>NC_056626.2:351036418-351636418 GCF_002870075.4 Lactuca sativa
CCAAAGCATCCACGTATTGATCGAACTACTCCTCTTTCCTCTATTCCACCAGCTCAATCTATTC
The DNA here is from genome assembly GCF_002870075.4 of Lactuca sativa. NCBI lineage: Eukaryota > Viridiplantae > Streptophyta > Magnoliopsida > Asterales > Asteraceae > Lactuca > Lactuca sativa. Next base: position 351,036,483 of record NC_056626.2, read on the forward strand.
GAACTGAACTCGGTAAACAAGTGTAAACTCAAAATGTCTCTTGTGGCCGCGATAGGTCATAATATTTTCTCTTCAATCGCCATCGTGTCGAAATTATGGAAAGAATCCTCCGGGCGAATGCAGATTAGAAAAAGGATTAGTGATTTGTTATGGATGTGGAAAAGTAGGTCACATGAAGTCTGTTTGTCTAATGAAGAATGTTACATGCTTTGCTTGTGGTGTTGCTGGTCACATGAATCATTTTTGCCCTACTCTTACTAGTCAGATGACGAGAAGTCAAACTTCTGTTCAACAACCGGTGAGAAGTCAAGATCCTATTCAACAATCAAAGGGTACTCGAACTAGAAAGGAGGATGTGCCAAAAGCTAAGGGTCGTGCATTCTATATTACCATATAGGAGGCACGTGAGGACCCGAATATTGTGACGAGTACATTTCTTGTCAACTCTAGACCTGCTCACATCTTATTTGATTCTGGTTCCTCAAGTTTTTTTGTGTCTCATGAATTTGCGCATTCCTTTAAAATTGCTTGCTATGCACTCACGTAACCATTTTATGTAGATACTACGGGAAGTATATCATTACTTGCTGATAAAGTCTAGAGGGATTGTGTCATAGAAATTGAAGGCTATAAATTCCTTGCTAATATGATTCCTATCTCCTTGCCCAACTGTGATATTATTCTCGGCATGGATTGGTTGTCAAAGAACCACGCAGAACTCTTGTGCTATGAAAAGATAGTACGTATTCACATTGAAGGGGGGGAATCCTATTTATGTATACGGTGAACAACAAATCTTAAAAAATAATATCTTTCTTCAAAGCTCATAAATTCATATCGAAGAGGTGCCCTATCTATCTAGCCTACACAAATGATATCTCAAGAGAGGAGAAGAAAACAGTAAATGATGTTCCTGTTGTTAACGAATATCCTGATGTTTTCCCCAATGATTTGCCTGGACTTCCTCCGGACAGGCAAGTAGAATTTTGAATTGACCTTGTGCCCGGTGCTGCTCCAATTGCAAAGACTCCTTATTGTCTTGCGCCAGCTGAAATGAAAGAAATGATGATTCAACTGCAGGAATTGCTTGACAAAGGCTTTATTCGAACGAGTACCTCTCCTTGGGGTGCTCCAATATTGTTTGTCAAGAAGAAAGATGGTTCAATGCGAATGTGTATTGATTACCGTGTGCTAGATAAGGTGGCTATCAAGAACAAGTATCAACTACCTTGCATTGAGATATGGCTATCATCAGTTGAAAGTGCACGAGCAGGATGTACCGAAGACTGCTTTTCGTACTCGATATGGACATTATGAATTCCTTTTCATGATGTTTCGTCTGACAAATGCTCCTGCTGTATTCATGGATATGATGAATCGTGTGTGGCACCTAATGCTCAATAAATCTGTCATCGTATTCATTGACGATATTCTAATCTATTCCAAGTCTGAAGCTGATCATGTCATTCATATTCGTGCAGTATTAGAACTTCTTCGAAAGGAGAAATTATATGCTAAATTCACAAAATGTGAATTTTGGCTTCGCCAAGTTCAATTTCTTGGGCATGTTATTTCTGGTGACAGTGTATCTGTAGATCCTACCAAAATCGAAGCCATTCAAAATTGGGAAGCGCCCCGTAATGCTACTGAAATTTGCAGTTTCTTGTGTCTCGTTGGTTATTACTGGAGATTCATTAAAGACTTTTCTTGTTTAGCCGTACCTCTCACGAGTCTTACACAGAAGGAAGTGAAGTTCGAATGGGGTGAAATCCAAGAAAAAGCTTTCTCAACTCTAAAAGATCTTTTGACTCATGCTCCAATCTTATCACTTCCAGAAGGTGATAATGATTTTTCTGTGTATAGCGACGCTTCAAGATTAGGACTCGGTTGTGTGTTGATGCAATGCAGTAAAGTGATAGCCTATGCCTCAAGACAACAGAAAGAGTATGAAAAGAATTATCCCACCCATGATCTTGAACTCGCTGCTGTGGTATTTTCCCTAAATCTTTGGAGACATTATCTTTTTGGTACAAGATGCCAGCTGTTTACCGACCATAAAAGTCTCAAGTACATATTCAGTCAGCAAACTTTGAATATGAGACAACAACAAGCCATGGAGCTGACCAATGATTATGACTGTTAAATCTTGTACCATCCTGGAAAAGCCAATGTAGTTGCTGATGCACTTAGTAGAAAGGTTTATCGTAATAGTATATGTTATAATATTACTCATACTACAGTAAAGTTCACTATTCATGATGAATTAGAGAAATGGAAATTAGAGGCCCTAAAGCCAGATAATGTGAAGAAAGAAGGGATGGTACATTATGCTGATGTTTTACTTGATGATCCACGAGGATTGAAGGTATTTAAGAATTGGATATGGATTCCAAAGATTGGTGGTTTAAGACAGAAGATTTTATCTGAAGGTCATAAGTCTAAACTGTCAAGTAAAATGTACTATGATGTATGGGCTAACTATTGGTGGCCTGGATTAAAGACGGACATTAGAAGATATGTACAGGAATGCTTAGTATGCTTGCAAGTCAACACAGAACACCAAAAGCCTTACGGAACCCCAAAAAGTCTTAGTGTTCCTATATGGTAGTAGGAAGGGCTGTCCATGGATTTTTTTTTACCAAATTGCCAAAGACTGCTAGACAGCATGATAGCATTTGGGTAATTTTCGACCGCCTGACTAAGAGTTCACATTTTCTCGCCATCCGTGAAACGGCTCCAATGGAGAAATACGCACAAGTATACTTGGATGAAATTGTTGCGAGACATGGCATGCCATAAAGATCATTTCTAATCGTGATACTTGCTTCACTTCTCACTTTTAGTTTAGTATGCAACGTGAATTGGGATCTCGAGTTGCTCTCAGCACAGCTTATCATCCCCAGACAGAAGGTAAGAAAGAAAGAACAATCCAAACACTAGAAAATATGCTTCATGCATGTGTCTTGGAGTTCGGTGGTAACTGGGACAAACACTTACCTCTTGTTGAATTTTAGTATAATTACAGTTCCAACGCTTCAATCAAAATGCCACCATATGAAGCATTATATGGTTGCAAATGCCGTACACCATTATGTGTTGGATTAGGTGTCTAAGTTCATAACTATTTCTGCAATGTACTTGACCCTGTTGTCATAGTCCATTTGGGTTGAATAGCATTACAACATTTGGATAGACTAAATGAGAGAAATGACACTTAAGGATTATTAATATATTATAAGCTCTAATATATTAATAATATTATTTTACTAGTATTGATCAAAGAATTAATTTGGAATTAATTAAGTGATCAAAAAGAGACTAATTAAATATATGGGGTTGATTGTGTAAATCATCTATTCTTGTATAGTGGGCTAATGATCCATGGTTTGTATGGATTGGGTTAAAACCCATAAGGTGCTCCATGGTTAGTCCATGGAGGATACAAACCCATGGATCATGGAATATGGAAACCCATGACAATTACGGTTTACATGGTGTAACCCTACTTATGACATAACTATATAAAGACCCCATGGATGACCAATATCGGCCACTACAAGCAAGTAAAGAGGGGTAGCCGATTTTGAGGTGTAAGTGTACTTCTCTCAAAATTATTCTAAGTGTTGTGGTGTTGTGTGAGACATTTGAGGCATCACACTTGAGGTACTAGGCTCACAAGGGTCTCAAGGAATCCAAACAACTAAAAGGTATGTTATTCTACTAGCATTTATGCTTTAAAGTTCCCCATGCCATGCTAGTTAAGTTAAGCACCTTGGAAAATCATTTTTGCATGTATATTAGTAAAATATAGATCTAAGGTTTCTAGGGTTGCATGTACACCTTAGGAGTGTTACAATTCTCAAAACCCTTCAGTGGTATCAGAGCCTAGGCTTGTTTATTTGATACTTGATGTAAACTTGTTATGAAAATCGACAAAACTGCTTTCTGCCTGGTTGAACTTGCCGAGTCCATGGGGAGACTCGACGAGTCCATGCCTTTCTTTAACTAACTCGACGAGTCAGTTCTTGCACTCGACAAGTTGGCTAGTCAGAGTGCAGTTTTTCGACTTTTGCTGCTGGTAATAGACTAGAAACATTACCCTAAACTGTTTTGGTATTATAAAACTTATTTTAGATAGTGTAATGTTTATGCTAATCCATTTTCAATGGCTAATATCAAAATTTCAAGTTTTGTATGTTTATTTATAATTCTTGAAATTGTTGATATGAACATTCATGAACTTATGAGTTTAGAAGATCATAGGAATTATTTGTAACTTGATTGGTAGTTTAATTCTTGATCTTGATGTGTTTTAATAGAATCTATAATTTGTCCTCAAGTTATGGATTACCAAAAGTCACATTTTTACAGTCCATTATTAAACACATAGGTTACATAAAATGAAAAGTCTCTTATTTTATTAAACCATTAACTCATAAGTTATGAAAGATGAAAAGTTTTGAAAGTTACAAAACTTGCCCTCAAGTTTTGGAACATGTAAAGTCACTTCAAAAAACTTTAGTTCCAACCCCTAGAATTTTAAAAGTTAAAATTCAACCCTTATACTTTATAATATTATATGTTAATAATATTTTACTACTTTATAATGCATACATATTATTAGTGGGCCATCAAAATTTAAGACAAAGTCTTAAAAACAAGGAGAGTGAATATAAACCTTTGATTTTTTTTGAATGATGAGGATTATATTATTGTTGGTGATCCAAATGAACATTTTTAAATCAATCACAAACAAACATTTAAAATTTACAATTATTTAAAGTCAATATCATCCCTATATAATGGGGTGGGTCTTTCCTGTGTTTCCAGGGAAATAAAACGTTATTTTTCCATATTCCATTTAAAATCACATTTCTTATATTCTCATATTCTCCTCTCTCTACAATCCCTTCGTTATCTTCTTCATTAACCATCACCCTAAAGATTGATGGAATACTTACCTTTACTTACAACCAAACCATTCACCATCTACCTTACCGCCATTAAACCACCACACCACCAATGGAGTTGCTCACGTCATTCTTCCTCTCTCTTTGGAGGTGGATCTGGTTATAAGCCCTAAAAAACGATTTTGTTCTTAATTTTTTTTATTTGATGCATATTTGAATGTTGGACAGATGTTTATTTAGATGCAAGTTCTCGAACAACCTCCTTGAAGCATGTCTCTTCTGCTATCAACCACCTACACCAGCTGAAAACCTTAGATCTAAAATCACGCACTTATACCGCCTTCTTCACCTCTGAAAACCCTAATTATTTCTCTCTTTTTTATTCATGTTTTTAAGTTTTATATATTCCAGATGTCACCATGCTTTATATCTAATGTCATATGGTTTGTTTTTCTTTTTCAGATCTACAAATGTTGAAGAAGATAGATCTTATAAGCATTTGATATATGTCAAATAGATTATGAAGTTTCATTTTTGTTTTTAAGTTATCAGATCTGAAGTGTGTATTTTTTTTGTCCATATTTTGTTAATATAAAAATGTTTAATAAAATATATAGGTCCAAAATTTTGGAGGAAATCTGAGCTTAAATCCGTTTGTTGGTTCATGGTGACGAGGAAAATAGTAAGTTATGCCTAAACATAATATTGATTAACATTACATAATTCTTCTAAATTTTATTCTTTTAAGTTCGTGGTTTAAATTATATGATATTCTCTTTCTAAAATGAAATAAAGAAAGAAATCTGAAAATATTTAATAAAAAGTGTATAAACATAGTTTTTATTATTTAGTAGGAGGAATACGAAGCATATATACAATTTTCTATAATTTATTTGATTGGATGTGGTTAATGAATATTTAGTTTTTTATAAGTTGTTTGGTTGGATTTTAAAGCAGAAAACAATGATTTAGTTTAAGAAAAGGTAGGTGTAAATCAAAATTGATCAAGAAAAGTCAAACGCTACCATTACCTATATATAAAATCTGACAATATCCTCTTGTGAAATATGCAAAATTAAAAGAAAGATGTTTGGCATATGGAATGTGATTATGTCTATTATAAGGTAGAATAACAAATGACAATTGTAATATATGCAACGGATGCAACGGAAGAAAAATATGGTAAATTGATATAAGAATTGACAATTTGATAATAGTGTTTTTTATTTATATATTTGTTTAAAATAAAGTACACTCTTTATTAATAAAAATAAAAAACAAGACAGTATTATCAAATAGAAAAAACTCTATATGAATAAATTATATATGTTTTTAAATTAAACTATGTTTTATAAAATAAAGAAATAGCTTTATTTAACAAATCACATTTTCTCAAACTCTTATATTTAAACATTATTATCTCATCTAAATTTGAACTCAAACTTCCATACAAACGTTTTACCACTATCATCTCATCTCTTTAATTTGATAATTGGCTATTATAATATTAAAAAAAAAATGTTATTATTGAATATCTAAAAAAAGAATGCTCTATCTACAAATACGTGATAAGAGATATGATAAAGACTGCGAAAAATCTTATATGAATTTATTTGTTATAAAATAATTATAAAGATGGTTTTATAAAACAAAAGTAACATATAAAACAAAAATAACAGCTTATACAATTTTTATATTATTAAATTAATTAACGCATAAAAAAATTTATATTATTCTATGCATATTTTTCTTTTTGTTATATTATTTGTTTAGACTTCAAATTAGAACTTATAAATGTTTGATGTTAATTCACATCTTATAGTCTAAACCAAATAGATATAAATACACATTTTTATCTATATATATTTTAATCGATGTAATACTTTATCTTTTACCTTAAAAAAAAGTAAATTGGACTCTGACATAATAGATCAAAAATTCATTTATCATAAAGTGGGATATAAGAAATTAAATTTTATTCTAACATCTTTTAGTTAGATGACAAAAGTATGTGTTTAAACATCAAATAATAAACCAAATATCTTTCTAATACACAAATTTATGAATTGTTGTTATAATTTACAAAGACTTATCTATATTTTGTGTTATTATACATTTTACATATGTATTAGTTTAAAAACAATACTGATATATATTTTATAAAAACCATTTTATATCAGGGCTTTAAAAAATGTTGCATGAAGAGAAACAATAACATTGTTTATATTGCTTTTAAAAAAGAAGGATGAAGAAAAACAATAACATTTGTGTATTTTATTTACTAAAATAAGAGAAAATAAAAACTAAAAACACAATTTTATTTTGTGTTTTTAACCAAACAACGTCTTTTATATTTAACAAAAAAAAGAACAAAATATTTCTATTTTTATTGCAAAACATTTAAAATCTTCTATTATTCACACAAAAAAACATTTTTTAACCAAAACATAAATATAGTTTTATTTTTAATCTATAATAATCATCCGAAAGAATATATATATATATATATATATATATATATATATATATATATATATATATATATATATATATATATATATATATATATATATATATATATATCACCATCACAAAACAAATTGACAAAATGAAAATATTTGAAATGACATAAATAAAATAGAAATTTATCATCTTATCATTATTCATTAATGCAACTAATCGTTACCCGCTGCCATATAAAACGTAATAGATGAAAATTACTATTTTCTACCCGCCTAGAGACAGCTGATCGCCGAATGGAACAAATCGTCGAAATGAAACAAATCGAAAGGAAACATTTTGATGACCACGGGAATAACACTAACTTTCGTTCAGAAACTAACCGCCGGAATGAAACCAATCGTCGTCGCCGCATTGCGCGGGTACGCTAATATATATATATATATATATATATATATATATATATATATATATATATATATATATATATATATATATATATATATATATATATAATCAAGTCGTTTTACCATTAGTAGACCTCATTCACGAAGCCGATCTATAAGGGGGTATAAGGTTGTTGCCTATAAAATGACAGCTTAATGGGTTTCCACTCTCACCCACCGCTTCCTTGATTGGTGGATGGTCGTTAGCCAAACGGGTAGGACAATGACTTTAAATTCTCATTAAAAGTATGATGAAAGTAAAGTAACTAAATTTTTTATAAATTTCCAATCTTAGTTACTTTAGCAAAATGTAAATAAGGTGCTAACCCATTAAATTACACTTTTCACTTCGTTTAAGTCGTTAGTGGAGCGTGTGTGGTTAACTGGCACACTAACCTGGACTTACCAAGGTAGGCAAAGGGTGACTTAAGGTTTATCATAGGTCGGTGGAGCGCATGTGGTTAATCGGCCAATCGATTGAGTGATAAACATTAAGGGTACCAAGTAATTTGCATGGTTACTTCACACCTTATTTTGTGATCCTCGGCATCCCAGTCACAAAACTTGAAGGGCACACTCGAGATTGAAACATGCCATTGAAAAGTGCAATGAATCTCAAAGAATCTAGGAGTTTCAAAACCAATTAAAACCTAATAAATTATTTCGTTTTTCATGGTGGAAATTGGTGAATCGTCATTCACCTACCTTCAAATTTTTTATAACTTGGATTACGGAATCCCTCTTCTAAGTTATAAAATATTGTGTTGGGTCCTAGCTTTAATATTACATTTGGGTGTTTTATTAAGGACTACCTTTATATCTAATCTAAACTTGTCTTTCTTATTTTTCAGATGTTTTCCAACAATGTTGCTTCTGGCTCAAACCCTACCGGCTCCTTCTTCCTCGTGAACCTTTGTGGGAGAGTCATCTTCGATGGTTCCAACTTTATGGATTGGATCCAGAACATCAGGATGGTCACTCGTTACGAGGACAAGGAATATGTCCTCGACAAGGAGATAAAGGAACTTGATGAGTCATCTGCTACTCCTGAGGAGATCTCTGAATTTCGGACTCATGAGAGAGATGCCTCGAAAGTGGCATGTATCATGTTGGCTAAAATGACAGCCAAGCTCCAAAAGTCCTTTGAGGACTATTACCCTTTTGAGATGCATCACAACTTGATGGACAACTACCATCAAAGTGCTCGCCAAGAGAAGTATGACATCATCTGCTCCATGATAACAACCCAGATGAAGGATGGTGAACCCATCACGAGCCACTTGTAGAAAATGCAAAGGTATGTGGACCGTTTGCTGAAGATAAATGTGAACTTCCCCGACGAGTTAGCAATTGACATCATTTTGCACTGCTTACCTTCTTGTTTTGCTCAATTCCGAATGACAGACCACATGAACAAGGAGTAAGTTACATTCAGCAAATTTTAAGGACTCTTGACGACCACCGAAAGTGGTCTTAAAGGTTAGTCGGTTGTTACCACTTCTACTCCTACCGCGACCCAAGTCTTGGCAATCAGGCAAGGTAAAGGGAAGAAGAGGAAGAACCCCTCGAAGGGTACGAAGGGAAAGTCCCTTGAAGGATCCTCTTCAAGTGGAACCAAGAAAGGTTCCATCACTCCTTCTGCTAACTCTAAAGAGGTTGAATGCTTTTATTGCCATGAAAAGTCGCATTGGAAGTGAAACTGACACAAGTATCTGCAAGATGTGAAGGATGGAAAGTGAAACCCAACCATGCATGTATTTACACTATATTGTCTAACAACTCACCTAATTATAATTCTTGGGTCCTTGATACCGATTGTGGTATTGATATTTGTTCTGATTTGCAGGGACAAAGAAGAAGTGAGGATGTGGAGCATGTGAAGATAAGCTTAATCAAGGGGAATATGAAAGCATCACCTGTCACCAAGATTAGAGTTTATACTTTGTTGCTAAGTAGTGGGTTAACATTACATTTGAATAAATGTTGTTACTCGTCTGAAATGGCGAGAAATATTATTTTTCTTTCAAGCTTTGTACAAACAAGGGTTTACCTTTTCTTTTGATAATGAATATGGTAGTATTAATTCTTTCTTAAATAATGTTCTTTATTTCAAAGCATTACTTTGTGATGGTATGTATGAAGCTTTTTCGGTTTTAGATAACCTAGGAAATAATGTGTTGTGTATTGATTATTCCACTAACTTGGATAAAGCATCACTATTGTATTTTCGTCTTGGACATGTAAGCAAGAAACACATAGGCCAACTCCAAAATAATGGAGTCTTGGAGTCATTTGACCTAAAGTCGGATGATAGTTGTGAATCTTTTCCACTTGGAAAAATGACAAAATCACCCTTCACAAGTTCTTTTGGTAGGGGTAAAGGTTTGTTGGATCTGTTACACACGGATGTGTGTGGACCCTTCATAACTGCCACAAGGGATGTTAACTGCTTCTATGTGACTTTTACTGATGATTTTAGTAGATATGGATATGTCTACTTAATCAAGCACAATTCAGAAACCTTTTAAAAGTTCAAAGAGTTTAAGAAGGAAGTGGAGAATCAATTGAGCAGGAACATTAAGATGCTTCGATCCGATCGAGGTGGTGAGTATCGTAGTACAAAGTTCCTTGACTATCTTAAGGAATGTGGGATTGCCTCACATTTGACACCTCCCAGGACACCACAGCTTAATGGTGTGGTTGAGAGGCATAATCGAACCTTGTTGGACATGGTTCGTTCCATGATGAGTCGAGCTTCGCTACCAATGTCATTCTGGGAGTATGCCATAGAGACTGTGCCCATATCCTTAATCTAGTCCCTACCAAAAAGGTTTCCAAAACACCTCACGAGATGTGGACTGGAAAAGTTCCCAATCTGGACCACATCAAGATTTGGGGTTGCGAGGCTTTCGTGAAGCGCGAGATTCACGATAATCTCGAACCTCGAAGTGAGAGGTGTATTTTCATTGGCTATACATAGAAATCCTTTGGTTACCTCTTCTACAGACCCAGTGATAATGTGGTATTTGTAGCAAGGAGGGGAGTCTTTCGCGAGAGAGAGTTCATAAGCCAAGGAAACAGTGGGAAGCAAATTGAACTTGAAGAAATTCAAGAGTCAAGTGGTGAGGGAACCTCAAACCCTAGCAATCAACCCGAGGAGGAAACTCCAATTGATCCGACCAATGAGTCTGTACCTCTGAGGCATTCCACAAGAGTTAGGAATGCACCTGAGCATTACTATGGTTTCCATATTACCGCGGAATGTGATACACTTATCAGTGATAACACACTAATAGGTTTGGATGAACCTAACAGCTAGACGGAAGCTGTGGCAGGCCCTGAGGATGCTAAATGGAAAGAGGCTATGGACATCGAAATACATTCCATGTATGACAATCAAGTTTAGAACTTGGTTGACAATGTACCAAGTCGTAAGACAGTTAGGTGTAAATGGATCTTCAAGATGAAGACCGACATGGATGGTAATGTACACACTTATAAGGCGCGACTGATTGCAAAGGGCTTTTCTCAAACTCCAGTAGTTGATTATGATGAGACCTTTTCACCAATAGCTAAAATTAAGTTTATTAGGGTTATGTTAGCCATTGTTGTATTTCATGATTATGAAATATGGCAAATGGATGTTAAAACCACTTTCCTTAATGGAAAGTTGGCTGAGGATGTTTACATGAGTCAGCCAGAGGGTTTTGTCAGTACAGAGTACCCTAATAGAGTGTGTAAGCTTGAGATATCCATCTATGGATTGAAATAAGCACCTCGCAGATGGAATCTTTGTTTCGATGAGAAAGTCAATGAGTTTGGCTTTTCGAGGAGCGAAGATGAATCTTGTGTATATGTCAAGGATAGTGGGAGTATAGTTAGTATTTTGGTACTGTATGTGGATGGCATACTACTAATGGGAAATGACATCCCAACCTTGCAGGAGGTTAAGTCCTGTCTTGGGAATTGTTTCACTTTGAATGACCTTGGAGAAGCTGCCTATATCCTAGGGATAAGAATTTCGAGAGACGGGAGTAAAAGACTAATTGGACTTAGTCAGAGTACATACTTTGATAAGGTGCTGAATAGGATCAGCATGCAGAATTCCAAGAAAGGAGAGTTACCAATCCAGAGTAAACCCAGACTGAGTAAGCCTCAGAGCCTGAGTACAGAGGCTGAGATAGCTGAGATGAGTCGAGTACCATATGCTTCCGCTGTAGGCCCGATCATGTATGCTATGACTTGTACTCGTCCTGATGTGGCCTTCGTATTGAACATGGTCAGCAGATATCAGGGGAACCATGGCAAGGCTCACTGGACTGCAGTAAACAACATTTTCAAGTACCGGCGGAGGACTAAGGACTAGGTCCTTACCCTTGGTGGGAGTGATGACTTGAGAGTAGTAGGGTATAGTGATGCTAGCTTCCAGACTGATAGGGATAATTTGTGCTCTCAGTCAGACTGGGTCTTTACCTTAAACGGAGGACCAATAACTTGGAAAAGTTCGAAGCAGGAGCCAGTGGCTGATTTGCGAATCAGAGTATATAGCAGCAAACGAGGCAGCAAAGGAGGGTAAATGGCTAAAGAACTTCATTGGAGACCTTGGAGTTGTACCATCTATAAAGGATCCTATGGAAATTTTCTGTGATAGTGAAAGTGCAGTTGCCTTAGCCAAGGAACCAAGGGATCAAGCGAGATCCAGACACATTAACAAAAAATATCATTTCATCAGACATCGAATAGAAGAAGGACTCCTCGTGGCAAAGAGGGTATCATCGGATGAGAACCCAACAGATCCCCTCACGAAGGGTCTGGGTAGGGTTAAACATCTCCATCATGTGAGGCGCATAGGGCTGAAGGATGATATTAGTTTTAGTAGTTAGATAGATTTGAAATTTGTAAAGTGTAATTGACATTTAATGATAAATAAAAGTTGTTATTTATTTATAAGTATAAGTGTTGCTATATTTTTTCAATCGTTTACGATCATTTCATTTTGCATGTTTTGATTTCCAGAATAATTATGATATGATATATCATATTATTCAAATTCTCCACAGTCGGTCATATGTTGGAAGTAGATATGAATCAAGACTGTCATGAGTTGGCTTGTAGATGTCTAAATTGTTGGACATAGCAAGAGTTGCTACAACACTCACGAGTACTCATAAGTTCTGAGTATTGGTTTCAACCCACGCTCACTTGTATCACTTCATGGAATTTATCTCGAGTGATCGTGAGACGATAATATCATATAAGTCTTCAAACCTAGAGATATGAGTTGTTGACTATGAGTTGGTTATACATTGATTGTACGAAAACGCATTGGTAACTCGATGTTATAAAACGTGCCTTTGTGTATAATTGAACAAGTAGTAGAACAAGCATATGAGTCAAAGTTTATCTATTCCTTCTTGGATTAGAAGCGATATTTGGGCCCCTCGATGATTTTATTTTGACCTATGTACCGGGACCGGTCAGAACTAAATTGATGTGTTCGATTAAGTTCTATTTCAAACAAATCGGAAATCGGGAAAGAAACTGCTGTACAATAAGTAAGACATTGTTCCATGTATTTTCCAGCTGATGTCTAGAACAGAGGATTATATGATCACTTATCTTAAATAGTGTATCATCATCATCTCATTTCCGAGAGACCTTGAAAGAGCTATGATTCTTGATCGGTTCCTGAAGTCATTCTTGCAGTTATAGTTATTAGACTTATCCAAGTGGGAGACTGTTGGATTAGATGTCTAAGTTCATAACTATTTCTGGAATGTACTTGACCCGGTTGACATGGTCCATTTGGTTTGCATGGCATTGCAACACTTGGGTAGACTAAATGAGAGAAAGGACACTTAAGGATTATTAATATATTATAAGGTCTAATATATTAACAATATTATTTAATTAGTATTGATCAAAGAATTAATTTGAAATTAATTAAGTGATGAAAAAGAGACTAATTAAATATATGGAGTTGATTGTGTAAATCATCTAATCTTGTATAGTGGGCTAATGATCTACGGTTTGTATGGATTGCGTTAAAACCCATAAGGTGCTCCATGGTTAGTCCATGGAGGTTACAAACCCATGGAGCATGGAATATGGAAATCCATGACAATTAGGGTTTAAATGGTGTAACCCTACTTCTGACACAACTATATAAAGACCCCATGGATGACCAAAATCGAAGACTACAAGCAAGTAAAGAGGGCTAGCCGATTTTGAGGTGTAAGTGTACTTCTCTCAAAGTTATTCTAAGTGTTGTGGTGTTGTGTGAGACATTAGAGGCATCACACTTGAGGTGCTAGGCTCACAGGTTCTTAAGGAATCCAAACTATTAAAAGGTATGTTCTTCTACTAGCATTTATGTTTTAAAGTTCCCCATGCCATGCCAGTTAAGTTATGAACCTTGGAAAATCATTTTTGCATGTATCTTAGTAAAACTTAGATCAAAGGTTTCTAGGGTTGCATGTACACCTTAGGAGTGTAGAATGCTCAAAACCCTTCATTTTTTTGGCGTGATGTAGGATAGAAGATCCTTGGAGGTCCTGAAATGATTCAAGACACCACCGACAAGATTCAAATTGTACGAGAAAGAATGAAAGCGGCCCAGGATCGACAAAAGTCCTATGCAGTGTGACATCCCCAGAATCTCGGCCGGAAAAGACCGATTTCATTTATGCTTTTTAAACATTTTCAGAGTAAATCCTATTAGTTTTAAAAGAGATGCGGAATTTGTTCCCAAAAACAAAACATGATAAAATAGATATTTATCAAAACATTTCATAAACAAATATGAATTCATTTCATAATCAAAAGTCGGGATGTCATGTTCCGATACAGATCATAAAGCATAAATGATAGCATTACAAGTCATTCAACAAATATATACATATACAGACTTGCAAAGAAAACAACTTCATAATTCGCCCATCTTAAGCTCTTGCGCCACTTCTTGTAATACAAATAAACTGAGTGGGTCAGGCTTGGGAGCCTGGTGAGCATATAGGGTTTTCAAACCCACAATAATTATATTTAATTTCAACAATCCAAAATAAACCCGATTACCCATTCCCGTTATCCTCACTTTACGTCCCTAAAATAACTTCTATTATAAGGAACCTAATTCAGGATTTTCATCGGGATGGACATTACTGCAGAGGGGCTTCCTCAACAATAAGTATCCTAAAGGCAACCATGTGGGGGATAGAGTACACCAGTGAACACGTCGTTCACAACACCTACAGGTAATGAGCCTGCTAGTATTCCACAGGACAGTCTAGAATAGTCTGTGGTCGTCATCCATACTCTGCTGAATGACTAGAATAACACCAATAACACCGAGGCCTCTCATCTGTTTATTTCACACCAATTATCTACCCATGTTCTACCCAACATATTAGTAGATAAAAATATACATTTTTATACATTGTTTAAAAACCTATATAGCATGCTTTAATCATTACATATTCCACATAACAGATGAGGCATACACACATAACACGTATTTCATAGAGAATATATCAGATCTATGAGATAGAAGAGAGTGAATATACATTCACACATATAACCACAAAATATTTACACGTAGCACGTATTTTATATTAAATACTTCATAATATTGCGTTGGAAAGAAAATAACTACACACTCACTTGATCAGAAGATGATCCGACAACACTACGGCTTATAGAAGTAGTATACTTCGATAGATCTGGAAGATCATCACCAAAATCGAACACCTCGCGGGTAGAGCTTCGACTCGGGAATAACGCTCTTCGAGATCCTCGGGGCTTCGGATCTTGCTTCGGGGCTCGGGAATGATATCGGGGCTTCGGGATATGATTGGCACGCAAATCGAGGCAAAACTTAGAGAGAGGGAAGAGTTCGAACAAGAGAAAATGGCTGAATTCGAGTTCTATTTATAGGCTGAGGGTCTGGGATTACGCGGGGCGTAATCTCAATTTACGCAGGGCGTACTCAGTACGCGGGGCGTACTCGAGTTACGCGGGGCGTACTTTGACGTCACTGCGTGCGTCGACTGGTGGCACTAGAGTATTGGTCAGACAAGTTGCATCCGACTGAGTACGCTGGGCGTACTCGAATTACGCGGGGCGTAATTGACTCGTCGAACTTCTAAATTGCGTAACTTTCGCATACGAGCTCCGTTTTCGACGTTCTTTATATCCACGTGAAGGTCAGACCATACTCTACAACTTTCATTTAGACTCCGTCGGCTAATTTTGAATTTTATTTTTATTATTTATTTTTAGAAGGCCGGGACAGAAAAACATCGTTATAAATTCATAACTTCTTCGTCTGACGTCCGTTCTCGCCTAACTTTTCATCGTTTCCCTACTAACAACGAGATCTTCGATTCTCATTTAGATTGTTTCGGCTAAAAACCGCTCGATCTCAAATTGAGTATTCGGGCTGCATACTGCTAAGTCGAAACTTAGAAAAATCATAACTTCCTCATACGAAGTCAGATTTGGGCGTTCCTTTTATGCACGCTCTCGGTTTAACGAAATCTATGACTTTCGTTTAGATCGCTAAGGCTAAATATTGCTCTATCTTAAATTCATATTTTACGTCACTCGGCATCGTGCCGGTTCTATCTCGAAACTTCGACAGGTCATAACTTCTTCGTTATAACTCGGATTTTGGCATTCCTTATATCTCCGGAATCCTTGTTTCAACCACTACAACTTTATGCAAAGATGTCAGGCTTATCTCACACTTTAATTTTGACGCTTATTTTATTCTTAATTCATTAAATTATAAAAATTAAGAAAATACACACATAAATCACATAATTCAAATAATTCACAAATAATACATTTTATTATTTCAAATTGGGGTTAAAAAGGTTAACCTAGACTATTACATTGCTAAAAATGGCAAACCCAGAAACACGGGCGTTACAATTCTCTCCACCTTAGAATGATTCCGTCCCCGGAATCACACACCAGCAAACAAATGCGGATAGCGACTTATCATGTCACTCTCCATCTCCCAGGTGAGATTCGGCCCATTCGCGTGTTTCCTTCGGACAAGCACTAACTCAACCATCTTACGTCGCAAGTTCATAGTCTTTCGGTCAACGATTGCCTCTGGTTCCTCAATCAACCTCTTGTTCTCATCGATCCTCAACTCCGAAAGTTGAATTATGTCGGGAACTTCTCCCGTGAACTTCCTCAAATAACACACATGGAAAGTGTTATGAATTCCATTCAGTTCTTTTGGTAGTTCGAGCTTGTAAGCTTGGTTCCCAATCCTCTGAAGAACTTTAAACGGTCCAATAAACCTTGGACTTAACTTTCCCTTTTTACCAAGCTTCTCCCTTGGGCATAGAGTCGGCTAACAGCTTCCACCAACTCAACACGCCAGATTTTGGTAGGGGGATCGCAAGAGCGGTCTTCTGCCTGTTGCTGCATTCACAACTTTCAAACATAGTCTCCATTTCGGAGACCCAGTCCATAACTTGCACCGGCGTCGGGCTTCCGGATAGACATGGTGGTTTGGATGCCATGAAATCCTTATACTTGCACCCACGACCATCATTTCCTCCATACTGGTTATTGCGTCTAACCACTGGTTGTTCATCTTGACCAATGATCCCACTAAAGTTTTCTCCTTCAGACTGCCCTCCATTCTCCTCGGGCTCTTCCGCTTGAATTGACGGTTCTTCACGATTCTGCCTAAGCAGGCGTCTTGTTTCTTCCATCTGACGATCCAACATCATTTGAATCATCATTTGTACAACAGCCATTGTTATCGGCTCAGGTGCAGCAGCTACGACAGGTATTTGTTGATTTACAGGCGGTTGATTCCTGTTTTCATCAGCATTTCCAACTCCGCTTCTTGTTCTCACCATTTTTGATCTATACACCGAATAATTTCACCTTATTACTCCAAACGATTACATGCTAGTTCTAATATTGTATACATACGCTTAGAATAATAAACACATAAACCTTCAGATCCGGTTGGCAACAAACCGTAGATCCGAACAATTAATATCATATATGGCAACATATAACATTTAGCACATAAAAGCATTTTAGGCAACTTTCCTAAAATAAACTAGTGCTCGTGTCTAAAATTTATCAGACACACATCTCATAATCTCCACTTAGCATCTTAAGTTTAAGTCTAGAAATCCTACAAATTCCTAGTTCGCTTAAACTAATGCTCTGATACCAACTGTGACATCCTCAGAATCTCGGCTAGAAAAGACCGATTTCATTTATGCTTTTTAAACATTTTCAGAGTAAATCCTTTTAGTTTTAAAAGAGATGCGGAATTTGTTCCCAAAAACAAAACATGATAAAATAGATATTTATCAAAACATTTCATAAAGAAATATGAATTCATTTCATAATCAAAAGTCGGGATGTCATGTTCCGATACAGATCATAAAGCATAAACGATAGCATTACAAGTCATTCAACAAATATATACATATACAGACTTGCAAAGAAAACAACTTCATAATTCGCCCATCTTAAGCTCTTGCGCCACTTCCTGTAATACAAATAAACTGAGTGGGTCAGGCTTGGGAGCCTGGTGAGCATATAGGGTTTTCAAACCCACAATAATTATATTTAATTTCAACAATCCACAATAAACCCGATTACCCATTCCCGTTATCCTCACTTTACGTCCCTAAAATAACTTCTATTATAAGGAACCTAATTCAGGATTTTCATCGGGACGGACATTACTGCAGAGGGGCTTCCTCAACAATAAGTATCCTAAAGGCAACCATGTGGGGGATAGAGTACACCGGTGAACACGTCGTTCACAACACCTACAGGTAATGAGCCTGCTAGTGTTCCACAGGACAATCTAGAATAGTCTGTGGTCGTCATCCATACTCTGCTGAATGACTAGAATAACACCAATAACACCGAGGCCTTTCATCTGTTTATTTCACACCAATTATCTACCCATGTTCTACCCAACATATTAGTAGATAAAAATATACATTATTATACATTGCTTAAAAACATGTATAGCATGCTTTAATCAATACATATTCCACATAACAGATGAGGCATACACACATAACACGTATTTCATAGAGAATATATCAGATCTATGAGATAGAAGAGAGTGAATATACACTCACACATATAACCACAAAATATTTACACGTAGCACGTATTTTATATTAAATACTTCAAAATATTGCGTTGGAAAGAAAATAACTACACACTCACTTGATCAGAAGATGATCCGACAACACTACGACTTATAGAAGTAGTATACTTCGATAGATCTGGAAGATCTTCACCAAAATCGAACTCCTCGCGGGCAGAGCTTCGGCTCGGGAATAACGCTCTTCGGGATCCTCGGGGCTTCGGATCTTGCTTCGGGGCTCGGGAATGATACCGGGGCTTCGGGATATGATTGGCACGCAAATAGAGGCAAAACTTAGAGAGAGGGAAGAGTTCGAACAAGAGAAACTGGCTGAATTCGAGTTCTATTTATAGGCTGAGGGTCTGGGATTACGCGGGGCGTAAGCTCAAATTACGAAGGGCGTACTCAGTACGCGGGGCGTACTCGAGTTACGCGGGGCGTACTTTGATGTCACTGCGTGCGTCGACTGGTGGCACTCGAGTATTGGTCAGACAAGTTGCATCCGACTGAGTACGCTGGGCGTACTCAAATTATGCGGGGCGTAATTGACTCGTTGAACTTCTAAATTGTGTAACTTTTGCATACGAGCTCCGTTTTCGACGTTCTTTATATCCACGCGAAGGTCAGACCATACTCTACAACTTTCATTTAGACTCCGTCGGCTATTTTTGACTTTTATTTTTATTATTTATTTTTAGAAGGCCGGGACAGAAAAACATCGTTATAAATTCATAACTTCTTCGTCTGACGTCCGTTCTCGCCTAACTTTTCATCGTTTCCCTACTAACAACGAGATCTTCGATTCTCATTTAGATTGTTTCGGCTAAAAACCGCTCGATCTCAAATCGAATATTCGGGCTACATACTGCTAAGTCGAAACTTAGAAAAATCATAACTTCCTCATACGAAGTCAGATTTGGGCGTTCCTTTTATGCACGCTCTCGGTTTAACGAAATCTACGACTTTCGTTTAGATCGCTAAGGCTAAATATCACTCTATCTTAAATTCATATTTTACGTCACTCGGCGTCGTGCCGGTTCTGTCTCGAAACTTCGACAGGTCATAACTTCTTCGTTATAACTCGGATTTTGGCATTCCTTATATCTCCGAAATCCTTGTTTCAACCACTACAACTTTATGCAAAGATGTCGGGCTTATCTCACACTTTAATTTTGACGCTTATTTTATTCTTAATTCATTAAATTATAAAAATTAAGAAATTACACACATAAATCACATAATTCAAATAATTCACAAATAATACATTTTATTATTTCAAATTGGAGTTAAAAACATTAACCTAGACTATTACATTGCTAAAAATGGCAAGCCAAGAAACACGGGCGTTACAATTCTCTCCACCTTACAATGATTCCATCCCCGGAATCACACACCAGCAAACAAATGCGGATAGCGACTCATCATGTCACTCTCCATCTCCCAGGTGAGATTCAGCCCATTCGCGTGTTTCCATCGGACAAGCACTAACTCAACCATCTTACGTCGCAACTTCATAGTCTTTCGGTCAACGATTGCCTCTGGTTCCTCAATCAACCTCTTGTCCTCATCGACCCTCAACTCCGAAAGTGGAATTATGTCGGGAACTTCTCCCGTGAACTTCCTCAAATAACACACATGGAAAGTGTTATGAATTCCATTTAGTTCTTCTGGTAGTTCGAGCTTGTAAGCTTGGTTCCCAATCCTCTGAAGAACTTTAAACGGTCCAATAAACCTTGGACTTAACTTTCCCTTTTTACCAAATCTTATAAGTCCCTTCCACGGCGAGACCTTATGCAAAACCGAATCTCCAACTTCAAAAGTCATCGGTCTTTGCTTTTTGTCAGCATAGCTCTTTTGACGGTCCTGAGCTACTAACATTCTCTCCCTAAGTATTTTCAACTTTTCAGCAGTTTGATGGACTATCTCCGGCCCCATAAACTGCTTTTCCCTAGCCTCAAGCCAACAAGACGGCGTACGACACTTCTGTCCATACAATGCTTGATAAGGTGCCATCTTTATGCTCGAGTGGAAACTATTATTATAGGAAAATTCTACCAAAGGTAAATGTTCATCCCAATTACCTAGGAATTCCAAGGTACACGCTCTCAGCATATCTTCAAGTGTTTGTATCGTCCGTTCGCTTTGACGATCAGTCTGCGGATGGTAAGCTGTACTTAAACACAACTTGGTACCCAATTCCTCTCGTAGACTTTTCCAAAATCGTGAGGTGAAACGGCTATCACGATCCGACACAATCGTTAGCGGAACACCGTGAAGCCTCATAATTTCCTTCACGTAAGAATTCGCAAGCTTTTCCATAGACCATTTCTCGTTGGCTGCTATGAAATGTGCACTCTTAGTGAATCGATCAACGACCACCCAAATCATGTCGTGACCACTTTTTGTTCTGGGCAGTTTAGTGACAAAATCCATAGCAATGTCTTCCCACTTACCCATAGGCACAGGTAATGGTTCTAAACTCCCATATGGTTTCTGATGTTGTGCCTTGACTCTTGCACAAGTCACACACTCGGCCACATACTTCGCAATGTCGAGCTTCATCGTTGGCCACCAATAATAGGGTTTCAGGTCCCTATACATTTTTGTGCTACCGGGATGAATCGAGTACATGGTTTTGTGAGCTTCTTCCATCAGAAGATCTCTAACTCCTCCTGTCTTAGGTATCCAAATCCGATCTTGGAATACCTTTAGTCCATGACTATTTACACCGAACACCAATGTTTTGCTGAAACGTTCCTCCTTTCGGTCATTCTTCTCAGAAGCTTCGCTTTGAGCTTTCTTTATACTTTCCAAAATAGTCGAGACAACTTCGATTCTCAACGCTCTTGGCCTTCTCTTTTCAAGATTGACTTTCCGACTGAGAGCATCAGCAACAACATTGGCTTTACCGGGGTGGTAAAGTATCTCACGGTCGTAGTCTTTAAGTAATTCTAGCCAACGTCGTTGCCTCATATTCAATGCCTTCTGACCAAAGAGATATTGGAGACTCTTATGATCAGTAAAAAGTTTGCACTTCGTGCCATAGAGGTAATGCCTCCATATTTTCAGAGCGAAAACTACCGTTGCCAACTCCAAATCATGAGTCAGGTAGTTCTTTTCATGCTCTTTCAGTTGTCGAGATGCATACGCGATCACCTTATCTCTTTGGGTCAAAACACAACCCAATCCAACACCAGATGCATCGCTATAAACAGCGAAGTCTTCAACTCCATCGGGTAGAGAAAGTATCGGTGCCTCGCATAGTTTCTTCTTTAGCTTCTCGAATGCTTCTTTATGCTTATCATTCCAAGCATATGTAGCTCCTTTGTGGGTCAAAGCTGTTAATGGACTAGCGATCGAAGAAAAGCCTTGGATAAACCTTCGGTAATATCCGGCTAATCCTAAAAAGCTTCGGATCTCTGTGGGACCTTTCGGTTGTTCCCACTTCATCACAACTTTGATCTTCGCTGGATCAACCATTATCCCTTCTTGGTTGACCACGTGACCCAAGAATTGGACTTCACGAATCCAAAAATCACATTTGGAGAACTTCGCATACAACTTCTCCTTCTTCAAGACTTCCAAAACTTCTCGCAAGTGTCTGCCATGCTCTTCTTGGCTTTTCGAATAAATCAGAATGTCATCTATGAACACTATCACAGATTTATCAAGGAACGGGTTACAAACTCTGTTCATTAAATCCATGAATGCTGCGGGAGCATTGATCAGCCCAAACGACATAACCAAGAACTCATAGTGTCCATATCGCGTTCTGAATGCAGTCTTCTTGATATCCTGCTCCCTTACCTTCAGCTGATGATATCCTGACCTTAGATCGATCTTTGAAAAATAACTTGAACCTTGTAGTTGATCAAACAGGTCATCAATCCTCGGCAACGGATATCTATTCTTTATTGTTGACTTATTCAGCTCTCGGTAATCAATGCACATTCTCATACTTCCATCTTTCTTCTTTACGAATAACACCGGAGCTCCCCAGGGTGATGAACTAGGTCTAATGAAACCCTTATCCAATAACTCCTAAAGTTGCATCATCAGCTCCTTCATCTCTGTCGGTGCTAATCGATAAGGTGCTTTTGCAATTGGCGTTGTTCCGGGCAACAAGTCGATACGAAATTCTAATTGTCGATCGGGCGGTAATCCAGGAAGATCTTCAAGAAATACTTCCGGATAATCACACACAACATGAATATTTTGCATCACCTTCTTTTCCTTCTTAGCATCGATCACGAATGCTAAGTATGATGTACACCCCTTGGTCAAACATTTTCTGGCTTTCATTAGAGAAATGATTCCAGAATTTACTCTGCGTTTATATCCATACACCATAAACGATTCCTTCCCTGGCAGGTTAACTTTCACTATTTTCTTCTTGCATAAAATTTCGGCATCATTGGCGCTAAGCCAATCTATTCCCAAAACTATGTCGAAACCGTTAAGTTCGATAGGAAATAATTCCTCGTGGAACTTATTCCTATTCAGATCTCATACGATGGCTAACAGGTACAAACTTGCCACTAGAAACTTCAACTAATAAAGAATTATCTAGTCTATCAACAGGCAAAGCTAGGTATCTACCAAATTCATGCGATATAAAGGAGTAGTTGGCTCCAGAATCAAATAAAATTTGGGCAGACAATTTGTTAACGAGAAAGGTACCTGAAGCGACATCAGCTTCATCCTTAGCAGCTTCCAGTGTCATCTGGAATGCTCTCGCCTTTGGCTTTGGCGGAATGTTGGGTCTTGCTGCTTCCTTCTTTTTCGTACAATCTCTTGAGATGTGCCCCTCCTCACCACAACCATAACAAACATTCTTGGTGAAGGTGCAGTCGTTGGCATAATGCCCTGGCTTTCCACATTTGAAGCATGTGGTTTCCCCGCCACACTTCCCATGAGGGTTTTTCTTGCACTTGTCGTACCATTTCGCCTCTACCTTTCCTCCACTTCCTCTGGAACCAGATTTCGAGAATTTACTTTTCTTGTTGGATCCTGAAAATCCATCGATTTTCCTTTTCTCACCAACCTCTGACCTTTCCAGACCTTTTTCCCTAATCTGTGTCTCAACATTTCTAGCAGCCCAGATGGCGGCTTTCAATGTGGTTGCTTGCTTAACCATTGGACCATAGTCCGCTGGTAGTCCAAGGGCAAACTTGTTGTCCTTAGAGAGTTTTGTAGGTACCAAATATGGGATAAACTTCATCTTTTCTGTGAAACTTGCAGCGTATTCAGTAACGCTTAACTTCCCTTTCTTCAAATTCTGAAACTCATTACTGATTTCCAGAAGGTCTTGCTCGGAGCAGTATTGCAGTTTTAGTTGTTCCACAAAGTCTTCCCAAGACATTTTGCTTGCTTCTCCCTTGGGCATAGAGTCGGCTAACAGCTTCCACCAACTCAACACGCCAGATTTTAGTAGAGGGATCGCAAGATCGGTCTTCTGCCTGTTGCTGCATTCACAACTTTCAAACATAGTCTCCATTTCGGAGACCCAGTCCATAACTTGCACCGGCGTCGGGCTTCCGGATAGACATGGTGGTTTGGATGCCATGAAATCCTTATACTTGCACCCACGACCATCATTTCCTCCATACTGGTTATTGCGTCTAACCACTGGTTGTTCATCTTGACCAATGATCCCACTAAAGTTTTCTCCTTCAGACTGCCCTCCATTCTCCTCGGGCTCTTCCGCTTGAATTGACGATTCTTCACGATTCTGCCTAAGCAGGCGTCTTGTTTCTTCCATCTGACGATCCAACACCGTTTGAATCATCATTTGTACACCAGCCATTGTTATCGGCTCAGGTGCAGCAGCTACGACAGGTACTTGTTGATTTACAGGCGGTTGATTCCTGTTTTCATCAGCATTTCCAACTCCGCTTCTTGTTCTCACCATTTTTGATCTATACACCGAATAATTTCACCTTATTACTCCAAACGATTACATGCTAGTTCTAATATCGTATACATACGCTTAGAATAATAAACACATAAACCTTCAGATCCGGTTGGCAA
This sequence comes from Lactuca sativa, assembly GCF_002870075.4. Lineage (NCBI taxonomy): Eukaryota > Viridiplantae > Streptophyta > Magnoliopsida > Asterales > Asteraceae > Lactuca > Lactuca sativa. The sequence continues at coordinate 351,061,478 of NC_056626.2, forward strand.
CAAAAAGTAGATCCGAACAATTAATATCATATATGGCAACATATAACATTTAGCACATAAAAGCATTTTAGGCAACTTTCCTAAAATAAACTAGTGCTCGTGTCTAAAATTTATCAGACACACATCTCACAATCTCCACTTAGCATCTTAAGTTTATGTCTAGAAATCCTACAAATTCCTAGTTCGGTTAAACTAATGCTCTGATACCAACTGTGACATCCCCAGAATCTCGGCTAGAAAAGACCGATTTCATTTATGCTTTTTAAACATTTTCAGAGTAAATCCTTTTAGTTTTAAAAGAGATGCAGAATTTGTTCCCTAAAACAAAACATGATAAAATAGATATTTATCAAAACATTTCATAAAGAAATATGAATTCATTTCATAATCAAAAGTCGGGATGTCATGTTCCGATACAAATCATAAAGCATAAACGATAGCATTACAAGTCATTCAACAAATATATACATATACAGACTTGCAAAGAAAACAAGTTCATAATTCACCCATCTTAAGCTCTTGTGCCACTTTCTGTAATACAAATAAACTGAGTGGGTCAGGCTTGGGAGCCTGGTGAGCATATAGGGTTTTCAAACCCACAATAATTATATCTAATTTCAACAATCCACAATAAACCCGATTACCCATTCCCGTTATCCTCACTTTACGTCCCTAAAATAACTTCTATTATAAGGAACCTAATTCAGGATTTTCATCGGGACGGACATTACTGCAGAGGGGCTTCCTCAACAATAAGTATCCTAAAGGCAACCATGTGGGGGATAGAGTACACCGGTGAACACGTCGTTCACAACACCTACAGGTAATGAGCCTGCTAGTGTTCCACAGGACAATCTAGAATAGTCTGTGGTCGTCATCCATACTCTGCTGAATGACTAGAATAACACCAATAACACCGAGGCCTTTCATCTGTTTATTTCACACCAATTATCTACCCATGTTCTACCCAACATATTAGTAGATAAAAATATACATTTTTATACATTGCTTAAAAACATGTATAGCATGCTTTAATCAATACATATTCCACATAACAGATGAGGCATACACACATAACACGTATTTCATAGAGAATATATCAGATCTATGAGATTGAAGAGAGTGAATATATATTCACACATATAACCACAAAATATTTACACGTAGCACGTATTTTATATTAAATACTTCATAATATTGTGTTGGAAAGAAAATAACTACACACTCACTTGATCAGAAGATGATCCGACAGCACTACGGCTTATAGAAGTAGTATACTTCGATAGATTTGGAAGATCTTCACCAAAATCGAACTCCTCGCGGGCAGTGCTTCGGCTCGGGAATAACGCTCTTCGGGATCCTCAGGGCTTCGGATCTTGCTTCGGGGCTCGGGAATGATACCGGGGCTTCGAGATATGATTGGCACGCAAATCGAGGCAAAACTTAAAGAGAGGGAAGAGTTCGAACAAGAGAAAATGGCTGAATTCGAGTTCTATTTGTAGGCTGAGGGTCTGGGATTACGCGGGGCGTAATCTCAAATTACGCAGGGCGTACTCAGTACGCGGGGCATACTTTGACGTCACTGCGTGCGTCGACTGGTGGCACTCGAGTATTGGTCAGACAAGTTGCATCCGACTGAGTACGCTAGGCGTACTCAAATTACGAGGGGCGTAATTGACTCGTCGAACTTCTAAATTGCGTAACTTCCCGCATACGAGCTCCGTTTTCGACGTTCTTTATATCCACGCGAAGGTCAGACCATACTCTACAACTTTCATTTAGACTCCGTCGGCTAATTTTGACTTTTATTTATAGAAGGCCGGGACAGAAAAACTTCGTTATAAATTCATAACTTCTTCGTCTGACGTCCGTTCTCGCCTAACTTTTCATCGTTTCGCTACTAACAACGAGATCTTCGATTCTCATTTAGATTTTTTCGGCTAAAAACCGCTCGATCTCAAATCGAGTATTCTGGCTGCATACTGCTAAGTCGAAACTTAGAAAAATCATAACTTCCTCATACGAAGTCAGATTTGGGCGTTCCTTTTATGCACGCTCTCGGTTTAACGAAATCTACGACATTCGTTTAGATCGCTAAGGTTAAATATCGCTCTATCTTAAATTCATATTTTACGTCACTCGGCGTCGTGCCGGTTCTGTCTCGAAACTTCGACAGGTCATAACTTCTTCGTTATAACTCGGATTTTGGCATTCCTTATATCTCCGGAATCCTTGTTTCAACCACTACAACTTTATGCAAAGATGTCGGACTTATCTCACATTTTAATTTTGACGCTTATTTTATTCTTAATTCATTAAATTATAAAAATTAAGAAAATACACACATAAATCACATAATTCAAATAATTCACAAATAATACATTTTATTATTTCAAATTGGGGTTACAAAGGTTAACCTAGACTATTACATTGCTAAAAATGGCAAGCCTAGAAACACGGGCGTTACATGCAGGAAAGAGGAGATGATCTATAGGATTCAAGGTGCATGATTTTGTAATGCTAAAGTTATCCCCATGGAAAGGCCTTGGGAAGAAAGGAAAGATGAGTCCCAGATTGTTGGACCTTTCAAAATCATCCAAAGAGTTGGTAAACAAGCATACCGCTTGGAATTGTCAGAAGATTTTGCAGGTATTCATGATGTGTTTCATGTGAGCTATCTGCGTAAAAGTTTATGCATATGTGATGAAGTAGTTCCGTTATTCGAGGTGAAACTAGATAATAAGTTAACTTATGTAGATGAGCCTGAAGAGATCGTAAACGAAAAAACAACTAAGCTACGTAATAAAGAAGTAGAGTTGGTGCTTGTCAAATGGAAACACCATCGAGGCCCAAATTATACTTGGGAAAATAAGAATGAGATCAGAGCGAAATATCCTCATTTATTTTAATCGGTGTAATTTCGGGGACGAAATCCTCAAAATGAGGAGGTAATTCTAACATACACGTTCTGAAAATTGTGTTTTGTAGATGTTAAAAGTAAATGATATTATGGAATATTATGTGATATTGAGTATTGAGTTCTAACAGATAGTTTTACTAGAAATGAAATAAAACTATGTTTAGAATCACTCAGAAAATATTGGAAGTCTTATGAGATTCCAATTAAAAGTTAAATATCAAAATTTAATGAAAATATAAAATTTGAAATAAGTAAAATTTTATTATTGAAAGTTGAAACGGATATCGTTAGAAATATTTAGGCGAAAACCTCATCGAAATCCGAGTTATAACGAAAAATTTATGACCAATCCAAGATCCGCGAAAAAACCGGCACGACACTGAATGACATAAAAAGTGAGTTTTCAATAAACTTTTTTTCAGCCTTGGTGATCTATACAAAAGTCGTAGTACTCGTTAAACCAAAAATTTTCATAAAAAGAACTTCCAAATCTAACTTCGTATGAGGAAGTTATGATTTTTCTAAGTTTCGGAATACGAGTAGACAGCTAAAAACTCGAAATAAAGATCGATTGATTTTTAGCTGACACAACCTAAATGAGAATCGAAGGTCTCGTCAGTAGTACAACGGTAAAAAGACTGACGAAAACGGACATCAGATGAAGAAGTTATGGACTTTAGAAGTTTGGGACACAAAATTCGAGAAAAATGCTAAAACCGAGAAAAATCGCATGGCTGGGGTTCGGCCACGTCGCCTAGCATGCGAGACCACCTCGTGTTTGCCACGTGCTCGCTGCTGATTCGACCAAAGATGCGGCCCAGTAAGAAGTGGGCGCGCCTCGCACCTGCGGCAGGTCCAAAGCGAGCCACATGCCTCGCATCACATCCGATGCGTGCAACCCTCGCGAGTCTGACGCGTGTTCCCTTCTCCCCTTGGATCCGAGGTTTGCATGCTAAAATAGGAGGGTGCGAGCCCTCCTGGTTTTTGTTGGAATTTTGCATATTTTTAGACCTTAAGCCATATTTTAAGCCACTTTTAATCCCCCGAAACCTCGGGATCATACCAAACACCCGAAAAACATTCCGAAGTGCCCGAAGACCCTGAAAAATTTATCTTTTCGGTTTTGAAACCCAACCCTTCCAAGGCCCGATTTTCAATAAAGCTCCCGGTTTTCAACGAAGAAAGGTATTTATTTCAACGAAGTGCTACACAAATTACCATTTTAACCCCGATTACTTCACAGTGAGTTCAATATATAGGAACAATTGTATGTTATGTGTTATATGTGGTATGTGCTTTTTTGTTGTTATTATATCTGCTATTTATCATAGTACCTTTGGCCATGTGATCAGCGAAAGAACTTAGATTCACAGTGGTATTGGTATGTAGCCTCTGGCCGTGTAGAGTATGTCTCGCAAGAGAATGACTTTTTATCCCCATCACATTGGTAGAAGGTTGGATAGGGCTAAAAGCCTAAAATCTACCAATATGTTTAATCAGAAATTGTATGTCTTCTATGCGACTTAGGCTGAAGTCTTATTAATGTATATCAAGTATGGAAATTGTTGTATCCCATTGATTGCATATCTTTGAATCAAATCATTGATTGATATGGAAAGCTTGTAACATGATTCACATATGTCTTTGTTGTTCCTTGTTCCTATTTGCTTCTGCCATATTAAAGTATATATAAGGCATAACGTTATATTGTATCTATTATTGAACTCACTAAGTGTTACCACTTACCCCTCTCAATGTTTAACAAGTTGCAGGAGATCAGTAACCAGTATAGTCGTATACTGTTGGAAGGTTTAGAATAGTTATAATATTAATTTTGTATTAAGGAATCATGTATGTATAAAAGTATAGTATCCTGGGTAGTTGTGTAATATATAACACTTTGTATAGTCGGTTTGTATCTAGTTGTTTGTAATCACTTTATCAATGTATATATATATATATATATATATATATATATATATATATATATATATATATATATATATATATATATTGAATATGCATGTAGCATGTTTTGGAGTAACAACTTCTTAGTATGAAAGTGTGGGTCTTTCATAGGAGGAGGCCATTTGAAAAGGTTTATGCCCATTAAGCACATGGAGACACTTTAATGTTATATTAGGCTTTAGGGTAAAGTATGTGCATAGTTTAGTTATTACTTTAGTCGATAAAAGTAACAACTAATATAAACCTAGGATAAAATTTTAACGTTTATAGGTTGACATAGGATGCCAGTTAGACTTTAGCATCCGTATAGCATATATTAAGGACATATAAATCAATTGTAGTCTCAAAAGTTAGAAAGAAAATATTTGTTGTTGTAAGTAGATATCAAGGAGAAGGATTATTAGGTTCCATTAGGATGGTCAGATAATGGTTGAAAGTCTTTAAGACCACTGAAGGGTTGATCATGAATCTTCAAACCTAGGGGATGATGACAAGAGTGATCTGGCATCGAAACCCCAATAGTTGGATAAGATTCACAGCGTACTCGTGAACGAATTGCTTGAGTAATAGTTATACCTCAATATAGGTAATGTAGTTAGAGCCTTGCGAGAGAGCTATAAGGCAACCTAGTGTTAATTATAATCTAGTAAGCTGGAAGATAAGCAAGCGTTATTATGAGTCCTTCAACAATATTAAAGTATTAATTTTAGTGTTTTCTAGCCAATAAACCCGTTATAGAAAATCTGGTTAAAATACAAGATTATGGAACACCTGAACTAGGTAAAGAAACCATTTGTAATCTAGGTTCGTGTGTGTTTTTAACAGTATAACAGAAGCCTTTTAAAGGAATGTTCTGGAAAGTGGATTTTGTTAGGATGTCATAGATAAAATTTCATAGTTAATCACCTCATAACTAGTCGATGGCATCGACATTTTACGTCTGAATACAATCGTTAAACATAGCATGTAAATTCTGTAAACCTAGACCGACGAATTATTGGTTATGGAAGATTTCACGAGGAATTCTGGTATATGTCTAAGTTAGAAAATGAAGCTTTTCGGCTAATTAAGTATGGATGAACGAAGTTGATGCAACAACGCTAGCTAGATCTTAGGCTGATCTTGTAAAGCCTAGTAAGATAGTGTGTACCCATTAACCTAGGGGTCATTAGCAGTAGGAATTTGGGGACGAAATCTCTATATGTAGGGGAGAGTTGAAAAACGCCATATTCACCTTACAATATAAATGACCAGTCATGTAAGTAAATGTTTTTGGTAGAAGACTATTTAGGATAAATAGTCTTGACAAAAGTCACAGTAATCGCAAACCCTAGAGCGTGCATGTAGATAATGTCCAAATGTAACTTCATAAGAGGAAGTTATCCTTTTTATAAGTTGTAACACGACAATGTGCGACTCAGAAACCCGAATTAAGATTGGTTGATTGTTAGGAAAAAACAATCTACATGAGATTTGAAGATCTATCTATATAAAGACAGTCGAGAATAGATATTGTAGAAGAGAGTTATGATTTTTATACAGTCTTTAAATGTCTAAGGCTATAAAAATGTAACTTTAAAAATAAAGTGAGAATTGGCCGACGGAGTCAAAACGAAAGTTTTAGATATTGTCAATAGATATGCGAGGATATAAAGAACGTCAAAAACAAAGTTCGTATCAGGAAGTTATGAATTTTTGGACTTTTCCCAAGTGCGCCACGCACAAAAGGACATGCCACAAAAGTTTCTAGAAGGGCCATGCTGCTCTAGACGACAGACGCCACATGTCACACTCTGGGAGGCCGACCAAGCTAGGCCGCATCCCCATTTCTAGCATTATAAATAACAGTCATTTGTTTGTTCGTTCTCGACACCAAATCCTACCAACTCCCTCACTATAACCTAACATTTATGGTATTTTCGCGGTTCTGAATAATCTAATTTTCAAGGTAATTCTTCATACGAGAGCCTAACAAATAGAAGTGCTCAATATCAAAGTCCTTCCAGTACCAATCCTAATTTTCGGTAGAACTCTTTGTAAGTTAAGCTACACTTACTAGGCTTTTAACTATTACTTATACTTATATTCATAGTCGTTACTATGAATGTGTAAATAAGATTTATCAGTAATTCTAGTCATGATACTGATTCATCTACTTACAAGAGAGGTGTATAGAATGGTTACGTTGACTTGGTTATTGGATTTGAGAAAAGCTATATGTCAAAATGATCCTGCCTCCCAACTGTCCGACCTGGATGATCCTTATTTGATAGAACTATCGGTATTAATTGGGAATAGTGAAATATCTACCCTTTCATTACCATACTATTATAAGGATTAATAAGTAATAGTATTACAGGTTAATACTTGTTAGGTGCATTACCTGTGAGTAGGATCGCATAGAAAGATGTTAGTCTTCTGAGAACTGTGTTGGTGAGTTATCCTACCATATCGTGTATTACAATACACGTCCATATATGTTAGGATAGAGAACTAGTAGAGTAGAGCTGATAGAATAGTCTGTATGTGCTTAAGTGTAAACTGGTAAAAAGTATAGCTGTTCTTGTAGAATCTATTGTGCAGTCTCTATGTGCTTTTAGGATAGAGAACTAATAGACTAAGAACTAATAGTATAGTAATTATGTGGTTAAGTAGAGAAGAAAGTATAAATATACCTATACTAGTAGAATCTATAGTACAATCTTTATGTGCACAGTTTTCGTAATTTATTTAGGGTTGATAGTAGAACTACAAAAGTATAAGAGCCTATACACCCATATAGATTTAGTTAGGGTTGATACTAGAATGACCAAAGTATGGGAGCCTACATACCCGTACAAATTTAGTTATGGTTAATGATGGAACAACCAAAGTACAAGAGCCTATAGACCCATGTAGGTTTAGTTAGGGTTGATGGCGGAATGACCAAAGGAAGGGAGCCATTGTCCGTATGCTTGTATATGCTTTGTGGTATACGATATTTTAGGGAACTCATTAAGCTTCGTGCTTACCTTGTTGATTATAAATGTTTTTAGGTACTCCATTGACTCGTAAGAACGGCAAAGTTCGACTGCACACGTGCATATTCAAAACATGTTGTCGCATAATGGAATTACACTCTGATATATTTTAATAAAAAAATGAAAAATTAGTGTTGAAAACGAGGACAATACAAAAACAATCTTTATTGGTTATTCGGAGTTGTAATGCCAATTATAGTTAGCGACTTATCTAAGTGGTGGACTCTTGGTTTAGAGTGTCTATAGTCCTAACTAAATTGGTATAATTTTGATGAATGAAAGTAAATTCCTTTTTGGGTTGCCCTAATAACCATAAAATGACTTTGATTTGTCAAAGGAGAGAGATAAATGATTTTTTAATGTATTATATGATTAGTATATTAATTAGAAATATTAGTATTTAATCAAGAATTAATCAGAATTAATTTGGAATTAATCTTTGATCAGTCAGAATTAATTAAAAGTTCAAGGGCTAAGATGCACTTGTTCAATAGTTGAATAAAAGAGAGGATCTAGTACCTCCCTGGTGTATGGACGGTTTTAGAGGCACTTGATAGGGTTTCTGGAATTCTCCAACTTACAATAGGATACTAGATAATTATTGATTTGAAATTTTACTATTTAAGTTCTAATCTAGGGTCTCTAGGTTTATCAAGCATCTATATAAATGGGTTTCGCTCTTGTACTTTCTACTACTCCTTCACTACAAGAGAATTCCAAAAATTCTCTATCATCTGCCCCTTTCCTTAAATCCTAGGGTTTCTTGAGTTTTGTGTGTAACACATTAGAGGATACCTTTCTTTTGGAGCTAGATATCCAAGGAGACTACAAATGTTTGGTTAGCTTGTTTCGATTAAAGCACAAGGTATGTGATTCTATTCATTAATCTGATTTCATAGGTTTTATAGTTTTTATTTCATATGTATGTTGCTATTAATAGTGAAAAGACATAGATCCATTTTATGTTGCACATACCCTTATGAGTTAAGTGAAATTCCATAGTTACAATTGAATTGTGACCTAAAAACCCTAATACCAACTTGCTAGTGCTCATCTGGTTACTCTTCTGTAAATATTTACTACTGATTAGCAAATATTAGATTAACATTAAGTACCAGCTACTTGTGTGTTATATGAAAAGTATAAGTTCGATCTAATAGTAACCTGAAGTATTAGTCCCTCTAGAATTTCTTCTCATATAAGGAGTAGTTCCTCCTTCAGTGTCATGTGTCTTCATAAAAGAAACAAGATCCATCTATGTGGGCCTTGTTTGATTTTTTGGGGCTAAAGGTATAAATTCCATTAACTATGCGCTTCTTAAAACACATAGAGTGGCTCTTCTAAACCTTGCAATATTCCATTATTTTCTGAACTGGATGAAAACAAATATCATTGTATTGTTCAAATGTATGCTTAACCTGTCAGAACATCTGATATTCATCTAAATTATCCAGACTTCCTAGACCCCAGGAATAACTATTCCTAGTTATAATGTTAGAAATATCTTCAGCATCATAGTGTTGACACCATGTATCATGTTCACATTTTTGGCTCAAAGCAAGTGGTCTAGGAATAGGACCTTTAGGAAATGTTACTATTTGTCGCCAAATTCAATTATCAACTTTTTATTCAAATCAAAATAATAGGCAGATAAAGCACCAAGATTGAGCTGCAAGTCGGAGATTTGTTTTGATTTATGTTCATTTTCTTTCTCGAGCTCTGAAATTCTAACGTCTAGAGTTCCAATCAAATAATCTTTTTTAATAAGTTTTTGATTTAAGACTCCGATATCCTCCTTGATCTTGAGCATCGTCGCGTCTTCTTTATCAGGGCACTCTGCACCTATCAATATTCCTATGCCCCTAGGTATAGGGACATCACCTTCACAAGACAAAAACCTGACAAGCCATTCGGAGGCTACATCGGGCATAGGTTGAGGAGTCGAGGAGCCACCATGATCTGAAGAGTTCTCAACTTCATAAGATTGGCGAACAATGTTGGGCTCCCCATGTATCATTTGGCTGTTATAATGCCTTTGTTGGCTTCGGGTAACAATTTCAGTAGATTGTTGAGCGGGCTGAGCCAGTTCCATAATGAGAACTCCCGGCCTTGGATCTGTTCTTCTTGTTTTAAGTGGAGGTTGGGAGGCTTGTGTCTCTTGTGGATTACTCTCAAATGGAATAATAGTTGGAGTAGCAACTTCTTGGGGATGAATCCTCACAGTTGAATCCAAATCAGTAATAAAGTCGCCCGTCTGATCGGGTGAATGTTGTGGCAGCTTGAGAATATTTTCTTCTCTCTAAGTCTTCGTTGGAAAAATCCAACATTAACGACATTATCAAAGAACGAACCGAGGTCTTCATCATTTGGCTCAAAATCAAGGTATACATAATCATCATCAAAACCTAATAAATCACCTTCTTGACCTATTACAGCTACGTCATCATCCCTATCATCATCAAATCCAAGGGTATTAGTGTTGGGTTTTGGTATAATACAACATCCTATGGTGTACACACAACCCTAAATACCTTGGATCTATGTTTTCACTAATTATACATGCAAATGGTTTCCAAGGTATTAATCTTACAACTAGCATGCATTTAACATAAAAACATAATATACTAGTTAGCATGACATAGCTTTTGATGGAGCTTGAAGTCTTGATGTATTTGGCCTTAAAGAGCTTAGCCCCAATAGTGTGGAAGCCTCAAATGAAGTCACAACACATCATGTACAAAGGTAGGACTTGAGAGAGAATTCCATGCACCAAAAACCTCCATATTTCACTAAGAAAAGAAGTGTGTACGTTTTGGTCATGAAGTAGCACATTTATATGTTGGATTCCAAGAGTCATGGGCATAACCCAAATCCATAACCATGGGTGTTATGATCCATGGTCCATGTGGCCCAACTCTTCATGTATCCATACATAAACTTGGTCCAACATGGATCATAAGCCCAACACATATAAATATAACTAATTACCATAATTGGTCCCCATAGATTTAATTAGTCTCTTTTGACCACTAAATTAATTCCAAATTAATTTTTGATCAACACTAATTAAAAAATATGATTTCATATTAATAAATTATAACTTATAATATATTAATAAACCATAATTAACCTTCTCTCAAAAGTCCATACTAACAAATTGTCATGATGATATGCAACCCAAATGGACCATGCTACTCTCGGGTCGGATACATACCAATAATAGTTATGGGCTTAGACACATAATCCAACAGTCTCCCACTTGGATAAGTCTAAAACTATTATTCAAGTATGTCTCCAAGATCCCGACTAGCAATCGTAGCTCTTAAAAGTCGCTGTCGAACTCTGAACAAATTAATGACATGTCCATTAGATAAGGGATCATATATTCCTCCATTCTAGATATCATATGGACTGAGACATGGATTATGATCATTCTCTCTGTCCATTTGTTGTTTCCCGATTTCCGATTTATGACGACTGACTAATTGAATATATCAAATCAGTCCAGGCCCGGCCGAGCACTTATGTTTGTCATCAGCAAATCATCGAGGGGCCCACAAATATCGATTTTATCCCGAAGGTAAAAATAATGGATAAACTTCGACTCATATGGCTTGTTCTACTACTTGTTGAATCATACACAAAGGCACGTTTTATAACATCGAGTTATCGAATGCGTTTTCGTGCAATCAATGTACAACCAACTCATAGTAACAACTCATATCTCTAGGTTTGAAGAATATAAGATATTATCGTCTCATGATCACTCTGATAAAATCCATGAAGTGATTCAAATGAGCATGGGTTGAATCCAATACTCGAATCCCTATTCCAGGAGTACTCATGAATGTTGTAGTAACTCTTACTATGCCCACTACCTTGGACATCTACAAACCCGATTCATGACAGTCTTGCCTTAATACCTACTTCCAACGTATTATCGACTGTGTATGGTTTGAATAACTTAGTCATTCGGAAAGAATAACCTAGCTATTCTGGAAGTCAAAACATGCAAAGTGAAATACAAGAATAATACTAATCCTCTATGGTCCCAAGCATCTTTGAGAGTAAATAAAACACCTTTTATTTAAACACCATATTAATTACTCATTATTCATTGTATAATGTTTCAAATAATCATCTTTATACTTAAATTAAAACAATAGTTGTCCCATGCTCCAAGCATGTAAACTAAGTTTTCTAAACACTAGTCATGCCATACATCAAGTACGCACACTATGTTTATCTATGATCTTTACTTTGTGAAATAGATCAATTGAACATGATTCCAATGATGCTCATTTCACAATCCCAAATCTTTATCATAAATGTAAGAATTCCAAATTCCTACCATTTAACGAAATCTGTTAGATTGTAAACTTATATGCATTGATCCTCTCGTAATGACTATGCACAAAGTCACAAAGACTTGTCAACAGATATTACAGAATATTCCAATGGAGATCAATTCCATGGAAATAAAGTCTCAAATCCAAAGTACATTACTCTGAACATCCTTCTTTCATCAAGCTTTCTAATCTTACACAGATTTGAAAGAAAAACTTCCACCTACGTAAACCTTTCCAGATTCCCATTTTGACTATCACTTCTGAACAAAAATTACCTCTTTTCAGAATATGTCAATGTGGTCCTTCCAAAATTAACACTTATACTTCCAACTGTCCATTAGCAACCAATCTTTGGTAAACCTCAGATTGTCCTCGACAATTGCTTAATCATTTTGGTCATATCCAATTCTAGACTTTTCCCTTCTTAATGCCCTGAGCATTTGGAAAATTTAGAAAAGATGAATATTGCAGCACATGCAATCGATCCAATTCATGATGTCTTACATAAAGACATGATACTACACAAATCTTTTGCTAGAATATGTTTTTTTTTTATTTTCCATGTTTTCAAAATTTGACTATGAAGAGGGATGCCGTAATCACTACTAGAAAAATAGCCTTTTACGACGCGCAAATTACGACACTCATTAATATATGTTATGCAAACGAGAGTGACATTAAAAAAGTGTCATCTCTTCAGAAAATTTAAGGATTTAGGTCACGCATTATTGCGTGCCTTTAAATTAGTGTCAAAAGAAAAAAAAAATTAAAAACACGGAGGGCGCTGTACCTTAAATGCGTGCCCTCTATATGTGTCGCTTTATAATTTTAATGAACGCGCATTCCTTAGTTACAAGCGGGAAAAGAAAAGCCAAAAAATTAGAAAAGCCCGCTACCCTCCCTGCCCTAAGCATTTTCACGCATCTTTCATTCTCCTCACACTGTTGTGCAACTTCTCAATCAAAGATCGAAGGTTACGATTTCATCTCCATCTCTCGAATTCATCATCTCAATCAAGAAAAAGGGCTTCTGATTTCCATTCATCTACTTCATCGATGCTGTAATTTCACCTTCTTCATCTCTCTGCTGTTATTGAGAATACTCGCCAACAGTGTGAGGAGAAAAAACGCAAACAATGAGCACCACCTCTCGAATTTATCTCCATCTCGAATTCATCATCTCTATCCCTCCCTGCCCTAAGCATCGGGCTATTTTCTAGTAGTGAAATTAGAAAACAGTGTGAGGAGAAAAAGGGCTTCTTCATCTCCATCTCTCGAATTCATCATCTCAATCTCGAATTCATCATCTCTATCCCTCTGCTTCTTCCCCTCTTAATCCAGCTCTTGGTTCATGCTTCATGGAACTAATTTGCAAAATCCCGCCTAATTTTCTTACAGGTGGTGCTCAATCCATAAAATATTCGCATCATCACGAAGCAAAAATGCAAAATCTTCTTCATTCTCTCTCCTCTATCCCTTCCATAGCCGCTTAATATTTCCTTTTTCAATGTTTCAGCATATCGATGGTCTGAAATCCAACTTCATGTCAACTATTATCATTGCGTCTTCATCTGGTTATCAGGTAAAATATCCACATTTGAGATTTTATTCACAGTTTATTTGTTATTTAATGTCTGAGCTGTGGTTGAATGGTCTTGAACCTTGAAGCGGGTAGGGTTTTGGTCTATTGTCAAGGGTTTTCTGATATGGTACTCTCCTGTAAATATATAGTGACAATAGATATTTCTTTTGTCTAATTTTTTCATTGATATGTGGTATTGCAGGTTATATCACTGGACAACATGGTTGATAGGCTTTCTGATGTTAAGCTTCAGCCAACTAAGGTACTGACTGCTATATGTGGCCTGATTATGTTTCTCCATTTTCCAGGTCAAATTTTAGTGTAAAATTGGTGGTGTTATTTAAGGATAAGGTTGTTAAAGCCAATGAGGTTTTAGCTGCTGGTCATCAACCACGCCCTATCATGGAAACCATCATTGTAACCCTTTTGTATCTTGCCCTGCATAGTGAGAAAATTGAGTTGGAGGTATTTAAATTCTTTTAAATTTTATAGAACGTCATTTCTTGTGAAAAATATTCACCACATGTTCTTTTTTCTTATCTGACTGATTTAATTTTTAGTGAGGCACTACAAAGGCAAATTTGTGTAGAAGATGTGTAATAGTTATCAAGTTTTTGGACTGATTTTTCTTTGGTGGGGATATGTATGCTACTGTTGACCTTTTAAATTTCATGCAAGTTGTTTTTATGATCTGTGTTATTGCTGCTATTGATTCCTCCCAGAGGTACTATTCTTGTACTTATTTGTCGACCAACCAAAGCCTTTATACTTATTGCAATCACTTTACTGCAGGGAGCTGGTTGCTGCTGTACTTGACAACCTTTCTAAAAAACTACAATACAACTCCAGATCAGAGGTTTTTTTTTTCAGTTTATCTTTAATCCTCTCACTAGCTTATAATACAGATTGATATTGATTGTGTCATTGAGGGACAAAACTGAGCTATCTAGACTTTTTTTTTTTTGTGAATAACTAGAAGTAGTTGTTTATGAGGTTATTATACATCAAGGTGATTGAATTTAGCTGTTTTGTAGTACATTGAAGAGCTTATTGCATCAATTATTTTCTTCTGGGTCTAGTGTGGTGTAAGCTTGGCTGCATTAGTTGAGGTAATATTAACACAACTATTTAATGGAAGACATTGTTGGATGTACATTTAATCTCATTTGGTCTTTGCAGACACGTGAACTTTTTTGTTCTCAATGTGGAAGCTAGTAATTTCATTCAATATTGTTACCGTTGGCTTCTTCCAGCTTTGGTTTTGCATAACGATGTTTCCAACTTGAACTGGGTTGCCAAGGTGGGATTTTTTAATATGCTTGAAACTTCATATTGTTATTATTTGTTTTTTTTAATAATTTTGATGGTTGAATGATTGGCCTTATTTTGTTTGAGCTGACATCATTTATGCATGCAGGTTTCCGGTTAATCTTCTGCAGCACTTATTAAGAGTCACTTGTACATATCTTTTTAGTTTGTATAGCATTAAATTGCAGCAAAAGGTCTGGGTGGGAATCTGGAACAGTAGCACTTCAGAGTTCAATATTAAGTATCTCTGGGTTATTTGAGAAGGAGCGGGACACCCTTATTAAGAAACACATGGTTTGCTAGTCGGCCTCTAATACACAAGCTTAGTTATACATAAAGGAGTAATTTGTAAATGGGTTTACTCGATTTTAACACTTGCTGTTATCTAAATGGTAGGGTGGTGAGGACAAGGCCTATGATGAAGAGTGACAGTGTCAAGGTGGATTAGAGTGGGCTCTGTGAGAGTCTTGTTTGCTTCAAAAGAAAGATGGAAGCTAAATGTTATCATCTTGTGTGTATATACATAAGATTTAAGATTTGAAAAAAGTAAATTAATTATTCAAGTCCTTGACTAATTTCTTTTTCCAAAAACAAACCATTAATGGCGACACTCATAGAACAGTATTTATCTGAATTCACATTCTTGTAAACAATCTTATCTTATTACAACATAAACCAGGTAGAGCTAGTACAAAGTAGAACATCTCAAAAAAGAAGTCAACTCAGGGTCAAAACTCACTGAACTCTGTCTCTTACTTGGGAGACAGCTAGCGTTAAGTTGTTGTTGTGGTTAATTTTCCTTTCTTTTGTGGAAAGTCGTGTGAACCTTCATGTTCATGAGTATCATGACTAGAAGCACTACCAGCTATGCCTCTGTTATCTTTAGCTGTTAAAAAGGTTGTTGTTCTAACGCCATGTGAGGATGCTACTTCCCCAAAGCTGAAATCAGGAAAAACTCCACATCCTTGACCTTCCATGCTGGTCCCACTTCCGCTTCGTGGGGCCTGAATGCCAAGCTGGCTCTGCAACACGTGTTGTTGCTGCTGCTGTATCATTGTAAAGGGTGGTTGCTGAGGGAACACTGTGTGTGATTGAGTCAACATATGGGAATTTCTTTCGACCAAACTGAGCTCAAAGAAGTCAATGTAAACATTCAACAGACTGGTCAACCACAGAAGAAGCAAAAACGTCGTGGAAGACCTCCTAAGACACAAGGTGAATCTACATCATTACATCTGACTGATGACGTGGCGCTTTTCAAGAAATTAGAACGCAGGGGAAGACCACCTAAAGTGCAGGCAGGGGAGTTGACCAATGCAAAAAAGTCAAAGCTTGTGGTGGGCAAGAAAAACAACAACCAGTTGAAGTGTAAAAATGTCAAAAAGGGTCCCAAAAGTTTCCAAAACAGAATACCAGTTGCCCTTCATCATCCTGATGAGGTACATATCCATTTCTATGAATATTCCCAATTTTGTTTTATCGAGTAAATTAAATGTTTGGTCTCTGAATATGGCTTATTTTTTCAATTTGGTCCCAAAAGTTTTCTCTTGCAGTTTTGGTCATCCTTTGAGGTTCTTATAACTTTTTTGATCCTTGTTCCAAGTAATACCTGATTGTTTTCAACTTTGGCCCCAAAAATATAGTCATTTTCTTGAAACAAATACCAAAAACTTCAAATAAGACCAAAATTGCAAAAATTAGGGGACCAAAAATATAATTAACTGTTGTTTGTTTTGTTATTAAATGCATTTCAGGGGGATTTGGGGTATATATACCTTGATTTAAATTGTAGACAGGGGAAGTATCCTGGTTGTGCTCATTTTGCCATAAGAGGAGGGCGTACAGTTTCCAAAACAGAATACCAGTTGCCAATAAGTTGTTATTACAGTATATTTTGTTTTGTTCTTCAAGGGAAAATTGCAGGAATTATTATTGTATTCCATTACCAAGAATAGAAAAAAAGTGATGAAATGTTTTTGTTGATTATTATTGTGAAGGTGATTGTCGTTGTTTGCAATTTCTCAAAGCCCCATAATTCATCAATCATGAGACTTAACCACTTTGATGTGGATACCCTTTTCCATGAATTTGGGCATGCTCTTCATTCCTTGCTTTCACGAACAGTAAGTGTTGCACCATTTTTTAAAGACTTGATTAAATTAATCAATCTTTGGTACTATTTTTATTGTATTATGAATTGGTTGATCAAAAACTGTATAGTGATAGATTGAAAAGCTTGTTTATCCATTTCAAAATTTCACCAAAATTGACAGGAAATTCTATAACTCTCGAGATATTAATTGTGGTACATAGGGAAATTCTTGATTTTAATTGATAACAAATGCATATACATTAAGGATGAATGCAAGAAACACAACGTACATAGGGAAATTCTTGATTTTATAAAATGTGTGTTGTCTCATCAGGCACTTGTTGTGTTGGTTCATGATATGGGTCCAACCGGGAGCTTATAAGTGATGCCATTAACATCACTTTGCAATTCAAGGTAACTATCATATCTGTTGTGTTGTGTTGGTTCATGATGTACATCATTCAACCCCAGACCGTATTCAAGTTATTCATTAATTGGTTATATTGAACTTTGGATTCTTGGAAAAATGTATGTTACTACGTGTGTATTAAATTTTAATATTTTATAACATAGATTGATGATGCTTGAAGCCTTTCTGAATACTAATGTGTTGACAATGAAAATAGGTATCATGCGGAAACAGAAACATAACAATAAGAAGTAGAAAGAAGAAGGTGTTCCTTAATAACAATGTAGTATTAGGTTATATAGTAAGGAAAACCTCTTTCCGTGGAACGATTATTTGTATGACATTAAATTGATGCAATGGATTCTATTTTTTGTATATTATATTTTAATTTCTATTATGAAACATTAAATACAAATTTAATTTGAAAATAAGTAAATCTATAAATAATATTTTTTTTTAAAACATTTAAATTTACGATACGCAAAAATGTGTGTCATCTTCATTTATGACATGGCCTTTCTTGACAGGGGCTTTCTTGATAAGCATTGCGTGTCATTAACGCGCGCGTCGTAAGGTTACGACACACGAATGCGTGTCATCTTCCTTTATGACAGGGCCTTCCTTGATACGCAATGCGTGTCGTAACCGTATGTCGTAAATGTGTGTCATAAATGCGCATCGTCTATAGACGACGCGCAAAAGCGCGTCGTCTCTCTTTATGACAGAGCCTTCCTTGACACGCATTTGCGCGTCGTCTGAGCGTTTTACGACGCGCAATGAGCGTCGTAAAAGGCCTTTTTTCTAGTAGTGAATCATAATCAAATTTTGAAAACGCAATATATATATATATATATATATATATATATATATATATATATATATATATATATATATATATATATATATATATATATAATTTCCTTAAGTCGAACCATTCCAACATAAAATTCATATATATACTTGACTAAACATGATTAAAATCTCACTATCTAAGATGACTTGAAATGAATTATAATTTTTTCTCACTTAATTATAGCAAAACAATTTTTCAATCCCTGCAACTTCATGAATTGAAACTTTTGTTTTCTATTAACAATTAACATAATAATCATGCTCCCACTATCATGATAATTATTAGCATAACACTTATGCTTCCACTAGGTTTGACATGTACTCAGAAAACATCTGGACTTCTAGAAATAAATACTTTATTGAGTCTCTTACCAAAGTTCAGATTTCTGATACTAGATGCTTTGATAAAACTTTATCACAATCATACACCTTTCCTTAGATAGCCTACATGTGTACCTAAACAATTTTTTACAACTATGAAAAGGGATGCCATAATCATAGTCTCAATTGTTTAGACCTTTGCCATTTCTCACAAGTCTATGTTAGTGTGTCGGTTACCCACACACGCTCCACTAACGACTTTGAGAATGCAAATGTCACAATTGCTATCTACTAAAAATCTACTTAGTGAAAGTGTTTCCTCACCATCATTTTCATGAATCGGAGAGAAACCTTATGACACTTAGATTTTATGGTGTATGTGTTCCTTTCCATGTGAATTTTGTCAAAACCATAGTCATAAGACAAGGTTAGTGACAATTTCAAATTCATATGGACTGAACTTGTGCAATCTTAACTTCTTGCCATCTGGCAGCACAAGGGCCTACCATTGCTTCCAAGTTGTTATGAAATCAATTGAGAACTCTCAGAACTCCTATGCAAAGCCAACTTTAACTGGAATGGACACAGAAATGTCAACACGATAGATTATAAACCTCAAGTCGTGTGCTAGTGAAGAACTATAAGTTTTATCCTTGATTAGTTCTTGAAACTTTCAAGACCATTAAGAATCCCACTGTCCTCTTGACATATAAGACTCTCTTGTTAAGAACCATTGCTTGACAAAAGAAATATTCAAAGGATGGTGCGGATTCTTATCAAGACTAACACTTCACACAATTGGCCTAATTTGATCTCTGTTTTATCCAAAACATCACAACTTACCAATTTCAAATGTACAAGAGTAGAAAACATTTTACTCTTACATTTGACTAGTGTTAATAAACCTTCTTCAAGATATGTCACTAGTGTTAATCTTGGAGTATGACTCTAAGACTTTGTTTTTGAAACGAAGTATGACTCATCTTCTTGATTTAACCATTCCAACAATTCATGACTTCTCTTTCTTAGCCATAAGAATGCACTAAGATGTCCTTAGAGGATCAATTGTGATATGGTATCTTAATCATTAAGATGATCATAAAACATGATACCAAAGTACTCTCCCATCTTTTTAGATTTGAGAAACTTTTATCTTTCTGCCTAATTTGATTCTTCATATTTACTAAACTTTAGTAAATCATGACGAATAGTCTTTGGGGTGGACCTGATCAGCGCACACCCAAGTGTACCCAATCCCTTTGTCCTTCACTTGACTCACATATACAAAGCTGATAATTCTCATTCATCACACTATACAACTTGCATGATTCCAAGTTTCGGTCCAATTGAAACTTGGGTGATGAGAATCTTTCCTTATTTGGTAAATTATGACACTACCACAACCGAAAGAATCAAATCAATTTTCCAATATTGCTATCAATGGAATCTTATAAACAACCATTTTTCACAAATGCCACTATAAGGATATTTAAAATAAATAAAATAAAACCTTATCTTTTATTTAAAACTTGCGGAAAAACTTATGCTTACAATGCAAATGCATATGAAATATTTGTTGTTATCTATTCCTAAACAATATATCATAACTCTTAAGCAACAACTCACAATTCTGATCACCGAACCATGCAATCGAAATACATCTTCGTGATCAGAATCAACATATACTTCCTTTAAGCTTCCTCTCTTCGATTCTACAAAACATCAAAATGTGATCTGGTCACACCATGTATAAGAATCTCAAATATGAACTTAATAGAGTTAGATAGTGCACTTTACCCGAAGTAGAGTCAAACTCTTTGACTTTACCAACCTTATGATTGTTCAAGTAAATTAGGCTGCTTTGCAACCAATGCCCCATCCTTTGGCAATAGAAGGTTTGGGAAGTTGATCTTCTAATCAAATTTGCTTTACTAATCCTCAAATCATTTCTGATTCAGCAGCACCAAGCAAATAGGTAAGATCATTAAGGGTCAAGTCATGGTCTATCACATAGTAGTCACAAAACTACTCACTATATGACTTAGAAAGTGATTGAACATCCAACTTTCTCAAGACTTTGACACCCAACTCTCCCGGCTTGTCAATATGTGACTTCATCTCCAAGATGTGATCACACATAGACCTTGCTTGCCAATAAGGCTTGAGTGACCTTGAACTTGTGGGTTAGGGAGAATAATTGGAGGGGGTAGAGGAAGTGAAATTCCAAGAGATTTGGGAAGATCATAGATGTATAAACTAGATATCTACAATGGGAGATATTCAAGTTAGTCGATTTTTAAGTCCTTAATATAACACCCAATATGAAATATTAAGGCCAGGACCCAACACAATATATTATAACATGGAAGAGGGATGCCGTAATCCAAGCTATAAGATATTTGAAGGTAGGCGACTGATGATTCACCAATTTCCACCATCAAAAATGAAATAATTTATTAGGTTTTAATTGGATCTGAAACTCCTAGATCTTTTGAGATTCATTAAACTTTTCAATGGCATGTTTCAATATCGAGTGTGCCCTCTCAAATTTTGTGACTGGGATGCCGAGGATCACAAAACAAGATGTGAATAACCATGCAAACTCACTTGGTACCCTTAATATTATCACCTAATCGATGTGCCGGTTACCCACATGCGCTCCACCGATCTATGATAAACATTAAGTCACCCTTTGTTATCCTTACTAGTACAAGTTATTGTGCCGGTTACCCACACACGCTCCACCAACGACTTGGTAAGGTACAAAGTGTGAATTTCATGGGTCAGCACCAAATTCACATTTTCCTAAGTAACTAAGATTGGGAATTTAATAAGTGTTTAGTTACTTAGTATTTATCATTATACTTTTAATGAAGGGAGAATTATAGTCCTTGTCCTACCCGTTCGGCGAACGACCCTCAACCAGTCAAGGAAGCGGTGGGTGAGAGTGGACACCCATTAAACTGCCATTTTATAGGCAGTAACCTTATGCCCCCCTTATATACCGGCTTCGTGAATGAGGTCTACTAACGGTAAGATTGACTTTACTCTTATACGTATATATAATCATTAACTTTTAATATTATAATAGTATAAGGGTGTATTTGAAACATTTACAATACTTGGTGGTTTAATCTATTAATTAAACTATACTCTTAATTTAATTAAAATTAAACCATGTCTTTATGGAATTATTAACTCTTTTAATTAAACACTTTAATTAATTTAATGAAGTCCATAAAGTTTGAACTTTAACTTTTAAAATTCTAGAGTTTGGAATTAAAGTGTATATGGGGGTGACTTTACAAATTCCAAAACTTGAGGACAAGTTTTGAACAATTCAAAAACTTATGGTTTCCATAACTTATGAGTTTTAAAGTGGTTTAAAAAGCATTTAAAAAATGTGACTCTTCATTTTTTCATAACTTATGGAAAATTTATGAGTTAAAAAATTCATAAATGTGACTTTTCAAGTAACTTGAGGACAAGTTACAAAAACACATATTATTACCAACTTCTAGATTAATTTGGATTGAAAACAACTATCTCATAATTTTTTCTATTAATCTAAACAAACTCATAAACATGAACATTCATAATCAACAATTTTCAAGCATCATATAAACATGTATAAAACTTGAAACTTTGATTATTATCATTTATTTGGATGCAAATAAACTTTACCATCGTATCAAAAAACAAATTTTATGAACAAAAACACTTTGTGGTAATGATTCTAATCCAAAACATACCAAAAAACACGAATATATGCTGTCAGGGGGTCCAACTTGTCGAGTGCATGAACCAACTCGACGAGTTGGATGAATTTGTTCATGGACTCGTTGAGTCTGCAGTCCAGACAGCAAAAAATTTGTTTTTTTCCAGCTATTTGCATCAAGTATAATTGAAAACAACCCATGGCTTTGATACCACTATTGGGTTTTGGTATAATACAACATTATATGGTGCACATACAACCCTAAATACCTTGGATCTATGTTTTCACTATATATACATGCAAATGGTTTCCAAGGTATTAATCTTACAACTAGCATGCATTTAACATAAAAGCATAAGATACAAGTTAGCATGACATACCTTTTGATGGAGCTTGAAGTCTTGGTGTATTTGGCCTTAAAGAGCTTTGCCCCAATAGTGTGGAAGCCTCAAATGACGTCACAACAGATCATGGACAAAGGTAGGGCTTGAGAGAGAATTCCATGCACCAAAAACCTCCATATGTCACTAAGAAAAGAAGTGTGTACGTTTTGGTCATGAAGTAGCACATTTATACGTTGGATTCCAAGAGTCATGGGTATAACCCAAATCCAAACCCATGGGTGTTATGATCCATGGTCCATGTGGCCCAACTCTTCATGTATCCATACATAAACTTGGTCCAACATGGATCATAAGCCCAACACATATAAATATAACAAATTACCATAATTGGTCCCCATATATTTAATTAGTCACTTTTGACCACTAAATTAATTCCAAATTAACTCTTGATCAACACTAATTAAAACATATGATTTCATATTAATATATTATAACTTATAATATATTAATAAACCATCATTAACCTTCTCTCAAAAGTCCATCCTAACAAATTGTCCTGATGATATGCAACCCAAATGGACCATGCTACTCTTGGGTCGAATACATACCAATAATAGTTATGGTCTTAGACACCTAATCCAACAATTAGCCCCTAGATCCATCCCATCATCCCCTTCATCATCATCATCTTCATCATCATCTTCGTCATCATCATTAACTCTGATAATTGGTACATGCTCCTCTACAAAAATTGCTACTGGAGGAGTAGTTTTATCTTCCTGATCAGAAACAATAAGTTCATCATCTTCAATTTCTGAGGCTTTAACTAAATCTAAATCCTCCCCATTCTAAGAAAAACAACCCAACTTTTCTAAGGGCTTCGTTCCTTGAAACATAAATTTTGAGACTTTGTGGTTCTGCATCATATCCAAAGTTTCTCCTCTTCCTTTTAGTTCAAGATATTTATCATTGATGATCATATGGAGGAACCCTGTGTACATTAAAAAGGTGTCATTTCTCTTCCCTTGTAAATTATTCTTCATTTCATTCAACACATATTTTGAAAAATTGAAGTCAAGAATCATGACTAGTGCAGTGATGGCGTCGATATTTCAATAAAGAATTTTCATTTGCACCTGCTTTCCTTCTAGCGATGCATATCACAAAGGAGTGGGCAAGAAAATGCCAGTAACGGGGAAGTAACTTCTTTATCGTAGGAGGAAAACCTCTTTCATAACTCATCCTATCTAAGATCTCCTTGACCTGATCCATTGGAATTTCAGTTGGAAATCCTGGTTGACCCTCAAGTCGAAGCACTTTTCAGATAATTTGTTCAGACACCACAATCTTTCTCCCTTAGATAAAGGATTCCACTGTGCCTTCTCCATTTTCTCCTTCTTTGTTAACTAAAGCATTGTCCCAAAACTGTCTTACTAACTCCTGAAAGATTATTGGATTTGTTTGGAAGGCATGAGAAAGTTTGTAATTTTTAAGTCCATGAACAGTAGACCTAAACTTTTGATGCGCCATTGGAGGATCTGAAAAAGTATGCAACAATGTTGTGGTTTTCCGAAAACTTTACATCTACTATTTATCTGCATCAAACAAACCAGCTGAGAAAATTTAAAAATTAAACAATTTAGATTGATTTTCTCAAATATTGGTTGACTAAGGCTCTAATTTTAATTTTATGTCTGTCAAAATGAGTTAATTTAGCGTGAGTTCTACACCGATCCCTTCACATTTGAATGAGCGGCTCTTTATGCTTTAGTAAGAAGGATTAGTCTCGCCCTGAGGCGTACCCCGCTTGAAAAATGCTCTTTGAGGGTTTTAAGAATAGCAATTCTAGGGGAAACTAATTCATTGATGGAGCCGAAGCCCTAGTTTCTTGATGATAGGAATTGTCGTTTTCTTCATTCAATCCCACCGTATCTGTTGAGCCTATCGGAGTTGCCTATGTGAGGTTCTTTCCGATCTCTGGACTCTTTCTAATAAAAAGTGTCAAAAAAACGAAAGCTAGCAAAAGCAATTTGTAGGAAGTAAACGGAGTCTTTCCTTCCGAAATCCACTCCTGAAGTCACGTCTTTCAGTACTGGGACTGAAGTCAAGTACTTTCGAGTTGCTCTTTGCCCAAAGCCCTCTTTCTGACTTAGAAAGACCAACTAACAATAGCTTTAGCATCTCTTGAGTTGGAAAGGTCTTTATAGAGCTAAGGGGAAGGTTTGGAACCCTAGTAGCAGAATGGAATCAGCGGGCTGACTTCCATGCTAACACGAGTAGTTTAACTCAGCATTACCTCGTAAGTTCGTTTTCAATTATTTTTGCTTTGCGAGAAACTTTTTAAAAAATCTTCAAATAGCCATTGCATAGTTTACGAATTATGCTTAGTAGGGACCTAAACACAGGAATGGTTCAGAGTCAGACCACGCCTTATGACGAAAGGGGGAGAAAGGACTGTCGATCTATGATCAAAGAAAACTATACCTGAAGAATGGGATACAGATTGGGAATAAAAGAAAGACCTATGACTCGTTGTCTAAATCATAACTTCAAACAGAACCCCACTGTAGAGAGGGAGACCCCTGGAAGTGTAAGAACGACTATTTTGGAGCCTGAGGGTGAGGTTCCATCGACGAGTGAGAAAAGGAACGAGAGACCTACGGCTATGTGAGGATTAGGACGCGGCGTACGGTTGGCAATGGCAAGTCAGTCACATAGGCTTTTGTAAGAACACGCGTCAGTACTAGACTGATTATGCCATCGATTCAAAGGAAGGACGAGAAAGCACAGGGCAGGAAACAATTAGAAAACCTATAACCCTTGAGTGAGTTCGCAGTCAATCTTGCTTTCGATTCAACAATACGAACCGAAGAAAACAATTAGGATGAAAAGATTCTTTGGCAAAGGAGTTTTTTCCTTACAGCCGAAAAAAATAATCAAGTACAAAATTTAGGTTTTCTGCCGCAAAGTGTTTTTGGTCGTAAACGCGTTTTCGGATGAAAACGATCCGCTTTCCAGATTTTGACGAAGAACACCGTTGAAAATGCGATTTTGCCTCTAAATCCTGCAAAACAAAGTCAATTTTATTGAGAAAAAGTTGTATGGTGTCGCCAAGTCATTAACTACAAGAATCGTGAATCAATTTCTAATTAAAACAACAAACAGATAATGAACCGGTGACAGTGAGCAAGAACTTGAGAGAGAAAAGGAAAGGGAGTTTTTAGCCGAAATCGATAAGGTGCTAATAAAGGCGTCAACAGTCGTAACTCCCTCCTTATATACGCTATACTATTTTCGGCTCAAGACCCATGATCAACTGGGCTGTAAGTGCAAACCCAATAAATCCAATTTTAGTTAAAATGTAAACATTTTGAAGACTTCAAATTTTAAATGAAAAATAAAAATAAAATAAAATCTAAAAATTTAAATTCAAACTAATAATTTTTTTAATTTTTATAAAATGAAAATAAAATTAAAAATAAAAATAAAATAACACTAATTCCCTTTTCAAAATAAAGAGCTTTTGGGATCATAAGTTCTGACACAATCTTAACATGCTTTTCGGTACCTTCATCTTCATGAAAAGATCTTGTCAATTGCCGGTATTGTGGTCCACTTAAACACGAATAATATTGACAATCTGGACATATTATGAGTGACAAGTCATTACTCTTAAAATCTTAAATGGACCATTTAACTGATGACAACCAAGGGTATTGTTGTCCAGTTAAATTTAGTTGCTAGATCTACAAACAACCTATTAAATGATTCAATTTTAGATGAGCTAGAGTATATTTCCCACTTCCTGATATACCCTGGTAATCAAGTGCTTCCAAACAATCCCTTACTTTAGTAAGGTAGACAATTAATAGGAGATAATAGATTTAGAAGTGCATATGTTGTGTCCCAGGTCGGATCTCTTCCAATCACGCAGAGGGGAAAACATGTAACTAATGCGGATAGAGGAGTTGAGAGATAGAATGATCCATATGTTGTGTTTCAGGTTGGATTGTTTCAATCACCTAAGACAACGTATGACTGACAGAGAAAAAGAAATGCATAGATAAGAAGGTGCATAGAAATAGAGTTGCATATGTTGCATTGCAGGTCGGATATGTTCCAATCACACAAAGGAAGCAACATATGACTGACAGATAGAAAGCAAGAAAACAATTTTCTACATACATACTTTATCAGAACCCCGAGTTACCTTATCAATACCAGAATTAAGGTCATCAGACCATACATCAACTGTTGGGTCAAAAATATGGTTTATACTTTGCTTTTCTAAGAAAATATATTTTTCTGTAATTTTGTGGCTGTGTACGGCTGCACATGTGTGTGCGGCCACACACCCTATGTACGGCCGCACATGTGTGTGCAGCTGTACACTCGTGTGCTGTTGGTGGCCCATGTCTCATATATATAGGGTGAGGAGTGTACGACCTGAAGAGAGAGAAAAGAGAGGAGCATGTTCTAGAGAGAAGAATAGTGTGTATGAGAGAATGTATGTATATGGAGCATCATTCATATTATTAAATACATCATTAGATTCATCTTAATTCTTTTTTTTCTTTTCTTTTATTTGATCTGACATCATCCAATTGATGGAGCATCATTCATATTATTGAATACATCATTAGATTCATCTTAATTATTTTTTTTTCTTTTATTTGATCTGACATCATCCAATTGATTGGGATTCCGCACCATCAATTGGATCAAATTGATACACAAGTAATTTTGGGGACTTACAATTGGTATCAGAGCTTGGATTGTATCAGTCAATTTTGTAAGATCTGGAGCTTATTTGATCTTATTTTCGAAATATTTTTGCGTTTTTAGATGGATCTCTGAAAATTAAGGGGGGTTTTCTTCTTTGCATTTTTCATAAAAACGAGTTTTTGATCGAGTTTTGGAGCAAAAAAGGGTGAAAACGTCATTTTTTCGCGAATCTGTTGAAGGTGTGCGGCCAGGGAGTATGCGGCTCAGTGTGTGCGGCTCGATGTGCAGCTTCGGATGGTGTATGAGGCTTCAATCGTCAGAGCTCCTGGTCAGCTCAAGACTTCGCAGCATCTTATTAAAAAAAGGGAAGGGATTTTGTAGTTACCAGGAATCGAACTTGCGCCATCAGCTTCATCAAAGCAACGCCTTAACCAACTCATCTACGCTGGGAGATGATATCCTTAATTTTTAGATTTTGATATTTTTAACCAAAAAATCAATTTTCTTTATTTTTAAATTACATTTTCAACACAAAAATTTTATTTTTTAGTTTTATACTTTTTACTTAAATTTTGACTTTGACATTTCTAGTTTGACCTTTGACTTTAAACTTTGAGTTTTTCGTTTAATTTCTAGATTTTCAAATTTAGCCTTTCGGTTTGACTTTTAAGTTTGACTTTTTAAGTTTGATTTTTTTAAATTTGAATTTGAAGGTTGACTTTCTCGGTTTTTAAGTCAAAGGGAAATTAAAAAAAAATGAGTTCCGCATCAATTCCGGTAAATGAAGTTTCATGCACTCTATCTTGTGAAACTACTATTAAATTTTTCCGATATCAAATCGATTTATTAAAAAGAGAAAATGAGGACCTTAAATATGAAGGCTATACTCTAAGGAAAGGTCAGAAACCATTAAAAGCACAATTAGAAGCCAAAATCAAGGATTTCCGAAAGCTTTAAGAAGATTACATCAACAAGTGTGAAAATTACGATCACATTAAACGCAAACTTGCTGCTGTAACTGAAGAACTTGACACTTTGAAAATTAAGTGTGGAAAAATAGATGTTAGTTTCAAAAATTATACTACATCAAGTGAGATAGTCGAGTCCTTAGTAGAAAAACAATTGATTTTTAAAGATAATCAAACCAAGGGTGTAGGATATCACAGTGTGCCACCTCCTTTTAATCACAACTATAACCCACCCCTTGAGACCAATGAGGAAATGCCTGCTCAGTATGGCCGAACCACTGCTCCAGCTTCAATTAAGACTGAACAATCAGGGCCAAGTGAGGGTGTTGAGGTGAAGAATACTGATGTTTCTACTTCCTGTGTAGGTAAACTTGTGGAAGATGAGAACAAGGAGAATAGTACTGAACAAACCAATGACTCCTTGAACTCTGAATCTGTTGCTTCTAATTCTGTTACTCCTACCAAATATGTTGTTGAGAAATATAGGCCACCAAATCAAGTGAAACAACCAACTTGCTGCAATTGTGCTTGTGGGAATAATAAGTGACAAGGCAAGGGTACGCCACCATGGGCAGGAAGAAACAATTTCCCAGTGAAGAAAAAGACTTGTTTTCACTCTGGAACACCTGGACACATTGCCAGAAATTGTCCTAATCGAGCATACGTTCCCTACTATGCACAAGGTTGACAAAACTCGCAAGGTGGGAGACTCTACAAAAGAAATCATTCGAGGTCACAATCGCGCAATGGAGACTGGAAAGCACAGAAAGCTATCAATCAAACCCACAATGCCAAGAGTTTAACTCCTAAGGCCAAGAAATCAAATCCCAAGGTCAAGAAGGGAATGTCGGCCAAGAAGTCCAATCCAAGAGATGCTCCAGTGAAGCCAAGACCGGTTAGGTCAAATACATCTCGACGATTGGCTTCAAGTTCAAAATCAAGTGTCGAGGCACCCATCAGATCAACAAAAAATGGGTTAAACCCAACTACAAATAGGTACCAAAGGTTCAATCTCCCAAATCTCCTAATGCTTATAATATTTCTACATCTTCTGTTTATGATAAGCAGGATATGTCGCGGGAGAGAGTTCCTTGCAAGGATGAAAAAGGTCGACCCAATTTCAAAATGGATTGGGTTCCAAAGACCAACTGATCCTGCTCTATATCGGAGCAGCTATGGAGGCATATCATTAGATTTTAGTTTGTTGATAGTGGTTGTTCCAGGTACATGATAGGAGGCATCTCTCAACTGTGCAACACTCAGAACTTTGTTTGAGAGTATGTGTCCTTTGCGGGAAAGGAAGAAATGAAGGGATCACACATTGGGGTTTGTGCTTACGGTTTGAGTTTTCTTCTCTATACTCCTGAGTTTATCTGACTCTGATTCGTTTTAAAGAAAATTCTTCATTATCTTAATAATTTTTCGTTAGTAGTTAGTATTGGGAATTGATATCAACAAGTGATAATGGGCAATCTGAGTCTGTGTAAAGTACCAAAGCTGAATTGTCTAGGCTCTGTGTTCGATGCGCTGGTAGGCACGAAGTATTTAGATGGACATTACTAGGCAAAGATGAACTTAAGAAATCACATAACTTGAAACATATTGACCTAGATAGATCCGTTTAGCCTGACAATACGACGCTTGGATAGGTTGAGCAGGGAGACATACATGAGAATCCACCAGTCACATTAAAGAACCCGTATCTAGAACTGTGGTTTTACTTTTCCTCGATGTACGGATTCTGTCCTTAATTCCAGTATTGATAGGGCGACTGGGGAATTCCGATAAAGTAGGTCTGTAGAAAATTATTTTCTTTCTTTCTTACTATTAGTCATATGTTGCCTCCTCTGCGTGATTAGAAGAGATCCGACCTGGACTGCAACATATGCAAATCTATTTCTCTGCATCTTATATCTATGAAATTCTTCATATCCGTTAGCCATATGTTGTCTCCTTTGTGTGATTAACAATCCGACCTGGTACACAGCAAATGCAACCTTTTACTTCTCAATCCCTCTGAAACTATAATTAATCATAATCTAAATCTATCCTCTCTATGAATAATAGTTTGCTCACCTAAAGTAATGAGTATCTTGGAAGTTCTTGATTATTGGAGTATATCAGGAAGCGGGAAACATGTTCTAGTACATCTAAAATTGAACAATTCTAGATTGTCTGTACAAATTTAGGGGGAGAATTAAAAAAATATATATTCAAAAATCAAACAAAAATCAGAAAAATTCAAAAATCAAACAAAAAAATAGAAAATTAAAAATTAAAAAAAATAGTGTTATTTCTGTTTTATTTTTTTTTTCAGAAAATATCGAAAATCCAAAAATATTTTTTGTGTGCTAATTTTTCTTTTAGTTTTGTTTTCTCTTGAAAAGTGATTTCAGGCATAGATGAGACTCGTGGAGACTGTATTGAAGATTTTCTAAGCCAGGCTTCATCCATGAGCATCGAAGATTTTTCACTCGAAGGAGCAAGAAATGAAGATAATTCTTTAAACATTCAATCCTTCAACCCCAGAAGCAAGGTCAAGATGTGCTTGAAGATTATGTGATAGATTGCATTGAAGTCTCCTTAATCAATCTGCTGCTATCTATAAACCTGCAGATGTGATCCAGAAGATTCGTTCTCTCTGTTCTCTTTGAGGATTCTCAAGCTGAAAGTGCCATCTTTCATGGATCTCTAAAA
Organism: Lactuca sativa; assembly: GCF_002870075.4. NCBI lineage: Eukaryota > Viridiplantae > Streptophyta > Magnoliopsida > Asterales > Asteraceae > Lactuca > Lactuca sativa. Next base: position 351,092,750 of record NC_056626.2, read on the forward strand.
GAAGCCTCCTCACCCAATGTGCATTCAATGTCAAATTCTGCAGAAATCCCAACTGCTCAAGATGAATTCATTTATTGAAGATTCATATGTTCATCTTAATGCTGTGATGAAATTTGAAGATAAATGCTGAAGCCAAGCTCCTAATGAAGATTAACAAGAAAAGCTAGCTACTTTTTAGGGGGAGTTTGTTGGGCCAATTAGGAAAGACAGCTATAAACCAAGGGGAGATTGTTGGGTCAAAAATATGGTTTATACTTTGCTTTTCTAAAATTTTGTGGTTGTGTACGGCTGCACATGTGTGTACGGCCGTACACCCTGTGTACGGCTGCACATGTGTGTGCGGCCGTACACCCTGTGTACGGCCGCACACATGTGTGCAGCTGTACACTCATGTGGTGCTGGTGGCCCATGTCTCATATATATATGGTGAGGAGTGTATGGCCAGAAGAGAGAGAAAAGAGAGGAGCATGTTATAGAGAGAAGAATAGTGTGTGTGAGAGAATCTATGTATATGGAGCATCATTCATATTATTGAATACATCATTAGATTCATCTTAATTCTTATTCTTCTTCTCTTCTATTTGATTTGATATCATCCAATTGATTAGGATTCCGCACCATCAATTGGATCTGATTGATACACAAGCAATATTGGGGACTTACATCAACGAAATGTTAAACCACAACTCTAGATATATGATTTTAATGCGTAGTGCAGATTCTCATGTTTATTTCACTGCTCAATCTACCCAAGTGTCGTATTGTAAGTCCAAATGGGACTATCTAATTCATATCGTCTAGTCCTGTCATTGTCAATCAAAGGCTAGTCCTTTTAAAACCCTTTGTGCCCACCAACACATTGAACATAAAGTCTAGACAATTTAGATTCATTACCTTACACTTGCTTAGACTGTCCTTTATCACTCAATCTTGATATCATTTCCCCAAATGATCACCTACAAAATAAAACCATAAGAACATATTTTTGGAATTTTCTTTTATAATATTTTTGCGTTTTTATTCTCTCCCCCCCCCCCCTTAAATTGTAAGTCCCTAAACCTGCAACCAACTTGTGATCAACAAACAAACAAACGAAAAAATGATCAAGTACAAGAATCAGTAGAAGATAGAATTGGTCCATATTGCACACGTTTTATATATAACCGAAAACATCTAGTACAATGGACCCTACATACACTTGACCACAAACAACTACTTACAACTGACAAGCTACATACACTATTTATAGAGAACAATAAAAGAGAACTAGTTTGTAGTCGTAAACAACACATGGACCGAAAACAGGACGTTTTCGGTCCACCCAAACAAAAACCAACAAAAACACCTATACAAAGCCTACAAAACATAAATTCCTAGCTTAAACCAACAAAACATGTCCTAACAGTCTCCCCCTTGGTTTGAGGCTAGCATGAATTCAATCCTTCTGAATCAACAAAACATTTGAGTTCCCTATAGCGCCCGCCCACATCTTTTTGTTTATAATCTCAGCGACGATACTAGTAAACTCCTTGAAAGCAACCTCCACAATATCATTCTTGACCATGATCTGATGTTGAGCTAGAGTACGAATGTCGCACTTTCAAAACTGCAGAAGATCCTTTGCTTCAACAAGACGGAAAAAACCTTCCGGAAATTTGATGACTGTGGTGGCTGTGGCCTCATCATAAAACCAAAATTCCATATTATCCAAAGACCCATCCTAGAACTACTAAACAATAGGAATTTGATGCATTTTCTTTATGGGAGGCCAAATCACAGATTTTACAGTTCGGTTGGTCTTTTGATCGTGGACGCCTTTGAATTTCTTTACAAATGAATCGACAGTCTTCATTCCATCAAATTTTCTCCTTACTTGGTTCCCTAAAAAGGGATAGAAATCAGACCCACGAGGATCATTCGATGGATTATGGAATGGAGCTTCAACGAGTTCTGTAAGGTCGAATTTAGTCCAATAATTAAAGTCATTTATGTGTTTATGATACTCAACATTTCCACTTTTCCGCTTCACCACCCATATATTTAATTTATCATGAAATTCCCACATCAAAATTCTAGACCGATCTTTGTACTAGTTTTTGAACCACTTTTTCCCAACCTCAGTCATACTTAGTTGAGGCCGATCTCCACGGATGTTTTGATTGAAATTATTCATGAAAAGCAATCCTCTTTTGCCTTGAGTCTTGGCTTGTTTCTGAGATTTCTTTAGAATTGCTCTTGGATCAGATTGAGCAGGTTCAATTTTAAAACGATCAATAATACAGTTCGTTCTTGCAGTTTAAGAAGCATCTTGAGGATTTTGAGTTTCTTGGGCAGGGGCACTATAGGAAGCTTCACCTACATTAGGTTCACCAACCGTTATTTTGAAGTTTTCGCCAAATTCAATTATCAACTTGTTCTTCAAATCAAAATAACAGGCAGATAAAGCACCAAGATTGAGCTACAAGTCAGAGATTTGTTTTGATTTATGTTCATTTTCTTTCGCGAGCTTTGAAACTCTAACCTCTAGAGTTCCAATGAAAACATCTTTTTTAATACGTTTTGGATTTAAGAATCTGATCTCCTCCTTGATCTAGAGCATCGTCGGGTCTTCTTTATCAGGGCTCCCTACACCTATCGATATTCCTATGCCCCTAGGTGTAGGGACATCACCTTCACAAGCCAAAAACCTGGAAAGCCATTCGAAGGCTACATCGTGCGTAGGTTGAGGAGTCGAGGAGCCACCAGGATCTGAAGAGCTCTCAACTTCATAAGATTGGTGAACAATGTTGGGCTCCCCATGTATCATTTGGCTGTCATAATGTGTTTGTTGGCTTGGGGTAACTGTTGTAGTAGATTGTTGAGCGGGCTGATCTAGTTCCATAATGGGCACTCCCGACATTGGATCTGTTCTTCTTCTTTTAAGTGGAGGTTGGGAGGCTTGTGTCTCTTGTAGATTACTCTCATTTAGAATAATAGTTGGAGTGGAAACTGCTTGAGGAAGAATCCTCACCGTTGAATCCAAATCAGCAATAAAGTTGTCCATCTAATCGGGCGATTGTTGTGGCAGCTTGAGAATATTTTCTTCTCTCTAAGTCTTTGTGGGAAAAAATCCAACAGCATCGACATTATCAAAGAACGAATCAAGGTCTTCATCATTGGCTTGAAATCAAGGTATACATCATCATCATCAAAACCTGATAAATCACCTTCTTGACCCATTTCGGCTCCATCATCATCCCTATCATCATCAAATCCTAGGGTATTATCCCCTAGATCCATCCCATCATCACCTTCATCATCATTATCTTCCTGATCAAAAATAGTAACTTCATCATCTTCATTTTCTAAGGTTTCAACTGAATCTGAATCCTCACCAATTTCAGCAAAACAACCAAGCTTTTCTAAGGGATTCGTTCCTTGAAACACAAATTTTGATACTTTGCGGTTTTGCTTCCTAAGACCAAAAGTGCTAGGACCCAGAGACTTCATATCCAAAGTTTCTCCTCTTCCTTTCAATTCCGGATATTTGGCATTGATGATCATCTGGTGGAACCTTGGGTACGTTAAAAATGTGTCCTTTCTCTTCCTTTGTAAATTATTCTTCATTTCATTCAACATATATCTTGAAAAATTGAAGTCAAGATCCGTGACTAGTGTAGTGATGGCGCCGGTATTCAATAAAGAATATACATCTGCACCTGCTTTCCTTCCAGAGATGCATATCACAAAGGAGTGGGCAAGAATACGCCAATAAGGGGGAAGTAACTTCTTTATCATAGGAGGGAAATATCCTTCATAACCTATCGTATCTAAGATCTCCTTGACCTGATCCGTTGGAATTTAAGTTGGAAATCCTGACTGATCCTCAAATCGAATCACTTCTCGGATAATGTGTTCAGACACCAAAATCTTTCTTCTTTAGATAAAGGATTCCATTGTGCCTTCTCTATATTCTCCTACTTTGTTAACTGAAGCCTTGCCCCAAAACTCCCTTACTAACTCCTGGTAGATGATTGGATTTGTTTAGAAGGCATGAGCAAGTTTGTAGTTTTTAAGTCCATGAACCATAGACCTAAACTCTTGATGCGCCATTGGAGGATCTACAAAAAATATGCAGCAATGTTGTGGTTTTCCAAAAACTTTAGATCTACAATTTATCTGCATCGAACAAACCACATGAGAAAATTTAAAAATTAAACAATTTAGATTATTTTTCTCAAATATTGGTTGACTAAGGCTCTAACTTTAACTTTATGTCTGCCAAAATGAGTTAATTTAGGGTTTACAGCCGAAAAAAATAATCAAAGTCAAAATTTAGGTATTCGGCCGCAAAGTGTTTTTAGTCACAAACACGTTTTCGGCTGGAAACGTTCCACTTTCCAGATTTTGACGAAGAACACCGTCGAAAATGCAAGTTTGCCTCTAAATCCTACAAAACAAAGTCGATTTGAGTGAGAAAAAGTTGTATGGTGGTCGCCAAGTCATTACCTACAAGAATCGTGAATCAATTTCTGATTAAGACAACAAACATATAATGAATTGGTAATAATGAGCAACAACTTGAGAGAGAAAAGGAAAGGAGTCAACAGCCAAAAATCCCTCCTTATATACCTTATACTATTTTCGGCCCAACACCCATAATCAACTGGGATTTAAAGCAAAAGTTTTTTAAGTCCAAACCCAATAAATCTAATTTTAGTTAAAAATGTAAACATTTTGAAGACTTAAAATTTAAATTAAAAATAAAAATAAAATAAAATCTAAAAATTTAAATTCAAACTAATAATTTTTTTAATTTTTATAAAATGAAAATAAAAATAAAGATAAAATAACACTAATTCCCTTTTCAAAATAAAGAGCTTTTGGGATCATTAGTTCTGACACATTCTTAACATGCTTTTCGGTACCTTCACCTTCATGAAAATGATCTTGTCAATTGCCGGTATTATGGTCCACTTAAACACGAATGATATTGACAATGTGGACATATTATGAGTGACAAGTCATTACTCTTAAAATCTTAAATGGACCATTTAACTGATGACAGCCAAGGGTATTGTTGTCCAGTTAAATTTAGTAGCAAGATCTACATTCAACCAATTAATTGATTCAATATTAGATGAACTAGAGTATGTTTCCCACTTCCTGATATACCCTGGTAATCAAGTGTTTCCAAACAATCCCTTACTTTAGAAGAGTAGACAACTAATAAGAGAGAAGATAGATTTAGAAGTGCATATGTTGTGCCCTAGGTCAGATCTCTTCTAATCACGCAGAGGGGACAACATGTGACTAACGCAGATAGAAGAGTTGAGAGATAGAATGATGAATATGTTGTGTTCCATGTCGGATTGTTTAAATCACTTAAGACAACATATGATTGACAGACAAAAAGAAATGCATAGATAAGAAGGTGCATAGAAATAGAGTTGCATATGTTGCATTCCAAGTCGAATATGTTCCAATCACGCAAAGTAATCAACATATGACTGGCAGATAGAAAGCAAGAAAACAATTTTCTACAGACCTACTTTATCAGAACCTCGAGTTACCCTACAAGTACCAGAATTAAGGTCATGAGACCATACATCAACGAAATGTTAAACCACAACTCTAGATATATGATTTTAATGCATAGTGCAGTTTCTCATGTTTATCTCACTGCTTAATCTACCCAAGCATCGTATTGTTAGTCCAAATGGGACTATCTGAATTCATGTCGTCTAGTCCTTTCATTTTCAATCAAAGTCTAGTCCTTTTAAAACCATTTGTGCCTACCACCACATTGAACACAAAGTCTAGACAATTTAGAATCATTACCTTACAGTTGTTTAGACTGCCCTATATCACTCAATCTTGATATTACTTCCCCAAATGATCACCTACAAAATAAAACCATATTAACATATTTTTGGATTTTTCTTTTATAAATTTTTTGTGTTTTTATGTCTCCCCCTAAATTATTACTCCCTAAATCTGCAACCAACTAGTGATCAACAAATAAACAAACGAAAAAAAATGATCAAGCACAAGAGTGAGTAGAAGATAGAATTGATCCAAATTGCACATATTTTATATATAACCGAAAATGTCTGGTGCAATAGACACTGCACACACTTGACTGCAAATAACTACTTACAACAAACAAGCTATATAAACTATTTATAGGGAAGAGTAACAGAAAACTAGTTTGTAGCCGTAAACACGACATGGACCGAAAACTGGACGTTTTCGGTCCACCCAAATGAAAACCCTCAAAACACCTATACATAGCCTACAAAACATGAATTTCTGGTTCAAGCCAACAAAAGATGTCTTAACAGTCTCCCCCTTGGTTTGAGGCTAACATGAATTAAATCCTTCTCGATAAACAAAACATATGAGTTTCCCATAGCGCCCGCCCATATCTTTTTGTTTATAATCTCAGCGACCATACCAGTCAACTCCTTGAAAGCAACCTCCAGAATATCATTCTTGACCACGATCTGATGTGCTAGAGTACGAATGTCACGCTTTCTAAACTGTAGAATATCCTTTGCCTCAATAAGTCGGAAAAAACCTTCAGGAAATATGATGACTGCGGTGGCTGTGGCCTCATCATAAACCAAAAATTCCATATTATCCAAAGACCCATCCTGGAACTACTGAACAATAGGAATTTGACGCATTTTCTTTGTGGGAGGCCGCATCACAGATTTTACAGTTCGGTTGTTCTTGGGATCGAGGATGCCTTTGAATATCTTTACAAATGAATCGGCATCTTCATTCCATTGAATTTTCTCCTTGCCCGGTGCTCTAAAAAGTGATAGAAATCAAACCCGTGAGGATCATTCGATGGATTATGGAATGGAGCTTCAACGAGTTCTGTAAGGTCGACTTTAGTCCAAGAATTAAACTTATTTATGTGTTCATAATACTCAACATTTCCACTTTTCCGCTTGACGACCCAAATATTTAATTAATCATGAAATCCCCACATCAAAATTCCAGAACGATCTCTGTACTACTTCTTGAACCGCTTTTTCCCAACCTCGGTCACACTTACTTGAGGCCGATCTCCACGGATGTATTGATCAGAATTATTCATGAAAAGCAATCCTCTTTTTCCTTGAGACTTGGCTTGTTTTTGAGCTTTCTTTAGAATTGCTCTTGGATCAGATTGAGTAGGTTCAGTTTCAAAACGATCAATAATACGGTTCGTACTTGCAGTTTGAGAAGCATCTTGAGGATTTTGAGTTTCTTGGGCAGGGGAACTACAGGAAGCTTCAGCTACATTTGGTTCACCAACCGATGTTTTAAATTTGTCGTCAAATTCAATTATCAACTTGTTCTTCAAATCAAAATAACATGCAGATAAAGCACCAAGATTAAGCTGCAAGTCGGAGAATTGTTTTGATTTATGTTCTTTTCTTTCTTGAGCTCTAAAACTTTAACGTCTAGAGTTCAAATCAAAACATCTTTTTCAATAAGTTTTTGATTTAACACTCCGATCTCCTCCTTGATCTTAAGCATCATCGTGTCTTCTTTATTAATTGTCCCTGCACCTATCAATATTCCTTTGCCCCAACGTGCATGGATATCACCTTCACAAGCCAAAAACCTGGCAAGCCATTCTGAGGCTACATCATACGCAGGTTGAGGAGTCGAGGAGCCACCAGGAGCTGAAGAGCTCTCGGCTTCATAAGACGGGCGAACAATGTTGGGCTCCTCATGCATCATTTGGTTGTCATAATCAGTGGTTGGCTTGAGGTAATAGTTGCAGTAGATTGTTGAGTGGTCTGAGCTAGTTCCATAATGGGCACTCCCGACGTTGGATCTGTTCTTCTTTTTTTAAGTGGAGGTTGGGAGGCTTGTGTCTCTTGTAGATTACTCTCATTTGGAATAATAGTTGGAGTGGCAACTCCTAGAGGAGGAATCCTAACAGTTGAATCAAAATTAGCAATAAAGGCATCCATCTGATCGGGCGATCGTTGTGGTAGCTTGAGAATATTTTCTTATCTCTGAGTCTTTGTTGGAAAAAATCCAACATCATCGACATTATCAAAGAACGAACCGAGGTCTTCATAATTCGGATCAAAATCAAGGTATACATCATCATCATAAAAACCTGATAAATCACCTTCTTGACCCATTCCCGCTCCATCATCATCCTTATCATCATCAAATCCTAGGGTATTATCCCCTAGATCCATCCCATCATCACTTTCATCATCATCCTCTTCATCATCATTATCTTCCTGATCAGAAGTAGTAACTTCATAATCTTCATTTTCTAAGGCTTCAACTGAATCTGAATCCTCACCAATCTCAGCAAAACAGCCAAGTTTTTCTAATGGCTTCGTTCCTTGAAACACAAATTTTGATACTTTGCGGTTTTGCTTCATAAGACCAAAAGTGTTAGGACCTAGAGACTTCAGATCCAAAGTTCCACCTCCTCCTTTCAATTCAGGATATTTGGCATTGATGATCATCTAAAGGAACCTTGGGTACATTAAAAATGTGTCCTTTCTCTTCCTTTTTAAATTATTCTTCTTTTCATTCAACACATATCTTGAAAAATTGAAGTCAAGATCCATGACTAGTGTAGTGATAGCACCGATATTCAATAAAGAAATTTCATCTGCACCTGCTTTCCTTCCATAGGTGTATATCACAAAGGATTGGGCAAGAAAACGCCAGTAAGGGGGAAGTAACTTTTTATCGTAGGAGAGAAACCTCCTTCATAACCTATCGTATCTAAGATCTCCTAGACCAGATCCATTGGAATTTCAGTTGGAAATCCTGATTGATCCTCAAGTCGAAGCACTTCTCGGATAATGTGTTCAGACACCACAATCTTTCTCCTTTAGATAATGGATTCCATTGCACCTTCTCCATATTCTCCTTCTTTGTTAACTGAAGCCTTGTCCCAAAACTCCCTTACTAACTCCTGATAGATAATTGGAATTATTTGGAAGGCATGAGCAAGTTTGTAGTTTTTAAGTCCATGAACCATAGACCTAAACTCTTGATGCGCCATTAGAGGATCTGACAAGTTTGCAGCAACATTGTGGTTTTTCGAAAACTTTAGATCTGCCATTTATCTGCATCAAACAAACCAAAGGAGAAAATTAAAAAATTAAACAATTTATATTAATTTTCTCAAATATAGGTTGATTAAGGCTCCAATTTTAATTTTATCTCAGCCAAAATGAGTTAATTTAGGGTTTATAGCCGAAAGCAATAATCAAAGTCAAAATTTGGGTTGTCGGCCGCAAAGTGTTTTTGGTCGAAAACGCGGTTTCGGCCGAAAACGTTCCGGTTCTAGATTTTGACGAAGAACACCGTCTAAAACGCGATTTTTCCTCGAAATGCTATAAAACAAAGTCGATTTGAGTGAGAAAAAGATGTATGGTGGTCGCCAAGTTATTACCTACAAGAATCGTGAATTAATTTCTGATAAAAACAACTAATAGATGATGAATCGGTGACAGTGAGCAAGAACCCGAGAGAGAAAAGGAAAGGGAGTTTTCGTCTGAAATCGCTAAAGAGCGAATAAAAGAGTTAATAGCCGAAAACATTTTGAAGACTTAAAAATTTAAAATTTAAAATAAAAATAAAATCTAAAAATATAAATTCAAACTAATAATTTTTTTAATTTTTAGAAAATAAAAATAAAAGTAAAATAACACTAATTCCCTTTTCAAAATAAAGAGTTTTTGGGATCATAAGTTTTGAGAGTCTTAACATGCTTTTCGGTACCTTCACTTTCATAAATAGATCTGGTCAATTGCCGGTATTGTTTTCCACTTAAACACGGAGGATATTGACAATTTGGACATATTATGAGTGACAAGTCATTACTCTTAAAATCTTAAATGGACCATTTAACTAACAGGGACCAAGATTATTGTTGTCCACTTAAATTTAGTAGCAAGATATACAGACAACCTATTAATTGATTCATCTTTATATGAACTAGAATATGTTTCCTACTTCCTGATATACCATGGTAATCAAGTGCTTCCAAAGAATTCCTTAATTTAGATGAATAGACAATTATTAGAGGAGAAAATAGATATAGAAGTGCATATGTTGTGCACCAGGTCGGATCTCTTCCAATCACGCAGAGGGGACAACATGTGACTAACGCGGATAGAGGAGTTGAGAGATAGAATAATGCATATGCTGTGTTCCAGGTCGTATTGTTTCAATCACGCAAAGTGTCACACCCCCAAACCTGAACGGCAGAAACGTTGGGGGGCGGATGACGTCATGTCCAATATCACAACAATTGTATAGTAAAGAAAGTACACACCACAATATTACATTAGTTGAAAAGTTTACATGATTGTATCAATACAAGTTCAAAAGTTGATTACACAAATCATGATTCAAAAATATGCAAGTAACATCATCGCGTTAAGCTTCAAAAGATTGCTGACAACCTGCCTTAGTGATTCCCTGAGAACACAAGTTATTTCAAAGAAAAAGTGTCAACAATTAAGTTGGTGAGTTCATAAGTAGTGGTTTGAATAAATGTATGGCATTCGAAATTTCGTGTATGTAATTTCAGAAATTTCTATATTTTCTTACAAATTATGTAGTAAATCGTTTCACATGTGTAATGTATGTTTCGAAATAGGAAAATCCCTTTTTTCTAAATGTATAAATGCAGTCTTTAAATGTTCAAGACCGTAAACTGTAAGCACTATACCATGTTCAAAATGTTGTTGTATAGTTTTATTATAAAAGTAAACCATATGAATTTCGTTTAGGTGCGCAAAAGTAAATCGAAATACTATTATTCCTGTAAAGACATGATACTGCATTAATCGTATATTCGGTGAGTTTTCATAACCATACTATCATATTTGCCTGCATGCGACGGTCTTCAGGCGTCGAAACGTTATGACACTTGTCACCCCGCGGACTGTAGCTAATAGTCAGGGTGCGGGATCATTAGTCTCGTATAGATCTATACACACTTGCCACGTTCTCCAGGTAGGAGATTCTGGTTATAAGACAGGACTTACTGTAATACCCCCATTGGGTATAGTGAAGATGTTGTCTCACAAATTCTCAATTATGTTTTGTATCATAAGTGTAGTCATCTTAATCACATTTTGCATCTCGGAATATACTTCATAATGACATCCCGAAATTCCACTACGAAAAGGTATTGCATTTCATACTTCAGAGTTTTCAAAATTTCACTTCGGAAGTCTTTCAAACCTTGTTCCGGAATGTTCTGCAAATCGTTTTCCGGAAGTCTTTACAATTTTTCACTCCGAAACTCAAAAATTATCATTATGGAATTTTTGCTCCGGATTTTTCAATTTTTTTTAACTCCGAAATCACAAACAATTTTTTTGATTCCAGAATTTCAAGCTTCACTCTGGACTGATCTCATTCCGGACCATTTCTTCAATTGTTCACAATCCAGAACTCAACTTTTTACCCTCCGGATTTCAAACTGTCCGGAATCGATCATTTGGAAACCCAAGAGTCAATAAGGTGAAACGTTTTCTTTGTAACGATAACCCTTAAGGATCCTTATCTTCCTTGGAATTCGTGCCACGATCACACGTCTCCAAAAAGCAACCATTAAATTGCCGTTTGGGATTTCCTTTCTAAGCTCTAAAACATCCCTACCTTTCCTGTCCCATGTCAACTCATTACCAAAAACGGTTATCCATTAAAGGCAACCGGGTTTGGCTTCGAGTCATCATCGTTACCTTTCTTAACCCAACCCGTTTCACTTACATATATAAACCTTTCTAAAACCCTGTTTACCTCTGTACGCGCTTAAACCCTCAAAACATTTCAAAATTTCTCAGTGCTCATCGTGTTCTTGAAGCTCTCTTAACTGCTCATCAATGGCTTCCCAATATTCATACCAAAAGTTTGATTCAACCTTCTCCACACCCAAGAAATTAATTGCAAAGAAGAAACCATCCAAGGGATCATCATCATCAATATCGCCTGAGCCGTTTCTCCGTGATATAACCCAATTTTTCTCACTAAACCCTATGCATTACGATGAATGCATTAGAGTCATGATTGAGTTTATGGCACACCACCCCATCTCAATACCTCTCACCAAAGTCCTTGAACAACCTCTACGACTTCATCTCCGTCACACAACATTAACTAGAATCAAAATTGATAACAATATGCTAGAAACAAAAATCACAGGCGATAGAATAGTGCCCGTCCACAAATCCACATTACTTAGGGAAATCGGTGTAAAAGAAAACCCCAAGGGTTTCAAGGTACAAGAACCAACTCTAAAAGAATTTCAACTGTTTTTGAACCACATTGGGTACAACCAAGACTACAGGGCAAAGGATTTCAAGAAGTCAGATGTCTTCGGATGATGGACTGTGTTGAAGCACTTCATTATTTGTTGGTTATCTGACAAGTACGGTGGAACAGATACCCTCAACATAGATTGGTTGTACGCTATATAAAGCATCTATTCCAGACGCGACAATGTTGTTGACCTTCCGGAGGTGCTATGGAAGGACTTTTGGAAATTTGCTACCAAAAGGAAGACCAACAAGATCTCAAGCCCTAGGTTCTGGGATTTGATAATTCAGGAACTCAACAAGGAATATTCCAAACCTATTCCGATTGCCATGATTCCTCCGGAGGTATATGTTTCTTTTAAATCTGTTAAATCTTATAGAATTTCGGACCAATCTTCATTTGGTCCTGTCCGAAGGTTGCCTCAAGATATGTTGGACCTTATCCCTTCTGGATCAATCCATTTGCAAAACCATTTGGAGACTTCGACTGTGTACATCCCAACACAGTCTTCCCAAGTCCCCTTTGAGCCCACTCTGGAAGTGGACAAGCCAACATCATCCGGTACTAAGAAAACCAAAAAGTCTGCCAAAAGGAAGATTTATCCTTCGAAGCCAAAGCCTAAAAAGAAAACCAAAGTCAGTTCTTCCTCTCAACAGGAAGGAACACATGGCATTCAGGATGATTCTGGCCTTCCGCACACCCCTCCCATCTACTCATCCGAGGTACTCCTCGTGTTTCAAAAACACATGCACACACAAACGAGGAGTCTGCACATAATCCATCCTCACCTTTTATAAAAGGTGATGTTGGTGTTGAACAAAGTTCCTTGACCCTGGAACACACCAACGTTTCAAATTTGAAATCCCACTTTTTTCATCACGCACACACTTCGGTACCCCTGTTCTGGACCCCAAGAATTTCGAGGTTGGAGTTGTCCTTCCAACCTCATGTGCCCCAACTGGTCTAATACTCGGTAAGGGTACAGGACTACCAGGAACTAATGATCCTTTATGGGAAGACTTTGTGAATAGGGCACACTCCAGGCATCCGGAACATTCAAGATCCTAAGTCGAAGCCACTCTCATCTCCTTGCGAAACAGGGCCATTCAAAGCAACCTTCCCTATGTTGTTCCATCAGATGAGCTTGTAGATCTTGAATTCACATCCGGAAAAACTTCAAAGTATCTTCCTCATGCTTCCAATCCCTCAGCCTCAGATGATGAAGTTTCCGAAAAGGCGATGCTTACCACAGATGATGCACACGTTGTTGATGTCAATGTGCCTTCCTCAGTTCAAGTTCATCTTAAGCCATCTTCATCCATGCCTGCTTTCCATTTCGGATCCTCATCCTCCACTAATGATGAATATGAATCAACACAAAAACTTTATGATGATGATGCCACCAAAAAACCTGGTCCTTCTGTAACTTCAATAAATCCGAAATCTACGAAACCCAATCCTCAACCTTCCAGTTAAGACAATGGATCCTAACAGGAAATCATATAGATCCATTTTCCCTTTTGGATATTCAATCCAATGTTTCCGATACAGTGCAGAAGGTTACCACTCTTGGATACAATGCAGAAGGTTTCCATGGCTGAGCTCAACACCAAAATCAATGAAAAGGTGCCCGAACTGGACTCCAAGCTCGACACTTATCTCTAGTACTTATCAAATCAGTCCGGACCTTCCGTGGCTGAACGAGAAGATTAATTAGATCCACTAATCTCCATCCACCTCAAGCATTCGATTGAAGATGTTTGAAGCAAAGTATGATGCTTTAGTTGAGCATTATCTCGACACCATCACCACAATGCTCAAAGTCCGTGATGACTTGGTTGCTGCTACCAATGATCTTATCAAGCATACCCATGTTTGTCATGAGAAACAGTGGAAGGCAGAAAAAGGATAGCTGAAAGTGGGGAAAGTAGGGCTACTCACATTGATTTACAACCAAAAATCCTATCTTGAAAATGACATCTTCGTGAAATAGAGAAAGCCAAATTCAGAGCCTGGAGAAGGAAATCAATAAAAAAGGATGAAATAAATTTGATCATCCAACAATTCGTCATCAAATTTATTCGCTCCTATTGGAACATTATTAACGTTCCGAATCGCAAGTTTGATGAGATGCTTGCTATCCTTGGACATCTATTCAATCATCTCTCTTCCCAAGCGCCCACTTCTGAAGCGTATAATGTTCTTACTTGTCAACTTAACACCAGTATTCAAAAGGTGTTTACCAAATTCTATGATCTTAAGGACTCTTTCATGCTTGCACTGGTTCACAAGGAGACTGATGCAAGAAGGGGAGAAGGTCCAAGTCAACCGTGGAAGCCTGCCTCGGTCTTTCAACTCAGAGATGAAGATCTTGTTTCTGATGATGAAGTCCAAGTTCTCTCCGGACTTTCAAGGAAACAATGAGGATGCTGATGATGATGAAGACAGTGATGAATAACTTTATGTCACTAAGGGATTTCTTGTTATTGAAGCTCCACGGAAGCTTTTTCCTAAGCAAATGACGGAGGAAGAGCAAAGAATTAGGTATGCAATTTCTTAGCCACCTTCTTTGCCGGATGTTCACAATGGCGAAGGCCAAATCCTTCCTCACTGCTCAAGCCTTCCGAGCCACTCTGTCAATGCGACCACCAATTCTGAAGCCAAATATCACTCCAATAGATGAAGGTTCTCCTTTCCGGACCCTAGACGACATTCCAGAAGAACATCTTCCATCCTTCCCTCCCAAGGTCACTGTGGATGAGAACAGGTTGCATGTGATCTCTGTCCTAAAAAAAGCAAAGACAAAGGCAAGAAGCCTATCACGGAATCCAAACCTCCACCAAAGCAAAAACTTGGATGGTCTCAGGAGGAAATAAACAAGGCTTTAGAGGACAGCATCCGGATCCAAGCGCTCAAAGACAATCCTGATCCGATGCGTGACATTTCTCCTCTCTACTGTGAAGGCATTCTTAAGTATGTCAACTTAGTACCATTTATGTATTACTACATTCCTTCTGATGATTTTCAACCGCTTGATCTTCCTCTCTCTCCCTTCAGCAGATTTTTACATCTAGTTTGCTCCTCTCCATCCCAATAACAATCCGGAGGTCACCATCCAGGCAGAGCGAGAAAAGCTAAAAACCTTCTATGCCAAGAATTCACTTCCCCTAAACGAAGTATGGACAAGGAAGAAGATTACCAAGATTTTTGGGTACAGAAGGAAGTTCCTCACCAAGTTTGAACTTAACTGTCCACTCTTCCGATACCATGTTGTTAGAAACAAACCATCTTATCAAACCATCACTGATGCTGAATTCTCAGAAATGAATCTAAACGATATTCTCACTCTAGCTGCTCACTTTCGAGGACTCCAAAATGATGATATCAACATGGGTGCGTACAAATATGCTCTGAGCTTCCTCAAGGATTATGTCGCAAAATTTGGTCGACTTGACTATGAGTTGGCTCATCTATTCGAAGGCCCTATTGATGATCCGGAAGCTAAAGTGCTAGCTGAAGGCCCTATTGTAGAAGACCAAGAAGACAAACAATAAGGACTTATTCCAAGTCCTTGACAAACACCTTGTTCCTACAAAAGCACTCAAAAAGTTCATCAGCCGTGCGACCAAATCTGAAGCTTCGAAGCATGTAAAAGCAAAGATTGTGAGTCATCTATCCTGGTACATTGAAGTCCGAGAATAGTTGTTCAAAGCCTACACTTTCATCAAGGAAGAAGCTATCTAAGCTAACTTAATTGCTAAGTTCACTGATGAGTTGAAAACTCTTAGATCGATTAGATCTTCAACATGTTAATCAATGAAACAAACAAAAAAACATAGAGACCACAAGATAGAATCAAAGTATTGCTTAATGATTTAAGAATAGTCACGCCTCAGCAGTGCTCGGTGAAGAACTTCCACTATAGAAGCGAGCTAGGGTTTCTAGTACAATACTTAGAATAATTAATGAAAGTGATGCATGCATGCACCTTAAATACTAAACCCTAATAAAATAAAGATGGTTGGACAGGCCTAAATCGGTAACAAAACTAGGCTAACGAGCGAGCCCAAGATGCAACACATCGAGTCCTGACAATCTCCCCCTTTGCGTTAATTTGGGGCAAGACTTCACTTTGGTTGATTCGCTGCAGTATGCTTCACCACTTTGAACAGCTTGGGAATGATGACGAGCAGGACTTGAAGAAAATTGATATACCATCTAATCATGTCAGTGAAATACTTCTTGTCACCATCACTATTTTGCTTGCACTTGTGAATAATATCCAGAACGTGTTCCAAGCAAGCCGTGGTGAAAAGATGTTTGTCGATAAGAGAGAATAAACACTTTTACCTCCTCCTCTGGTGAACATCACAAAGTTGAGCTTCGGGTCAATCTTCTCCGTTGTCAATCTGTTGATGTCGCTAGATGAACCAATGGGAGCCATCGTTGGCTACTTTTTAAGGACCGAAGCAATTTCCTGATCCAACTTTGCCACTTCCAGAATGTAGCACACCAGCACCCTCTTGATGTGATCGATGATCCAGTCATGTTCAACTGGATTGGAGATCAAAAACTTGCATAGCAAAATCCAGTCGTGGGGATTGAGATTTGGTAGATCGGCCAGAGAAATTATATGCTCAGAGTTAGCTGAACCTCTGGTCACTTTGAATTTGACATTGATAAATTTCCCTGCTACAGTCGGTTTTAGAACCTTGATAGTTGTTATCTTTTGAGTGCTCCAGGTAAAATATTGAGTCTGAGCAAACTCAAGATAGTAGTCTATCAGATCCCTATCTACTTTTGGGTCAGGATGGGGAACTTCAATAATAGGAAGAAAGCAGTGAAAGACAAATGCCATTCGGGTTATAGGCATGTCAAACTGAGAATCCCTAGAGTTCACAAACTCTAATGACAGTACCTGCTCAAGCCAATGTGTGCTTGGACATTCAATAGCTTCCTTAATCAGCTTCTCCAACGACCAAAGAGGAAAAAGCCTTTTCCTGCTTTCCAAAAGATCTTGAGCTTCTTTTATTTTTCTGTCCTTCTCTTCGGCTTCCCTAGCAGCCTTAGCATTGAGATCATGATCCCTAAACCTTTGCTTTCTCTTCAGAGCATCAGCAATGGTTTCTTCTTCTTCGTTAATTTTTTCCATAACACCTTTTCCCTTGTCCTTCTCACTAGGACCCGAAGCTTCATTACCCTTCGATTGTTCAGTGGTGACTTTCAGTGGAACATATTTGCTTGTAGGAGGAGGCTGAGTAGTACTTATAATTCCTTCTCCCCCTTGTTTCGGAGGGACAACAGTCTCCTCAACACCCTCTCTGCGACTTAACAATTCGATTGTTGGGCAAAGCTTTTCTACAAGAGAACGTCTGACAGAAAAAGTAAGAATGGAGTCACGAGTCTCCACACTGTTGGAGAGAAAGGCATGAACATCTAAGGAACAACTCTTGATGACAGTCCTCTCAGAGCAAAGGTTGTCAGTCTCCTTGTTCGCATGATTAAGTTGTGCGGACTTTGTCTTTAGTTGAGTTGTTTTGAGAGCCAGTTCATCCATGATCCTGCTTTCCATGGCTAATTCTTCTTGAAGCTTCTAGAGATGCTCAGTGATAGAGGTTCGCAATACAACGTTATCTGTTTGGATAGTCTGACACATGGTAGAAAAGTGCTTCTTTTCTGTCTCAAGAGACACAACAAGCTTTTCCATTTTGGAGTTCACTTTGTTTGCATTCAACTCCGCTGCACCCTGTAATGACTCTAGAAGAATGTTAGCATCAAGAATTAGTTTTTCGACTCTTGTGGTCACTTCCTTGTAGGTCTGGGTGGAGGCACCTATAGTAGAGTTTGCCTTAGAGATTGAAGTCTCATGCTCTTTTATAAATGTGGCCATCATAGCCTTCACTGTAGATTCTTAGAGTGAGTTTTGAGAAGAGGAGGAAGATGTCACAAGCTTATCAAGCTTCTCGTGCAAATCCTTGAGGTGCCTCTTGGTTACGGGAGCATCTTCATCATCATTGCTCAGCACCCTGTAAGGACCGTAGTAGAAGGTATCAAAATCGACACCTTCACCACCAAGAATGGTATCGGTTTCTGTCGATTGGGTAGGGGATAGAGGTTTGGTAAAAACAGGGATTTTAGGTGCTAAAGTACGAACCCATGTATCAGATACGTTGGTCTGAACTCCAGTAGCGGTTGTGGTTGTAGCTTCAGAAAATATAGGAGCAGGAATGGGAATGGTGGAGGAAGGTTGAGATGTGATAATAGGGGAAATGGGAGGAATGGAAATAGGTGGAAGAGAATGTGCTTGTGAGCGAATGGATACCTCTGGTGTACGCGAACGAGGTGGTGTATCTCCACGAACTGAACCCTCATCATCTGTGCTATCACTCTCTGATTCGCTTTGAATGATGGGTGGATGACCAGAAGGAACGTACTCTGAGTCTGAATCACCTGATGATGCAAGAATAAGCTTCCTAACTGGTCTCTTGACCTTCTTCTGCTTAGGCTGGGAAGGAGCTTCCTTTTCAGATTTTTGCTTCTTTGGAGTATTCACCTTTGAAACTTTATCACCTTTTTCCCCCTTTTTCGCATCTTGCCTTTTGCCCCTCTTAGCAGATTTGTCTGCTTCTTCAATAGACCTAAGCATTTCAGGAGTGAGTTCCCTTAGACCAGATGAAGTGATCTTCTTGTACCCCTGAATGATCTTGCTTTCAGCAGATACACAAGCGTACATTGACTCAGGAATAGAGCCAATGATGAGATACTTTGAGGGATCAGTGACTATTATCTTCGTGGTGTGAAAAGTAGCGATGGAGGAGAGCAAGGAATCTGCCATGATAGGAACATGAAAGCACTCCATTTTCCATTGAGTGACAATGGTCCATAACCGAGCACATGAAAGTTCTGTGTGGCAAGCTTTGTACCAGTTGCTAGAACCAGTTGAAGCCATAAAACCAAGCCATAATCAAGGTTGATACCATGGTACAACCCATAAAGCAGAGTCATGAAAGACTTGCTAGCACCATCTGAGCCTGCACTTCGTTCTGAAAGTCCTTTGAAAAGAAGGGTGAATGAACATTCCATTGAGGAGGAAGGCACAATTTCTTGACCTTAGTCATAGTGGTTAGGGTTTCAGTATACCCCATGTTGTACAACATCGATAAGAGCTGAGCTGTGGAGATAGAATCAGGATTCACCATGGATGCAACATAAGAAAGCCCTAGTAGCGAGCATAATCGGTTCTTTAAAATTGAATCCTTCTGGTTGAGAATATCAAAGTACATCTTTTTTGCACCTTTGTCGTAAGTAGCAGTGGAGTATATTGTTGAGAGGCATGCCATGGGTACGAATTCCACCGTTAATAGAGCGTTGACGAGTGGGGAATATTTGAGACATTCCACCACTTGATACATGTAAGTATCATAGAGGAACGGTGTAAGATCGATCAGCAAGTTCTGATTAGGCTTCATTGAGAGAAGAGTGGAGCGGCCAGAGGTTTCTTAAGTGGAAGAAGAGTCTGCCATTGTTGAAGCTTGAGGAAGAGGAAGATGAACAGTGAATGCTAAATCGCCGGAAATCGTCTTATTTTGCTTACGAGAGATGAAGAGTGGTAAATAATATGGTCACAATAATCAAATCTCTTATATATGATTCTGTGGAGAGAGAAAAATCTGGAGCAATGATTCTGCCTTTATGGGAAACGACGCCTAAAAAGGCGTGATTTGACAATAAGCAACCCCAATAAAGTAGGTGATGATACATGACTCGGTAACGGTTCAAATTCACGAGCTTTTCAATACTTATCCTCTTTTTCAAATTCAATTGAACTTCCTGATGACCCACCCCTTTATTTGAAAATAATTCATTACATCATTAGGAACCGAAGCTACATATTTAGTAATAGCTTGTGAGTAACCAAACTAGACTTTTGGAAAATCCAAGATTTTCGTTTAAGATAGTGTGAAAAATAAAGAAATAAATCAAACTATTTGTGGGATTTTGTGATGTCATTTAAGATGTAAAGCAATGGATCCTAGGAACGAATCGCTTCCTTCAAAGTCTAAAGAGACTTCAAAGTGCTTTTATGGATTCCCATTTACGATCAAGTACTTGTTAAGAAGCATTGAAAGGTATCTTTTATATATAACGCTATTAAGGGTGGCTTTCACTTCAATTCAGGTTTCGGTACTTGACATAAGACCAAAAATAGAACGAAGTACTTGTGAGACCGATGTTGCCTGTTAAACAAGTAGGTGTTGATCATATTCAGTGACTTGTTGTGTAACAACCCGAAGTTGTTCATCGCCAAAAACCCATTCTACCCGTATAACTCGTCGTAGATCGAAATGTCCCGATATCGTTTTTGGGTTTAGTTAACTAAAATTATATGTTTATTATCATTCAATGAGGGTCCAAATCATTTACAAACTCATGAAATTAGCTCAAAACATTTATTTCATAAGTTTTAGAAACGTCCTCGCCGGGTGACGGAAACTTAATCGGGTGCGACCTAAAGCCTCGTTTAAGGCCGGTATCGGGTAGAATTCCACCGTGTCCAAGTTTTGGGAACTATATAAACAAGTTAAACCTTTCATTTGAAGCTTTTTCCTTCTCTCTCTACTCTCTCTCTAACCTCTCTCCTAAAATCCAAGTTTAAGGGTCCAAAACTCAATTTTAAGGCCTCAAATCCCTAAGGTACCTTCCTAGCCTTAATCTATAGCCTATTTGGCTTCCAAATTCGAGATTTACACATGAAATGGGACACAATATATGAGTTTACGGCCCAAAAAGCTACCTAGGCCGTAAACACCAATTTGAAGGGTTTTAAGCCCTTAAACTCCTTCCTAAACTCAACTGGACTCTAGATATGGCTAAAGGACTTCATGATATGGACTTATAACATTTAAAACATGAATTTTGAAGGCTTTGAAGAAGTTTACGGCCAAGGCACAAGCTTGGGCCGTAAACTCATATTTAAGGGGTTTTCTTGACCTTAAACCCTTCCAAATCACAAATAAGGCTTAGATATGAATTATAGGATATTGGTTTTAGCATTTGAACACTTCAAACATGACTTTTGGGGGACTTATGTGAGTTTACGGCCAAGGCATGTGCTTGGGCCGTAAACTCCTTAAAACATGGCATAAATTCAATTTTAAGGTGTTAGAAAGCCATCCAACACCACCAAAAGCCTTGGAATAAATCATAGGACCAACCAAAAATAGTTTAAGGACCTTAAACACATTATTTGAGGGATTTCTATGAGTTTACGGCCAAGACTTGTGCTTGGGCCGTAAAGTCCTTGATTCATGGTGTTAGAATGCCAACTAAACACCCCTAAAGCCCTTAGATGAATTTTAGAAGCCCTTCCATGCAAGTTTTTAGCCTTAAAACATCTTGTATCACCCTATAGAAGAGTTTAAGGCCATGAGGGGGTCTCATAGGCCGTAAACTCCAAAAATCCCTCATAAGTCACATAAAAACTCATATAAGGCCTTAGGATAAATTTATCAATCACATGTGATTTGTTCTAGCTCCATTTAACACAATTTTCATGAGAAAATAGGAGTTTACGGCCATGAAGGCATGCTAGGCCATAAAATCCCATAAGTGGGTCTATTTGATGTTTGAAAATCATTCCAAGTCCTTAAACCAAGCCTAGAAATTATCCCCTAAGTGTTTGAAGTCATTTTGCACCATAAACCACCCCACCATGAGTTTACGGCCGTAAACTCATGGGGAATGGGTGTTTTAGACCAAAAACTCTTATATTAGTTTACTCATGGGGAGTAAACTCAAGTCCCAAGTCCCTAGTGTCATTTCACGTCCTTAAACGCCACCCGGGTCCCTCCAAATACTTGTATCAGAGTGTTTTCGCGACTTGAAGCAAGTGTCCCTAACATATAAATAAACTAAGTCCTAATTAGATACAAATGTGTATCTTTACATTATAATTAGGAACCTCGTGTATTTACAAGCCCCGGATCAACTCTTAGCGTCCAAATCGACACATTTCTCGTTCGGTGAGTTCATACCCTTACGCCTTTTTCCGTGTTTTTCAATGTTTTCAGGGGGGGAATACAAGCAAACTATAACTGCTTTCGAATTATAAAATTGATGTATTTCAAATAATATCTGGCAAACTTATAAACTCTTTTACTCCTTATGTATTATGTTACGCATAAGGAATGATTTATCAATTACAACTAAATGGATTTTAGTTAAGAAAATAGTCAAACTAATCAAATTATTATGGGAATAATTTAGGGTTCAATATTTCTCTTTATATCATGTACTGATATCTGTATAAAGTTATTTCATAAACTATGCCTGATTCAGTTTATCTCCGTATTATTTGAATGTATTGCCAGATAGCTTCATTGTATGTATCTATTTTCACTGTATCATGTCTTAAAATCTTTGTATGTTTGATATCGTATGAGAATCCTATGAATAGTTTAATACTAGTTTGTGAGATAGTCATTACCCTTTATGGATGATCAGTAAATCCTCCCCGGAAGTGTAACCAGATTCTCCTGGAGGGAGAGCGAGGAATTTGTGAATAGATCTATTCGGGACTGACAATCCCACACCTTAACTGCTAGCTACAGTTAGGCGGGCACACCTGGGGTGATAAATTCTGTATATCGTCCGACGTCTGACTAACGTCAAGGAGGTCTCGTTGTCATATCAGCATGGTTACCCGACTCACAATACGTATTAATATAAACTTATTCACAGCTGGAAATTTGTTTAGAATCTATATCTCGTTCAGGATGATAATCCCATTGTCTTGTGTCTATATCTCGTTCGGGATGGTAATCCCATGGTTTTAAATCTATATCTTTTACAGGATAGTAATCCCATGACTTTATCCAATTATCTTATATCAAATTCGGGATAATGATCCCATGGTTATATCAAACAATCTTATATTTGATTCGGGATAGTATTCCCATGGTTTTCAATCTATATTTTCTAGTATATCAAACTATCTAGTAACTGGTTCGGGATGTTAGTCCCAAGATTTTCAAAATACTCTCTATCTATAGTTTTGTGTATTAAACTACACTCTGTGTTATTTAATCAATCTTGCATTTAGGAAAATATGGGATTTTCCTGGGGTTAACTTATAACGTGTAACAGAATTGTAACGAAAGACAACTAAACTAACTTTACATAAGAAAATATGGGATTTTCTTGGATAACAAACCTTTTCGGAAAACTAAAGGAAACCGATACATTTTCACAAAACAAAACCGCTTATGAACTCACCAGCTTTATGCTGATTTTCAAACTGCTTGTATTCTCAGGTCCAAGTTAGACAGGTACCCAGCGATATCTTTTGGTGAAGACGGAGTGCTCCAAGGACTCGTCTCGTTTTGTTCATATGATATATGTATAACTTTTGTACATTTTACTTTTGAACCAAATGTAAACTTTCAGATATATGTAATGTAATGGTTGTTTACTGTGATTACTATGTACATTGGATTTGATACACAACATGGAGTCAACCCCGGAAATGTTTCCGCCTGTGGTTTTCGGGGTGTGACATGTTGACAAAAGTTAATTAGAAATCTCAACAGAAATTAAAAACTAGATCCTATGGGAAGAAAAGTCTTGGTGATAGACATTTTCATAAGAATCTCTCATATATAAAAGAAGATTTCAAGGTACTTCCACAAAAGTGGTTTCGTTAATACAAAGGTGAAAGCTAAAACATATAATTGTTCACCGTCAATGCATTATAGGTATTGAATTTTGGATTTCACTTAGCATGTAGTGACACGAAACTAAGATCATTAACATAGAAGTTGTGTAACCATAAACCTCAGTGGTTATGCTGAGAGTCTCAAGGGTTACAGTTGTGAAACGATTTATTAATGGAGAATAAGTTTGAGGTGGCTTAAGAACAAATGTATCTCTACTATAAAGTTGTACCAAGCAGAAAAACTCTTAACTCAATTCGAAGAAGAGTAAGGTAGCTTATGATTAGAGTGAATTTGATAGCCTAATTGGGAAGACATGATTAGTATTTATCAAGTCATTAAGGCTTCACTCAAAATCTTTAGAGGCTTTGGTTAACATACAACAACATGCTTCTAGGGATACTTAGCTAATACAAAAATAAAGAATTATACCTGCCCCAACTCCATCAATGAGAACCGTCCTTATACACGAATTAGATTAAAACTGAAGTAAATTTAAATTAAATGAAAGAAAATATTTTTGAATTATGATTTGAATTTTATGAAAAGAAATAAAAACATAATGAAAAATATTTTTGAATTTTATAAGATTTTCTAGAAAAGAACTAAAAACATAAAGAAAAATATTTTTGGATTTTATGAAAATAAAAGGAAAAACATAAAATAATTTATGAGAAAAGAGTGTGTACATACTATACAACCGAAATCATCACTTGGAGATAGGAAATGAACCGAGCCCGGTAGGACCAAACCTGAAATAGACCGAGCATTCGGTTCATTTCGGTTCCCGGAAGGAGCGAACCCGAAATGGACTGAGCGTTCGCTCTATTTCGCTTCCAACTTTTATAGAGGAGAAAGTGATTTCGGTACCGATTTAGCTTCCATCATTCCTAAGCCTTGTACGATTTTATTAAAACTCACTTCAGTCAAAGCCTTAGTAAAGATGTCAGGCAACTGATCAGTGGTTTTTGTGAAATGAAGTTCTACATTACCATCTTCCACATAATCTTTGATAAAGTGATACCTCAATGCTATGTGTTTGGTCTTTGAGTGTTGCACTGGTTTATGATAAATCCTAATTGCACTCTCAGAGTCACAATATAGTGGGATTTTCTTCACGTTCAGGCCGTAGTCTCAAAGTTGACTTTGTATCCAAATGACCTCAGATGTTCATGATGCTACGGCTATATATTCTACTTTAGCAGTGGAGAGAGAGACATAGGTTTGTTTCTTTGACTGCCAGCTAACCAGTTTGCCATCCAAAATTGGCATCCTGCAGTGGTACTTTTTCGGTCCAGTCCACATCCTCCGAGATCAGCATCAGAAAATGCTTGGACAAAGAACCCTGAATTTGCTGGGTACCATAGACCGAGAGAGGAGGTTTGCTTCAGGTATCGAAAGATATTTTTCACAGCCAGTAGGTGAGGTTTGCGTAGATTAGCTTGAAACCTAGCACAATAGCATACAGAGAACATTATGTTTGGTCGACTTGTTGTTAGATATATTAGAGACCCTATCATCTGACGATAGAGGGTCATGCCAGCAGCCTATTTTTCCAAAGAAGGTTTCAACTTCGTGCCAAACGCCATAGGAACCATTACTTTTTAATCTCCCATCATTCCAAACTTGGCAAGCAAGGTCATCGTGTAGGCCTCTTGATTAATGAAAATGCCTTCGAGTCCCTGTCTAATATTCAAGCCAAGGAAAAAGTTAACAGGACCCATTGAGCTCATTTCAAATTTAGTTTCCATCAACTTCCTATATTCAGTTGTTAAGCCAGGATTTGTAGAACCGAAGATAATATCATCAATGTAAATTTGAATGATCATAAGGTGGTCACCCTCTTTCTTACGAAAGAAGGTTGGGTCAACCGAACCTTGTTTAAACTTTGACATTTTGAGAAATCTAGTTATAGTTTCATACCATGCCCTTGGTGCTTGCTTGAGACCATAGACTGCCTTGTCCAGAATGTAGCAGTGATCTGGATACTTCTCGTTCATGAAACCCGATGGTTTCTCTACATACACCGTTTCTTCCAGTTCTCCATTTAATAAAGCACACTTCACATCCATTTGGAATAATTCAAAATTCTTGTGTGCAGCATAGGCAAGAAAAATACAAATTGATTCTAGCCTTGCTACTGGAGCGAATGTCTCCTCGTAATCTATGCCTTCTTCTTGACAGTAACCTTTCACAAGTAATCTTGCCTTGTTGCGAATCACATTTCCTTCCTTATCTATGTTGTTTCTCAAAACCCATCTTAGTCAAACCATAGAAGCATCCTTTGGTGGTGGAATAAGTATTCACACTTTATTTCGCTCGAACTCATTTAGTTCGTCCTGCATCACCTATACCCAATCAGAATGATTGAGTGCAGTGTTGATCGTCTTCGGTTCAACCTTGGAGACGAAGAAACTAAACATGCAAAATTCCACTTTTAGAGAATAGTGTAGTTTGTTTCGCTTTCAGTTGTGATTGTGTGAGTACTCTTTCTGTTGAATCACCAATAATTTGTGTTTGTGGATGATCTTGGGTCCATTTGGTGAGAGGAGGGTAATTAGGATCATGTGAGGGATCCCGTTCAGCATTCACTTCTTCTTTGAATTCTGACTGAGTTTCATCATCGTTTGTATCTGCATTCTCCCCCTCGAATGAATTCTGACTGAGTTTCAAAATTATTGTGTGCAGCATAGGCGAGAAAAATACAAATTGGTTCTATCCTTGCTACTGGAGCGAATGTCTCCTCGTAATCTATGCTTTCTTCTTGACAGTAACTTTTCACAAGTTATCTTGCCTTGTTGCGAATCACATTTCCTTCCTTATCTATGTTGTTTCTCAAAACCCACGTTAGTCAAACCACAGAAGCATCCTTTTGTGGTGGAATAAGTCTTCACACTTTATTTCGCTCGAACTCATTTAGTTCGTCCTGCATCTCCTATACCCAATTAGAATGATCGAGTGCAGTGTTGATCGTCTTCGGTTCAACCTTGGAGACGAAGAAATTAAACATGCAAAATTCCACTTTTAGAGAATAGTGCAGTTTGTTTCGCGTTCAGTTGTGATTGTGTGAGTACTCTTTTTATTGAATCACCAATAATTTGTGTTTGTGGATGATCTTTGGTCCATTTGGTAAGAGGAGGGTAATTAGGATCATATGAGGGATCCCGTTCAACATTCACTTCTTCTTTGAATTCTGAGTGAGTTTCATCATCGTTTGTATGTGCATTCTCCCCCTCGAATGAATCTTGGTTATTTCGAGAAGACGAACCCTCCTCCTGAACATAAGAACTATCTTTTGGAGGTTCGCTTGAGTCAGGCTGTTCAGTTGTTGTCAGTTGTTCCTCTCTCATTTTCTTTGCAGCATCATCAATAATCTTCTTCAAGTCGCCCACCTTGTTGTCTTTAGTTTTGGATTCAGATTGAATAGCCTTTTCTGGTTCATCAAACAGTAACATGTATTGCTCAAAGAGATTTATACCATAGCTTGACCACATTTTGGAAATATTTCGTCCATAGAACCTTCAGTTACCTTCAGTTTCTTGACATAGTTATCATCCAAGGTGACATAATAGGTCTCTTCAATTTTCTTTGAATATTTGTTCAGAACCCTATATGCTTTGGAGTTTAAGGAATAACCCAGGAAAATCCCTTCGTCTTCTTTGACATCAAACTTGTTTTGGTTCTCCTTTGAATTGAAGATAAAGCATCTTGAACCGAACACATGGACACACTTTACATTAGGCTTTCGGTTGTTCAAGATCTCATAAG
The DNA here is from genome assembly GCF_002870075.4 of Lactuca sativa. Taxonomy (NCBI): domain Eukaryota; kingdom Viridiplantae; phylum Streptophyta; class Magnoliopsida; order Asterales; family Asteraceae; genus Lactuca; species Lactuca sativa. The sequence goes on from NC_056626.2 coordinate 351,120,520, forward strand.
GAGTGATAGAGAATCGTTTATTGAGATACGATCTGTTCTGCGTGTAGCAAGCAGCAGCAATGTCATCAGCCCAGAAATATAGAGGTAGAGAAGCGAAGCGAAGCATGGTTTGGGCAGCTTCACACAAAGATCGATTTCGCCTTTCGACAATTCCATTTTGTTGTGGAGTATATGGAGCCAAGAAGTGGTGAGTTGTCCCCTTCTCTGCAAGAAAATCTTCAAAGCTTTTGTTCTTAAACTCCAATATGTTGTCGCTTCTGATGTTTCGAACTACCTTTCGCAGTTGAACTTCTACCTGCTTGAGAAAGAGTCTAAGCTTGGGAGTGGCCTCTGATTTCTGACTCAAAAAGAATACCTATGTAAACCGAGAGAAGTCATCGACTATTACAAGTATATACCTGTTACCATCAATTCTTTCGATTGAAGATGGACCGCATAGATCAACATGAAGTAATTCTAGTGGTTCAATAATTTTTGTATTGACTCGAGAATGATGACTTTGTCGACTTTGTTTTCCCATTTCACACGCAACACACATGTGTTCTTTATCAAAATTCAGAACAGGAAGACCTCGAACATAATCCCCCAATCACTAGCTTGTTGATGTCTTTGATACAGAAATGGGAGAGTCTTCGGTGCCAAAGCCAGCTGTTGTTTGAGTGAGCTTTCGTTAGCAAGCAAACGACTAGTTTTCCTTGTATGGGATTGAGATTCAGAGGGTACATGTCTCTTTTTCGCTTTGATTTCAGCAGAATGTTGTTCGTCTTCTTTTCAATAATCTCTGAGTCATCGTCATCGAACGAAATTTTAATCGGGTACCAACCACCAGTTGAGAAACACTGATAAGGTTGTGTTGTAGACCTTCAACGTACGCCACTTTTCATATCGAGAAATCACCATTGGTAATCATACCATAACCTTTGATTGTGCCAGAATTAGAATTACCATACTTGACACTTCCACAATCTTGAAGGGACCGTAAATCCTTCAGCTCTTCCTTCCTTCCTGTCATGTGATGCGAGTAGCCACTGTCTATGTACCATTCATCGTCGAACTGCTCGTCACGCATAACCTACAAAAATTAAGAAGATTTAGGAACCCAAAGTTTCTTGGGTCCTTGTGAGCCTTTTACAGAACAGGGAATTGTAAGAGAAACATCAACTAAAAAGGTTCTTTTTATTAGTGTTGTTTCATCTTTACATTTTATGGTGAAAACTTTGATTTTATTAGATTTAAGTACTTTAGGTTCAGTTTTTGAATTTACGTTAGTAGTCTTTCGGTTCTCCACTTTGGGTTCAAATGTTGTCTTCTTTTCAACTTCTGGAAGGAGCTTTCCTTTTCCCTTTCGATCATTCTGTGAGTGAGAGTGAGAGTGAGAAAAATGAGACTTGGGAGCAGAATTAAGCTTTTGGTTGTTGCTCTTACATGGTTGAGAGCCGAAACTACTTTCCCTTCGGTTCCTCTCATTGGTTGATCTAGGACCGAAACCATCCTTTCGGTTTTGTTCATTTTGAGGACCTAAACTTCCTTTTCGGTTGTCATCCGTCTGAGGACCGAAACTTCTCTTTTGGTTGCTGTTCCTTTGTGGACCAAAACTTTGTTTTCGGTTGTGTTGATTCTGGAGACCGAAACTCTTCTTTCAGTTGTTTTCATTATGTTAAACGCGAGAAGCTGAGTTTGCTTTTGCTTCTTCCTTTGACTTAAAGGTCTTTTCATAACGAACGTAATTAGGGTTTTGAGAATGCCAAAACTGCTTCATTTCAGTGAGATTCTTCTTGTATCTCAAATTTCGTTGATGCTTTCTTTTTAACACCTTTTTTGGAGTTTTGTGGATGTTGGCCTTTTGCTTGGATATTTGAGCATGAGTTTCGTTGTTTAGCAAAGAGGTTTCGCTTGACACCTTGACCGGTTTTCCTGAAGCAATTTTAGTACTATTTCTGCTTGCCACATTAAATCGTGTAGGTTGATTAAGTGGTTCTGCCATGTACCTACCTTTCACCCTCCATGATGTTTTCTGAGATAGATCTTCTGTTTCATCGACGTTATCAATCGGTGCTGACCAGAAAAACTCATCACAACCATCAGCATTATCTTCTTCTACTAATGCTGTCAGTTTGGCTGTCTGTTGCTGAGTAACTCCTTTAACTGTATAAACTTGATTTGGAGTTGTTTGGACCTTTTCATATACAACAGCCTTTTCCTCGAGGACTTTAGTCTTGTCTTTTGATGAACGAGAGAACTCAACAGAGTTTTCAGAAATAAGATTTTTATTGGTTTCGGCTTCGCTCTTAACAAATTCGGAACAATCCACCTCATTTTTTACAAATATTTCACACATATCATCATCCTCATTGAATTCAGAAGTGTTTTCAATATCAATTTTATTTTCTGAACTCAGCATGGTATTCAATGAGTCAAATTTCTGTACAGTTTCGGTTTTGATTTCTAGATTGTCATTTTCATCCAACAAATTTTTGAGCATGTCCTTATGGTCTTTTGACCTTATGAAGGACTCTATTTTGTCAAGACCAATTTTGTAAGCATGAGAGATATCATCAGAAGAAACAACATTTTCACAGTTATATGCATCGGGATCGATTTCCTACTCCTTAAACCTAAGGAAGTGTAAAATCATACGATATATCTTCTTTCCTATATAACAATTAAGATGCAATTGAGTAATGTTGAATATAATCGTTTAGCAATGAAACAAAAAACATTATGTTGTTTCAAAAGCTTTAAATTATCTCTTTGCAAATACATTGTTTCATCCCTAGACCTAATCAGCTCCTTCTCCTTTTTCTTTATCCACATACGCCTCTCCTCACTCTTCGATGATACCCTGCTGATTGATCAGTTAGGTTAGAGTTTTTGACGCGAGTTTGAGTTAAACTTCTACTTATACTAGAAAAATTAGATTTTAATCCCTTTATTTCTTTTTCATAGTTTGTGATGGAGATTTGTAAAGAAACAAGAATAGATTGTACCTTCTTGATCAACTCATCGCATTCATTGATCTGCACACTGATAGGTTTCGTTGCAAAACACCTGTCTTCTCGCTCTTGCACTTCGTCTAGTCCCCCATCATTAGTATAGCCTCTCATTTGTGACACCCCAGAGGTCACCATTAGATACTTTCCTGCAACGTCCTCTTCTTTAACCAACAAAGCCCTGCCATGAGTGGGCTTCCTCACTTCTTCATCTTCATAATCAGTCTTCCAAATTTCAACATCGCCGAATTCATTGTCAACAGTATTTCCCTGCAAAATTAGAGCATTCGTAGTGTTATTTGATCCAACTTTCTTCTTCTTGATTTCCTCTAATAGTCGTACGAGGTTTGCTTCCTCATCATCGTCGACATTATTCTCTGACATCTTTCTCAACATCCAATCTTTGGCAAAGTGATTTTTGCCTCCACAGTAGTGACAATTAAAGCCTGAGTCACCACCTAGTTTTACTTCCTTCTTTGGTTCTTCGGTCTGAGAGACACTCTTTGGTTCCTCCTTCGCTTTCTCTACACTATAGCTTTCCTGCCAGTTTCGGTTCTTATTAGCTGGGAACCTTCTTTTGATGAACTTCTTGGGATTTGACACCATCAAAGCATAATCTTCATTTATTAAATCATATTCAGAGATATCTAAATATTCTTCTTCTTCAGCAATATTCTTTTCTTTGGAGATTAGGGCCAAGGACCCCATGCTAGAAACCACATTTGTGTCTTTAGTCACTACACTCTCATTTGACTTTAATATTCCCACCAGTTTTGCCAGAGAATAAGCCTTGAATTGTTCATGTGCCTTCACAATAGACACCACAGCCATCCATTCGGGTCTAAGTCCATTCATGAATGCGAGCTTCTGTTCAATGACTTTTCTTTCAATCCCATGCTTTATCATCTTACTAAGGAGATGATTAAAGTGATCGAAGGCTTGAATAAGTTTCTCTTCGGGCTTCTACTTGAACTAACCAAATTCAGAGAGCAATAATGTTTGGATGGAATGCTCAATATTTTCATCCATAGAATACAGTTCCTTCAACTTATCCCATATTTCTTTCTCCGTTGTGAATTTGCTTACTAACTGGAACGCGTCCGATTGTAAAGCGAACCTTATCATCCTTAAAGCTTTGATGTTGCACTGAAACTTTTCCTTCTCATCTTGGGGTATGTCTTTAACATCATTAACGAGTTGATTATACTCCTTTTGAGTTTTAACAATTCTTGAAGTTCTTGAATGAGCGAATGGACCTACTATAATCGCCTCCCTGATCAAGTATCCATTGTCTTTTGAACCATTCACGTAGTCTTCAAAGTGATGCGTCCAAACCTTATAATCTTGAGTTTATAATATAGGAATCCTTATCATTGATCCTATACTGTTAGAGATATTGATTGGGTTTGTCTGAGAATCTTCCAAGGACTTGATGATGTTTGTTCAAAACCCACTTAAGATCAGACTTGTAATAATGTTAGGGTAAGATCGACTATTAAAGAAATACGTCAATAGCAAACGACGGCTCTAACAATATCAATCAAAGCGGAAAAACCCTAAGATCTTCTTCAGTAGAAGAGATGTGTATAGATTACACAGTCTCCTGCTTTGATAATAATTGATGAGTTGAAAACTCTTAGATCGATTAGATATTCAACATGTTAATCAATGAAACAAACATACAAACACAGAGAACACAAGATAGAATCAAAGTATTGCTTAGTGATTCAAGAATAGTCATGCCTCAGCAGAGCCCGATAAAGAACTTCCACTGTAGAGGCGAGCTAGGGTTTGTAGTACAATACTTAGAATACGTAATGAAAGTTATAATTACAAAGGATGCATGCATGCACCTTAAATACTAAACCCTAATAAAACAAACATGGTTGGACAGGCCCAAACTGGTAAAAAAAACTAGGCTAAGGAGCGAGCTCAAGACGCAACACATCGAGTCCCAACATTCACTTAAGGGGAGATTGTTGGAACCTGAAAGTCAACCTCTAGCAATCTGAAATCCATTTTTCAATTCCAAAGTCAAGCTACTTTCGTAGTGAACTCAGCTCTGGAATTCTTTTGTGTCCGGATCTAATGTCAAGGTGGTGAAGTGGAGATTAAGAGCGAAGGCATTCCAGAATGGGATTTATGTCTAGAATGTTTACTAATCCGGAATATATGTTTTGTCTCTTTATATTAATTGTATTTGTCTTTTGTTTGATTTAACTTTTCATAGGACTTAGCTTTAATGGTCAAACACAGGTATTGAGAGTGGCAGATAAAACTCTTTTATCCAGTCCTTTGATTGTAATTGGTTAGTACCATGTTTCATGTACTCCTATTTATAGGAGATTTCAATGTTTAAACACAATGGACTATTCAAACCTTTTAGCCATATTTAATTCACTTTCTTTACAACATTCTCTTCGTTCTTCATTTATTAACTTTACCTTGATCTTTCATGTCATTCATCATTTATGGCTTGAACATTTGTTGAATACTTTATCTCAGACTTGACTGGTCTATCCACACTTGACTGGAACATTTATTGGCAAGCAAACATTGATCTTAAGCATCCACTCAAGGTTTGAGTTTTCAAACCTTGTCCCTACGCATCAGATCATTCTTGTTCTCACAAAAATTCAAATAACTTAATCTCTTGTTGATCGGTTAGGACTGTGATGGCTGTTAAAAGGTCTCCATGACTTGGTCCCAATCCGGATTAGATGTAGCTACTAACTTCTTCATCTTTCATGGGGTGACCGATATTAGCCATAGTGTTAGCCAATCCAGTCATTTTTTGATAATATTCGGAAGCACTTAAGTCACTTTTTTGTATTTAACATTTGAGTCCGGATCTGAATAGAGTTACCTTTATGTTGGTCTGAAAACATGGTCTATATTCAGATCCATAATTGGTTGGAGGTGTCTACGTAACGCGTGAGTTGAGATAGAATGTCTTCGATCATGGTGTAACTCCCTATTTCGATTCGTTTCTTAATTCAACGTCATGTCCCAAGGATCAATGATCATAAGGCTTCGGGCTTTAATGAAAGAGGGTTTATACCTATTTAGATGAGGGTAATATACGTTATGTTATCTAAGAGTTAGGTTTGCGATTTGGAGCCGAAGGGTATAATGGTAAAAGTGATTCTTCAGGCTTTTCATGAATTAAGTATTTAAGTTCAGAAGGTTTTAAGTCAAAGGAGACTTGATAGGAACGTAGGGCTTTTCATTACCTTTTCGAGCATATAAAGAATGCTAAAAATGGACTTGGGACGCGGAAGTTGTGATCGTTAGAAGTTATGAAAATTTTGGCTAAGATGACTACATTGGGCGTACAGTGTAGGATTTATGGATGAGGACAACCTGGATCGTTGTGTGTACTAGGAGTACGTTGGGTGTACACGAACCAGAGTGAAACCCTAATTTTGTGTCTTAGACTCTATTTAAAGTCCATAACTCATTTCTGACCCTCCTTACCTTCATCCTCTACCCTCTTAAGCTTCTCCCTCGAAACCATAGCCTCATTTGAAAGATTATTGAGCATTTGAGTGATATTGGTGGGGTTTTAGTGCATTTGGAATAAGAAGAACCCATTAGAGAATTGTTGATCATCTTGGAGTTGTAGATCCAAGCCTTCTTCACCTTGATCTATTTTCTAGAGGAAGCAAGCTTCAAACCTGAAGGTTGTTTGACGTAGATCTAGCCTTTCGTCATGATATGAGTACGTTTTGGTCCTATGGTTTGGATATTGTGAGTAGAAGTTACTCCAACACCTTTGGGCCCCATTTCTAGTCATTTACATATCATTAAGTTATAAAAGTTGAAGCTTGATGAGTAAAACTCTTCCATGCATTAGTTAGTGGCTTTTTTGTGAAGTTATGAGTTTAGGGCTTTGGTTTAGGCCCCATTAAGCCATGAAATGTCATAAAGTTAGGAACTTTATGACTTAAGACATTCCTACGAATTTGCTATCAAGGGAGTACGTTGTACACTAGGCTTCAACACAGAATACTAGGGACGTACTGGTTGGTACATTGGGTGTACTCACCAGATACACTTATGGGCCATTTTTGGACTTTGGGTGATTTCGGTTTTGGACCATGTAATGTTGGGTCAGGTATGGGAAGAGTAAAATGGTCTTTTACCTATAGTATGATAGAATAAGAGTGGGACCTTGGATTTTGGTTTATTACCCTAATTATTGATTTGGATTGATCTTAGATATGTTTAGTGTGAGAAGCCATGGTAGCGTTAGTGAGTGTGTGATTTGTTGACATCGGATTGAGGTGAGTTTGCTCACTATACTATAGGATACTAGGGTTATATGTTCTTGTTGTCTTTGTTGCCTTATTCTAATATTTGTTTTTTATGATAGTTTTGGTGGTTTTTGGTGGGTTATGAGCATAACATCACTCCTATGGTGTTCATGCAACCCTAATTTCTTTGATCTAGGTTTTTGTAAGTAAACATACAACATTGAATACCAAAGCAATAAACCCTAAATGAATAGCATACGAATCTGAAAAACACATATGATTAGGGTTTAGATCTTACGTTGATTTTTATGTAGCAATAACAATCACAATCCTTCTTGATCTTGACTTATGAAAGCCTAGTGCCCTAAGTGTTGCACCTCTAATGGAGTCACAAACACTTGTAGCTGATAGGGTTTTGGTGGAAACCCTAATATGACTGTTAAGCCTTAAGCAGCCCATGGATTCCTTCCTTAGAACCCTTGGACGAAATCTTATTGGCTTCCCCATAAATTTCGTCCACTCCACTCTATGGAGTCCATCAGCCCAACTAGCAACTAATAGTTAATTGCAATATCAGTCCCCTTTATTTAATCAGTCTCTTTTTATCATAAAATTGATTACTCATTATTCATTGTATAATGTTTTGGATAATCAACTTATTACTTGAATTATAACAACATTTGTCCCATGCTCCAACCATGCACACTCTGTTTTCCTATGGTACATACTTTGTGAAATAGATGAATTGAAAACATTTCCAATGATGCTCATTTCACAACTCCTAATCCTTATCGTTAGTGTAAGAATACAAGATTCTCGCAACTACAAGAATATGTTAGATTCTAACATTTTATGCAACAATCCCTTCGTAATGTCACAACATCAAAGCTACCAAGACTTTGCCAATGATATTAAAAATTGCTCTATTGGAGATTGCTACAAGGCAATTCCATAGATATGAGTCTCACATTCAAAGTACATTCCTTTGAACATGCTTCTTGCATAAAAGTTTCTAATCTAGACATAGATTCTCGATATCCAACTCCTAAAATGGAAACATTTCGATATTTTCCATATGACAACTCGTTATTAATAGAATCATATATAATCATAATAATGTCATTATGGTCCATTCGTTACTATACTTCCAACTACCCACAAGTGACCAATCCTTAGCGAACCTTAAATTCTCCTTGACAGTTGTTTAATTAATTTAGTTAAATCTGGTTCTAATCCTTTTTCCCTCTTAATGCCCTAGGCATTTTGAAAATTTAGAACGTTCGAATATTACATCATATGCAATTGATCTTATACCCAAAGCGTATGGGACACGATTCATATTGAAAAACGTGATACTTTACTAGTTTCTTGATATAATACTGCCATATATTTAATGACCCTATGTTAAACCTTTTCAACATAACATTCATACATTTCTTTTGACTAAATTCAATTAAAATTTCTCGATCTAATCTTTTAGATTTGAAATGAAGTATAATATTCACTCCCTTAATTATAGCAAAACAACTTTTCAACCCCTGCAACTTTGCAAAGTGAAACTTTTGTTTTCTATAATTAATATTTTTAACTTGCAAAACTTGAAATAATAATCATGCTCCTACTAACATGATAATTATATCCATACCAGCATAACACTTATGCTCCCACTAGTTTCGACATGTATGCAGAAAACAATTGGACTTCTAGAAATCAATACTTATTGACTTCCAAAGTTCATATTTCTAATATGCTATGCTTCGATAAGTCTTTATCTAAGCTTCTTAAACTCATACACCTTTCCTTAGATAGCTCACATGTGTGTCTAAACTATTTCAGAACCTAAAATAGTAAGTCCCGAATATTTAGACTTATTGCCATTTCTCACAATTCGAACTGTGAAGAGGGATGCCGTAATCATAATCGAATTTGAGAATGCAAATATCACAATTTTTATCTCCTTAAAATCTCTCTTAGCGAAAGCATTTCCTTACAATCGTTTTCATGAAGTGGAGAAAACCTTATCACTTAGATTTTATGGTGTATGTGTTCCTATCCATGTGAATTATCATAACCATAATCGTATGACAAGGTTTAAGACAAATCCAAACTCATATGGAATGAACTTGTTCATTCTTAATTTCTTGACACTGAGGGTCCCACCATTTCTTCTAAGTTATTTAGATTCTTACCCCTACCTATCAATGTACTTTCCATTGATCAGGGTACCTTGCCTCTATGCAACCCATTGAGAACTCATAGAACTCACATTCATAGTTGACTAAACTGGAATGACGCAGAAACAAGAATATGTCAACACGATAGGTTACAAACCTCAAGTCATGTGCTAGTTTAATAAGTTTACTCTTGATTAGTTCTTGAACCTTTTCAAGATCATTTAGACTCCCACTGGCCTCTTGACATATAAGAGTCTCTTGTCAAGAAACATTTCTTGACAAAAATAAATTCAGGAGTTAGTGAGGATTCTTATCAAGACAAACACTACACACAATTTGTCGTAGTTGGTCTTTGTCTTATCCAAGACATCACAACTTACCAATTTCAAACGTGTAAGAGTAAGAAAAAACATTTTTCTACTCCACATTTGATGAGTGTGTTAAAAAACTTCTTATGATGTGTCACTCTAAGACTTGATTTTGGAACGAAGTATGATTCACCTTTTGATTTAACCATTTCAAAAATTTCTTATTCGTCTTCTTAGCCATACTAGTGCACTAAGGTGTCCTTCAAGGATCAATTGTGATATGGTTTCATAACCAATAAGACGATCATAAAACATGATACTAAAGTACTCTTCCATCTTTTCAGATTGGAGAAACTTTTATCTTTATGACTAATTGATTCTTCTTATTCATTCTGCCATTCATCGAAACTTTTCAATGATTCAGAATTATACTTAATCTTGTAAGCATGACCACATTTACTAGACTAAATCATGACGAATAATCTTATTGTTATTTGTGGTGGACTTGACTAGTGGACAACATTGTGTACCAAATCTCCTTAGTCTTTCACTTGACTCACATACTTATGTGAAGAAGGAATTAATATTAATTTTCTAAGTACTAAGATTTCCATACATCACATGACTCAAATCATATGATTCCAAGCTTTTGTCCAATTGAAATTTGGGCGATGAGAATCTTTTCTTACTTAGAAAATTTCGACACTACCATAAATAACATAACTAAGAATCACATCCACTTAATATTGATTATAACAGAAACACACAAGCATCAATTTTCACAAATGATATTCCAAGGAGATATAAATAAGACAAAACTCAAAATTTATTTTATTTATAAAAGGTGTGGAAAAATTGTCCTTACAACGCAAATTCGAATGAAAACTATGCTATTACAGATTCCTAGGCAATTTATCATAACTCTAAGCAGCAGCTCAAAAATCTAATCATCGAATCATGTGATCAAAATCTATTTCTTCACGATCAGACTCAGCTCACTTCTTCCTTTAAGCTTCCTTTCTTTTCTTCGATCCTACAAAACTTCAAAATGTAATATTATCACATCATGTACTAAGAATCTACAAATAGGAAATTAATAGAGTTAGATAATGGATTTTACGTGAAGCAGAGTCATACATCTTGACTCTCCCATCTCTTAGATCGCTCAGGTAGTCAGGGCAGCTTCATAACCAATACTCCCTCTTTTGGCAGTAGAAACATACAGATTCTTCTGGAGGGACTATCTCAGACTCAACCTTTGTCTTGCGTAGAGAAAACTTTTCTGGATTTCCAATGTTGACATTGCCCATAGAAGGTTGGGAGATTGATTTACCAGACAAATTTGCTTGACCAGTGAACCAAATCATCATTGATTCAGCAACAATAAGCAAATAAGTCAAATCAATAAGGGTCACGTCATCGTCCATCATATAGTACTCTCCAATGAACTCACTATATGATTCGGGAAGTGACTGAAGAACCAAGTCAACAGCGAACTTCCTTGAGACATCGACACCCAACATTCCCAATCTATCAATATGCAACTTCATATCTAAGACATGAGCACATACAAACTTTCCATCTTCATGTTTGTTTGCCAATAGTGCTTGAGTGATTTTGAACTTTTCAAGCCTTCGAACACGTGGTTGAGGGAGAATAATAGAAGGAGGTGGAGGAAGTGAAGCATGATTTACATTTCCACAATCCAATCGTGGAACATCATCTTCAAGCGGAAAACGTTTTCCAATGGATTCAGGAAGACTATAGTTGTTAGATTTTGTGACATCCCCTAATTTCTCAGCCAGAAAAGACCGATTAAATTTATGCTTTTTAAAATAAAATCAGAGAAATCTTTTTAAAAGATGTTGCGGAATTGGTCCCCAAACAAAATATAATAAAAGTTTATCAAAACCTTCTTTAAGAAATGTATAGTTTCATTTCATATCAAAACCTCGGGATGTCATGTTCCGATACAGATCAAAAGCATAAACAAGACATTATAAGCCTTTCAACAGTTATTTACAACTACTGTCCTATAATCCAAAAATCTCTCATCGTCCTCCAATTATGCTCGGGGTCCACTACATGTAATCATAAAACTGAGTGGGTCAGGCTTGGGAGCCTGGTGAGCATATAGGGTTTTCAACAATAACCCTGATTACCCATTCCCGTTGTCCTCACCTTACGTCCCTAAACACCTATCACAAGGGACCTAGCCTAAGGAATATCATCGGGATGGACACTACTGCTAAGGGGTTTCCTCAGCCATACATGTCCTTAAGGCAACCATGAGGGGGATGAAGTACGCCAATGAAGATTTAATTCATCAACACCTACAAGTTGCGAACTTCCTAGTGTTCCACTGGACTATCTAGAAAGTCCGTGGTCGTCATCTATACTTCGCTAGATGACTACAACAACAACAACAACATCGACATCGAGACCTCTCACCTTTTTAACACATATCAACTATTTCATCTACCCATGTTCTACCCAACATATTTTGTAGATAAAAAACATATACAGTTTAAAACTTGCATAAAACATCAATTCAACAGTCACCTCGAATAAACAATTAGCATATTTACACATAACACGTATTTCAAGGTAAATACTTCATATCTATGTGTAAATTGAAAGTAACTACACACTCATCTATTTTGGTGAAAATCGGGCAGCAATTCGTTTCCTAAAACGATCGTTTCTAATAAAACCGGGAGTTTTATTGAGAAACCGGGCTCTGCAAAAGTCGGGCTTCGAAACCGAAAAGATAAATTTTCCGGGCTTCTCGGACGCTTCGTGAGGTATTCAGGGCTTTACAATCGATACCGGGGCTTTACGGGATGTTAAAATGAAAGAAATATGGGTTTAGGGGTTAAAAGTGACAAAATTCCAAAATTACCCGGGGTCTCGCACCCTTCTATTTATAGGGGCGAGGCTTCTGATCGGAAGGTCAGGAGGGAGACACGCGTCGCAGATCCGAAGCTCGCAGAGGGGGATGGCTCGGACATGGCTTGCACCTGCGAGGGCTCGCTGGCGGCTTCTAAGTGGACCGCGGCTTACTGGCGCACCTGCGAGGCTCGGAGCTAGGCTATGCGAGGCTCGGACACACGCGACGGTAAGGCGAAGCTTCGGCTGGGGAGCTGGTTGCTTCGGATTGGGCCTCCTCCTCGGTCGAATCAGAAGAGGACACATGGCTTCGCATGACTCAGCAGCCTCGGTGACTCAGCAGCCTGATGACTCAGCAGCCTGGTGACTCAGCAGGACACGTGTCACATTCTAAGCGAGGGTGACGTGGCAAAGTGTGACTATGCGAAATTTCTCGGTTTTCGCGCCAAAACTTCTAAAATCCATAACTTTCGCATACGAGCTCCGTTTTTGACGTTCTTTATATGCACGCGTAGCTAAAATTACAATCTACAACCGTTTAGACTTCGTCGGCTAATTTTGAATTTAAATTTTATATTATTATTTTTAACAGATCGGGATAGGAATTCCGTTAAAAATTCATAAATTCTTCATCCGACATCTGTTTTCGTCAGACTTTTTACCGTTGTGCTCCTAATGACGAGACCTTCAATTCTCTTTTAGGTTGTGTCGGCTAAAAATCGCTCGATCTAAAATTCGAGTTTTTAGCTGTCTACTGCTACGCTGAAACTTCGAAAAATCATAACTTCCTCATACGAAGTCAGATTTGGGCGTTCTTTTTATCGAAATTCTCGGTTTAACGAATACTACGACTTTCGTTTAGATTACTAAGGCTAAAAAGTAGTTTATCAAAAACTCGCTTTTTACGCCATTCAGCACCGTGCTGGTTTTGTCGCGAAACTTCGACAGGTCATAACTTCTTCGTTGTAACTCGGATTTTGGTATTCTTTATATCCTCGAAATCCTTGTTTCGGCCACTACAACTTTATGTAAAGATATCGGACTTATCTCACACTTTAATTTTGACACTTATTTTTATTCTTAATTAATTAAGCCCTAATAATTAAACATAAAACACATAATTCACATAATATTCACATAATTCCTTTTCATTTCTTCAAAATGAGTTACAAAGGTTAACCTAGACTATCAACTCAATATAAATGCCTAGGCTAGAAACATGAGTGTTACAGATTTTGACATCTACAAAACAGGAGAAATTCAAGTTAGTTGATAAAATCCTCAATATAGCACCCAAATGAAATATTGAGGCTAGGATACAACACAACATTCTACAATTTGGAAGAGGGATGTCATAGTCCAAATTGCAGAACATTTGAAGGTAAGTAAATGACGATTTACCAATTTACACCATGAAAAAAGAAAATTGAAAATTAGGTTTTAAATGAATTGAAACTCCTAGATCCTTTGAGATTCATTGAACTTTTCAATGGCATGTTTAAATCTCGATTGTTCCCTTTAAATTTGTGACTGGGATGACGAGGATCACAAAGAAAGTGTGGATAACCATGCAAATTAGATTGGTACTCATGAAGACGTATATCATCTAATCAATGTGCCGGTTAACCACACATGCTCCATTGATCTATGATAATCTACGAGCTACCCATTGCCAGCCTTCATTGGTCCCATATTAGTGTGTCAGTTAACCACACACGCTCCACTACGACCAACAAGGTGCAATTTGCAATTTCATGGATTAGCACGAACTCCATATTTTTTCTAAAGTAACTAAGATTTTGGGAATTTATAAAAATGTTTACTTACTTCGTATTTCATTATACTTATAATGGAAGATTGTGTCATATCCTACCCGTTCGACTAATGACCCTCCACTAGTCGAGAGTGCGGTGGGTAAGAGTGGATACCCAATGACGGTCATTTTACACAGCGCTTCCTTAAACACCCCTTATAGACCAGCCTCGTGAATGAAACTTATTAAAGGTGAGACTGACTCTTTACTCATACATATATAATATTAAACTTTTAATTTTATATAGTATAAGGGTGTATTTTACACTTTTAAAATATTAGGTGGTTTAATCTATTAACAATATATACTTTTGTTTTGATTAACTTAAACCATATAATTATGGAATTATTAATTATCTCTTTTAATTAAACACTTAATTAATTTAATAAAACCATAACGGTGTAATTTGAACTTTTCAAAATACTAGAGTCTTAGAATTTAATATTTCAAAATTAATATTTTTTAATTAAATTTTATATTCCAAAATTTAAGCATAAATTTTGAAACCTTTCAAAATATTAGGGTTTAACTATTTAAATTTCAAAAATTAAACTTTTAAGTTCAAATTTAAACTATAAAACCTAAAGGGTGTAAATTGAAACTTTTCAAATTTACTAGGTTAAAAATTTGACTATAATAATCTTATATTATCCATATTTAACCAAATCCGTTAATTTTGATGAGAATAACCATTCCAAAGATAAAAAATCGATTTTAAGCAATAAAAACGAGTTTTGGCAATTATCCTCAACAAAATCTGGTAAGCAAATCGAAAATCCCGGAAACAGACCCTTGGACTCGTTAAGTCCACTATGGAACTCGTCGAGTAGGACCTACTCGTCGAGCCTATACATGGGCTTGGCGAGTCTCCCAGTCAGAAACCAAAAAATTCGATTTTCAAGATCTTTAGTGGTTCATTTTTGCATCTATTCACTAGAAAATCGACACATCTAAGGCTATGTTTCCTAATGGAATAGATATAAAAGCTAAATAAGACGAAAAAGACATGTGCACAATAGCGAATACATTCACCGTTTCACAATAGTTTCCTCTTCATTCAACGTCTAACTTAATCATCGAAGCGTTCTACCTAGAGCCCAACCCTGTTGAACGTCTATTGAGTTGCAGTTCATTTTAGGTCCGGAACGTCAGCCTTTCATAACATATTCAGGTGTGGCTATATCACAAAAGCTAGAATATCTGAGTTGCATCATTTGGTGTTAAGCTTTTTTTCATTGAGTATTGTTGGGGATACAATACTATCAACTTTAATATAGAACTGAATAATATGAGATTATCAATGGTTATAGAGTACAAATTGATTATAGAACTGAATAATATGAGATTATCAATGGTTATAGAGTACAAATTGATGTGAGAATGTAATAAGGATTGTTTGGGGTTATAATTAGGATAAACCATCAACAAAGGGTATTATATGTTTGAAATATAGTCGAAATAAAATGGTGTACTCTGTTATATCTCTAATCTTATAGATCTAGATATAATATGGTCGAACCTTCCGTATTACGTACGCAAATATAACCGTACTATGCACCCACATATAATACGGACCTTCCGTATTATGTATGCAAATATAACCGTACTATGCACCCAGATAAAATACAGTCAAACCTTCCATATTATGTATGCAAATATTACGGTACTGTAATTTTCATTTGCTAGTAGTTTATATTTTAACCCGGCCATAATCTATTACTTCTACATCCTTCCATATCTTTCGGAAGTTTGTTTATAAAGAGTTATAGACCACCTACAATTACCTGTCTTAATTGGTTATTCTCTTCATGTAGCTAATAAACCGGATATATCTATATATTAAGTAAAAGGATATTTATTAAATATGGCAAGTAGAATCTAAGTCGAACATATTTTTAGAATTTCCGTTAGGCCCAAGTAAGTCATTTGTTTTTTTTTTTCTATAAATAGCTGTAATTGCAAATTAGGTTTTAGTATCAAGTTAATTATTTGAAGCAAACTTGTTACTTCTTCTTTCTCTACTCGACAGAAATCACACACACAATAAAATCCAACATAGCTGCCAGCACTCACCAGTTGCAAATCGAGAATGAAGAATTTACAGAAAATTCTCTCTATTCTTTTCCTCCTGTTCTTCATCTTCACTGCACCATCCTGTGCGGATATCAAATCTGTGAAGATCAGTTCAGATGACCGAGGTCTGATCGACTTCCACAAGTTCGAGTTCACAAACACCGGTCAACTCTCCGTTTCCATCTCCTCCGTCTCTGTCTCCTCTATGCCTGTCACCTCCAACTTATCACGACCTGATCTTTCACGTATTGGTTTCTTCCTTGTCTCCGACTATGCATTGCACTATATGATTGACGAACATTCGTGTTACCTGGATTCTAAATACATCTCACTCCTATTTACTTTCCAAGATATCTCGCCTCCTTCTCAGTGTTCTTTCAACAAATCGTACGCTGTGACATATCCAAATTCCTACACACTCACATTCGCCAACTGCAACCCCCTATCACACGTAACAATGGACGTCAAAGCAGAGTTCTACAACACCCATAATGGCACTACCAAAGACTACCTACCAGCCGGACAAACAAAGCTTCCGTCTCTTTACTTCAAGTTATCCGTCATTTACCTGTGTTCTCTAGCGTTTTGGATCTCGATATGCTTCAAGAACTATCCATCTTTTCATTGGATTCATTTACTCATGGGTGTGTTGCTTCTTATGAAGGGGCTTAACTTGTTATCTGCAGCCAAGGTCCAACATTCTATAAAGGTTACAGGCACTCCTCTTCATGGATGGAATGTCTTGCTTTACATATTTCAGTTTATCAGGACTGTGCTCTTTTACACTGTGATCGCGGCGACCATTGACGGATGTTGGTTCTTGAAGCCGATTATTCTAATTAACAACAGTTTGATGATTGTGATCCCACTTCAATTTTTTGCTACAATAGCTTCTAAAGTGGCATGTGAGGTTTTACTTGAAGAATCATTGCTGTGGGACATTGGATCGCTTTTTGCAGACAGCATTTGTAAAACACTTTTCATCGTGCTCATTGGATTTGCGGTTTACTGGAGTTCAGAGGCTGATGAGGCAGTTAAAAATTATTCTGCAAAGTTTTCTCTAATTCGGGTGTTCTATTTTGTGTTTATTTTATGCTCGTGTGTTGATTATGTATGTGGAATCGTGGGCAGTGATTGGGCAATGGCAAAGGAAATAGCCAGTCTTGTGTTGTACATGGTAATGTTTTCATTGTTCATGCCATCTGAGAAAAGTGAATATTTTGTTCCACCGGCATCAGAGGGGCTCGTGGGGGATGTGGAGCTTGGATGTGGTGTTTGATCTTTGACATGCGCAGTTTTCAACTAAATCTTTAAGTAGTTTTTTTTTTTTGGAACAATAAGATTTTAATACCAGTTCATTGACATAGCATGAACGGAATTAATGATAGTACGTACTGTGTTCAGGTTTTTTTTTAGTTAATGTTTCTGGTTCAAAATGTCACTTGTAGTTCTTTAATATATGATGTTAATTTGCTGATTGAATTTGTTTTGTGTTGACACAATCTTTGTTTCATCGTATTGAATATCTTGATCATTGTGATTATGTTACCCATAAAGAGTACCCAAATGAACAGAAATTATAGAAACTAGTAAAAAAGTCGGGGTCGGTTTTTTTATTGTTCATTAGTAACTGTGGGTGTTGGATTAATTACCAGGATTGTAATACAAATGGTGCGCAACTTAAATCAATATGAGTATCCTAGAATTGCTTTTGCGAATCAAAATACTCTTTAGTAGTTACACAAAAGAAAAGATACAAACACTATGTTAGTCAATGTTGACCATGTAATCTGGAGAATAATAGGGACACGTGGGAGTGTTGCCAAGTAAAAGAACGTTGCTGATTTATCTGCTTTCAGTTTCATTTTTAGTGTATTTAAAGTTCAGTTGTTAGCTATTTTGAATGTAACTTTTCCAGCTTTAATCATTCAATAAACAAGCATTTGGCTACTCTGTCTCCCTTCTTTTCCTCTCGTTTTGATTTGCTAATTTGCCAACAATTGGTATCAGAGCTTCAAGGTTCTGATTAAGGTGTATGCCAAAGTATATCAGATACACTACCATGACAGGATCATCATCATCCAATCCACCCAAAGACAATCCGTTCCCTTTTCAATGCCCAATGCTAACCTCGCAGAATTATAATACCTGGTCAATTAAGATGGAAGCCATCATGGATGCCCATGGATTGTGGGATGCCATTGAGCCACCAACCGGAGTGGAGGTGGACGATAAAAGGAGCAAGCAGGCTCGAGCCTTCATCTTCCAATCAATTCCAGAAGAGATGCTTGCACAGGCTGCCAAGAAGAAGACAGCTAGAGAAGTGTGGGACTCTCTAAAGTCACGGTATGTGGGTGCAGAAAGAGTCCAAAAAGCAAGGCTAAGGGTATTGAAAAGCGAGTTTGAAGGTCTCCAAATGAAGGATACGGAAACCATTGATGATTATGCAGGAAGAATATCAGCCATGATCTCAAAATACAGCAGTGCAGGAGCAACATTAGATGATGAAGAACTTGTGAGAAAATTGTTTGATACGGTCCCTGAAAGGTTCATAAACCTGGTGGCATCGATTGAACAAAGCTCAGACATGGAATCCATGCCATTTGAAGAGGCGATTGGGCATCTAAAGGCATATGAAGATCGACTTCGACTCTGGAAGACAAGCACACAAGCAGATAATGCCTTGTTACTTGCCAAAACGGAAGGCTCTTCTACTCATCGAAGTCCAAGCAAGTCAAACACGACAGGTGGTCGTGGAAGAGGAAGAAATAGTGACAGGGGAGGAAGAGGCAATTCATGTGGTCGGGGTTCGACGCGTGGCAGAGGTGGACGCTGGGGTGGTGGTTCACGACAAGAAGCTGGGAATTTCAACCGGAAGCCTCGTGACAAAAGTCATATACAATGCTTTGAGTGCCAAGAATTTGGCCATTTTGCTTCTGAGTGCAAAGCAAAGAAGCAACAGGAACAAGAGGCGAATTTAGTTGAAGACGAAGATGGACCTGCACTCCTGTTAACCGTACATGGGGAAGAAACTACAAGCATGGTTCTCTTAAATGAGGAAAAGGTGTACCCGAACCAACTAAGTGACAGCAATGATAATGATATGTGGTATCTGGATAATGGGGCTAGTAACCACATGACTGGTTCTAAGGCCTTATTTGCAGAGCTTGATGAAAAGGTGACTGGACAGGTACGATTTGGAGATGGTTCTAAGGTTCAAATAAAAGGGAAAGGCACACTACTGTTTGATTGTAAAAGTGGTGATCAGTTCATCATCCCAGATGTCTATTATATCCCAGCTCTACATAGCAATATAATAAGTTTGGGACAGATGACTGAGGAAGGATATGACATAGGAATGAAGAAAGATTTATTAAAGATGTATGACGCAGATGGTTGCTTGATTATGAAGGTCCAAAGGTCAAAGAATAGACTTTATAGAATAAGGCTCACACCTGGGAAACCTGTATGCCTAGCTATGAGTATTGATGACGACTCATGGCTATGGCATGCACGTATGGGTCACACAAATTTCAAAACGCTTGGGGAGATGACACGAAAAGGAATGGTAACAGGTATGCCTCGATTATCCCATCCATCACAGGTGTGTGAAGGATGTATGTTGGCTAAACAGGCAAGGATAAGTTTCCCAAAAGTGGCCCAGTGGAGAGCCAAAGAACCACTCCAGTTGCTACACGCAGACCTGTGTGGTCCCATTACACCAGCAACAAAGGGAGGCAACCAATAATTCCTACTAATAGTCGATGACTATTCACGATACATGTGGGTGTATATGATTAAAACAAAGGATGAGGCCTTTAATATGTTCCAGAAATTCAAGTCACAAGTGGAGAAAGAAAGTGATTTTAGAATCAAGATGTTAAGGACTGATCGTGGGGGCGAATTCAATTCCAATCAGTTCCTGGAATTTTGTGAACGTACAGGGATAAAACGCCAATTGACGACGCCACACACGCCACAGCAAAACGGCATTGTGGAACGCCGTAACAGAACGATATTGGAGATGACCAGATCTTTGCTCAAGGCCATGGCGATACCAGACCAGTTGTGGGGTGAGGCGGTGCGACACTCTGTTTATGTGTTGAATAGAACTAGTACAAAGGCCTTGAAAGATGTAACACCGTACGAAGCGTGGAAGGGTTCGAAACCCTCGATTGCACATCTGAAGATTTTTGGGTGTGTGGGATTTGTCAGGAAGCTGCGAGGCCTAACCAAGCTAAGCGATCGAAGTGAATCGATGGTCTACCTGGGAACAGAAGAGGGAACGAAGGGATATAGACTATATAATCCCAGAAATCGGAGAATAGTGGTCGCAAGAGATGTAATCTTTGACGAGGCAAAATGTTGGGTCTGGACTGAAGAAACAAAGGGGGAGCCACTTACCACACCCTATTGGACTAATGTTGAAATAGCCCAACAACATGAACCAGCCCAACAACATGAAGATGGCGTAAATGAAGAACCCTACACGCCATTAACTAATAACTCTCAATTTGAACTTGTAACAGGTGATCCAACGAATGAAGACTCGCCATGGTCAAACTCGTCTAGAGTTGACTCACAAACAACTCTCCCAGGTCAGACCTCAGAAGAATACGAAAGAAGCGGGTCAATAGCCTCGTTCGATGATACTCCAGCAAAAGGGTTCCGATCAATTAATGAGATCTACCATAACACATCAAGAATGAATGATGCAGAAGTACAGGAGATGTATGAAAGAAATCAGGAATTGTTGTTAATTGATGATGAACCCACGACATATCAAGAAGCATCGACTGAAAGGGAATGGAAGCAAGCAATGGAGTTTGAGTTGAGGTCAATTGAAAGGAATAACACTTGGACTTTAACCAAGTTGCCATCAAACCGTAAGGCAATAGGGCTAAAGTGGGTGTTCAAGCTAAAAAGAGATGCAGCTGGAAACGTGATCAAACACAAGGCCCGCCTAGTCGCCAAAGGGTATGTCCAAGAAAAGGGTATTGACTTTGAAGAAGCTTTTGCACCAGTCGCACGATTGGAAACTATCAGGCTGATTCTTGCTCTAGCAACAAAAGAAAATTTGCTTGTACATCACTTGGATGTCAAGTCTGCATTTCTACATGGAGACCTTAAGGAGGAGGTATATGTCTCTCAGCCAATCAGATTCTCAGTTAAAGGAAAGGAGAATATGGTATATCGTCTACATAAGGCACTGTACGGATTAAGACAGGCTCCAAGAGCCTGGAATGTAAAGCTGGACCAATCACTCAAAAGGCTGGGATTCACCAGATGTGCACAGGAACAAGCTGTCTATAAGGTACATAAACCCAACCTAGTCCTCATTGTAGGAGTTTATGTGGATGACCTTATAATTACTGGTTCAAGTGAAAGAGGAATCCTAGAGTTCAAGAAAAAAATGCAACAGGTGTTTGATATGAGTGATTTGGGTTTGTTATCTTATTATTTGGGGATAGAAGTGTCTCAAAAGAAAGATGGGATAATGCTCACACAGAAAGGGTATGCAGAAAAAATTTTAAAGGTAGCAGGGATGGAAGATTGCAATAAATCCCTGTATCCAATGGAGGCCAAGCTAAAGCTAACAAAAGATGAATATGGGGAACCTGTAGATGCAACAAATTACAGGAAAATTGTTGGAAGTCTAAGGTATTTAGTTCACACAAGACCCGATTTAAATTACAGCATTGGAGTAGTGAGCAAGTATATGCAAGATCCTAAACAAAGCCACTATGCAGCCATAAAACATATCCTCAGATATGTGAAAGGAACAACCGAGTATGGGTTGATTTATCGTAGGGGCGGTGATGGTAAGCTTGTGGGCTATAGTGATAGCAGCTATAGCAATGATCGAGAAGATGGGCGAGGAACCACAGGTGTAGCTTACTACTATTCAGGAAATTTGATAACCTGGACATCACAGAAACAACAAACGGTGGCCCTTAGCTCGTGTGAAGCTGAGTATATGGCTGCTACTGCAGCTGCATGTCAAGGATTGTGGCTTAGGAACCTGTTTGGTGACTTGGTTGGACAGAAAGCACAAAAGGTGAAGTTGTTTATAGACAATCAATCAGCTATTGCCCTTATTAAGAATCCGGTTTTCCATGGGAGAAGCAAACACATAGATACTAAATACCACTTTATCCGGATGTGTGTTGAAAAGAAACAGATTGAGGTGGAGCATCAAAGTGGAGACCAACAAAAGGCTGATGTATTAACAAAAGCAATGCCAAGGATAAAATTTGCAGAAATGAGGGCACTCATTGGTGTTGCAGACTTGGAGAAGAAAGTCAACATTAAGGGGGAGAAATGTTAGTCAATGTTGACCATGTAATCTGGAGAATAATAGGGACATGTGGGAGTGTTGCCAAGTAAAAGAACGTTGCTGATTTATCTGCTTTCAGTTTCATTTTTAGTGTATTTAAAGTTCAGTTGTTAGCTATTTTGAATGTAACTTTTCCAGCTTTAATCATTCAATAAACAAGCATTTGGCTACTCTGTCTCCCTTCTTTTCCTCTCGTTTTGATTTGCTAATTTGCCAACACACTAACATATACACACACATACCAAAATGGAGTTTTTATCTTTTTCATCAAATAGATGACAAACTTGCAACAAGTCAATATATTTTATTGTATTTACTCACATTTTTACCAAAATTTGCTAATCTACAATAGAGAAGTATCTAAATTCAGAACTATACAAACAAGACGAAATGAGGAACTCACAAACATTTCTAGAAAAGAATTTCCAGCAATTTGTTAAACCGTTATCCGACATGGTTCGGTTATTTCTCTCCTATGCATAATATTTAATGAATCTGAAGCAATTGCATCTTCAAGAGCCACAAAACAACACACAATTACTAACCAAAACCAATGTGATGTAAACTTTAGATAAGAAAGATAAATCTGTGAAAGATTGTAAAATATTATAAGTCACATAACCAAAAATAAGGATTGAGAAATCATGCTGGTGAAAATTGTTTGTATCTTTTTAATGATTAATCCAATAATAACATTTTTGTACATCTTTTACATAAATGCAAGAAGTCGTCGGAGTTTAATTTCAGAATGGGGTTAATCCTAAGAAACACTTTTCACCATCGTTCTTAACCCTTGAACTTTACAAAAGGGTTATGAGTCAGAACACTTGAATGGCATATGAGCATAAGAAAATTGAATTGTTCATAAGGTGCAAAAAGAACTCCATTACAAATTGCTAAATTTCTGAATTTTCAATGGAGAAAACATGACCAAAACTGGATCCAACAGCAGCTCTTCCGACACGTACACTTTTGGTTTCTTGGCCGGTCAAGTTAATACTCCAAATAAAATACCAAGTGTTATTTGACAAAAGATTAAATATTAAGTTTAATCGAGGACAAAAAATGATGAAAATGTAATTAATACAAGAATAAGCATCTATAGGGACCAAATCTATAGGGACTGCATTTGCGGTCGCTATTGGCTACCTATAGGGACGACATGTCGTCGCCATAGAGTTGACGATTTTTTTTTACTTTTGAAGTTAAAGCGACGACCTCTCGTCTCAACATGTTAAACGGGAAAGGAAGTGGATTTGGCGTGTTCTTGAAATACTTGTGGCAACGACTTATCGCTCTAACAAATAACAAAAATTAAAAATAACATATTTTTTTAATCACTTCATGTTTTTAGGGACAACTATAGGGACGACTTGTCGTCCCCATATCTTTTTATGCCCAAAATTAGGAGAGCAACCCCTTTCGTTTCATTTACGCACGCCACTACTAGAAATAGGGGCATCAGCGACGGAATATGCCGGACGAAAAAACCTTGCTCGCTAAATGCCAACGACGAAATAGCGATGGAGTTAGCGAGGGATTAGCTACGGATTCACTTGTCGCAAATTGATAAAAGGGCTGGTAGCTTCCGTTGCTAATTCGTCGCTAATTTCCGTCAGTAATCCGTGGATGATGACATTCATTTAGCTAAAAATTCCATTGCTAATTGTGATGATATTTGTATCATTAGTTCTCATGTATTAATTTAATAACCAAAATTCATAGAAATTTTAATAGTAAAAGTACTAAAACTATATTGCAAGCATTAAATTAAATATTAATATTCGACAAACAAAATATATACTCATATTCGATTTCATAATATCGAAACCAAATAAAAAAAATCAAGTGTCAAAGATTAAATCGATTTCAAAATATGGAAACAAAATCATAAAATTAAGAGTCAAAGTCTAACTAGGTGGGCGGCTTACTTCATTGGGTGAGTTATAGAACTAATGTGGTTATATATCTTGGCAATTTCTTGTTTTTCGGCCAAAACTTGTTCACATTCCGCCTTACTCTCTTCCTTTATCTCCTTACGCATACGCTCAACAGCAACCTACAAAGCAACAATAATTAAGTTTACACCTAATTAAACGTCAAGCCATATCATGGAATTAAGAGCAACATGCTTTCAACTTGAAAAAAAGTATATAAATAATTAAAAATAACAACATACTTTTGACTTGAAAAAACTATAAACTATTACAAGAAGCAATCAACATATAATTATATAATTAAGATTCTAGATTGCATATATACCTTTAAAGACAATGAAGTCATGCAGTCATTGGTGGATGCATCAAGATAACCAAAGCTATCATCAACAGCCGTTTCACGACACAAACAAAACAAACCATATTATCTGTTCTCGTGTTCTCAACCTTTTAGGTATTTGTTAGATGCATTTTATATGAATCTTTTAGCATAATTTCCTTGTTATTTCGTCATAAAAAGCTAACTAACTCCCGATTATTCTCATGTATTTCGTGTTTCATGATTATTTTGTAGACTGCCCGTACTGCTCACTTTTGTTATGATTTTTCAGGGTAATTTGGGG
Source organism: Lactuca sativa (assembly GCF_002870075.4). Lineage (NCBI taxonomy): Eukaryota > Viridiplantae > Streptophyta > Magnoliopsida > Asterales > Asteraceae > Lactuca > Lactuca sativa. The sequence continues at coordinate 351,145,920 of NC_056626.2, forward strand.
CACATGGCTGATTGCGCGAGTTCGGGATGTGTTAGTGGATGCTTTGGAGCTTAACTGGAGTTTAGACCAAGGAAGGATGTCGAGAAATGATCAAGAACTGCTTAGAAGGAGGAACGACGATCAAAAGACACGAAAATGACAACATGCGATCGCATGTTGCCCCTATGCGATCGCAAGTATGCCTTTGTGATCGCAGGTTGGGTTGCAGCTTCACTTCGTAGTTTTTTCGTGCAAAATATTCATTAGACTTGGAAAAAAGATGTACACGCGATCGCAGGTTGGCCAAAATGGTTCGTAATGGTAATGTACTTCATTTAAAAGGCCCGTGGTACGTTTTGAGTGATACATACGATCGCAGGTTGTCCCTTTGTGATCATAGGTACGGCGTTTTTACAGTAACCCTAATTGGCGATTCTAAGGAGATTTTTAGAGGGTTTCAAGTGAAGAACGTAGATCTAAAGGAGACGATTCAATTTCTTTTCATTTTTTAGTAAGATTTATCGTTAGACTCTATTTTCTACTGTTTGTAATCCGTTTTTAGCCATGTCAGGCTAAAAACTCAGATTTCAGTTTCGCAAGACATAACCTTTTCGTATGATTAATCATTAGGCACTATGTATGATTGTGATTACTGTTTAGTTTGATCAACTTTGTGTTGAATTGAGTGTTTGGTTTTGATTTCCATTTATGTTGGCCAGTTAAATTGTTTGTGAATCATTCTAGTCATCTAATTGTTTAGATCCGTAATTGTCCTGATTAATTGGTAAAAAGTGACATATATTACATTAATTCTGCATTTAGGGTTAATTCTAATACGGATTGATCAAAAAAGTTTGCACGCCTCCGAGCTTATGAGAGGTATTGAACTTTACTGAGAAATTACAATGTGTTTAATGCAACTTTTATTTGTTAATTAAGAGCTTGTTGGGTTACTTGGGTAAAAAGTTAGGTTTAATGCAAAGAACTTATTTTCATTAAATAATTTTTGTAATAGAGGTCATTAGAGTTTGTTAATGAACTTCACTACCAATTTGAACATGTACACAGTCAAATATTGTGTTGAAGGTTAATTATATGATTAGGGAGTCACCGCGAAACTGGAATTGATTTCTCTTATTTGAATTTTCATCACTTTAAATTTAGTTATTCTTTTGACATTTTTGATTTTTATTAGTCCAATTTTCAGAAATAAACCCCCCTATTTTTATGTTTATTGCATTCATCAAGAGTTAGTTCACGCCTTATGCAAAGAGGTGTAAACTTTGGGATGTGTCCTTGAGGATTCGACCCTGCTTACTTGTACTACATGTTAGTGCAATAGAGCAGTTTAATTGATATTTTTATTTGTTTAAATTATGCACGACAATGGTTTTAATATTGTTCTCATTTGATCCTACTCATATATATATATATATATATATATATATATATATATATATATATATATATATATATATATATATAATTAATTAATTTTCGAAATCAGAAGCTAATTTTTTGAGGATCTCTAGGTATAATGCTAATTTCTCACCTTTCACTGCATACGATCCATTGTAGTAATTGTTTAGTAATAAAGAATCAACAAATACTTGAAGATCCTTGATTTTAAGATCCTTAGCTAATTGTAGTCCCATGATGAGCGCTTCATATTCTGCTTCATTGTTAGTAGTGTTGAATTCACAACTAACTTCATGGGGTATGATGTCCTCCTATGGCGACTTTAGTATGATCGTTCTTTTCTGATTTGAAGCTCCATCTATGAACAACGTCCATCTTCCCAGGTGTTCATCTTCTAGGAGTCGCTTGGCTTCCATGTCTACTTCGTTTTGTAGATCATCACTACAGACAACCATAAAATCTGCTAGTGCTTGTGATTTTATGGCGGACCTTGGTTCGTATCTGATGTCAAATGTACTTAACTTCACCGACCATTTTGCCATCCTTCCTGACATTTCTGGTTATCTCATGACATTCTTGATAGGATAGTTAGTTTTTACATGTATAGTGTGTGTTTCGAAGTAGTGTCTTAATTTGGTAGAAGCAGTCACTAAGGCAAGAATTAACCTTTCAAGGTGAGAGTACTTGGTTTCGGGATCCAGGAGAATTTTACTTACATAGTAGATAGGATGTTGGTCCCCGTTAGATCCTTGACCAGAACAACACTTACCATATTTATGTATACCGAGAGGTAGAGAATAAGTGGTTCTCCGTCTACAGGTTTTACTAGTAGCCGGACGGAGCTTAGATATTTTTTCAGTTCCTGGAAGGCTTTCTCGTGTTCCTCCTTCCATTCAAATCTCTTGTTCTTTTTCAAGATATCGTAAAAGGGCTTGCACCTTTCTAAGTATCTTGAAATGAACCAGTTGAGTTTTGATACTCTTCCTATTAGCCTTTGGATTCCTTTATTGAAGATGGGGATCTTAGTTCCATGATTTCTTTTATTTGTTCTGGGCTTGCTTCTATCCCTCTCTTTGTCACCATGTATCCAAGGAACTTGCCTGACTTAATTCCAAAGTGACATTTGAGTGCGTTCAGCTTCATATTGTACTCGTCCAGGATGTCAAACACTTCCTTCAGGTCTCTAAGGTGATCTTCGGCTTTCATTGACTTCATTACTATGTGGTCAATATAAACTTCCATGGTGTCCCCCAGTTTGTCTTTGAACACCCGATTCACCAAGCTTTGATATGTTGCACCTGCATTTTCAAGACCAAAAGGCATTGCTTTCTAACAATATATCCTTTTTGGTGTTATGAATGCAATATCTTCTTGGTCTGATGATTCCATTTGGATTTTTTGGAATCCTGCTAAAGCATCCATGAAGGTCAGGTGTTCATGGCCAGCCATGGCGTCTATGTGAATGATAATTTCTTAATTGTCTTTGTTTTGTGTTGACACAGCCTTTCTTTCTTCATATTGAAAATGCTGACAATTATGATTGATGATTACTTGTCCTACTATCGACCCCAAGAGATGTTTACATTAAATATATCACCACATATATAGTGCCCTAATCAAGAATAACTGATATAAATATGTGAAAAAGATGGAAGAAATACTCATATTTTTATAAAAAAAATGCATGTTTAACAAATTAATTTGTACAGTACTAAAGGTCATATCCCGTAATCTTCAATCGCTAATTCGTTACTAACAATCCAATCGAGATCGATAAACCAATCAGCAGTAACATAAATATGTATACAACAACAATATTCTTCAATAGATGGTGTTTATCTTATAAAAGGAAAAAACGATCGTAGATGTTCGATTCCACTTACCATGTTATTCTTAAATCGTTATCATCATTTCATCAGATGATTTAAGATTTTAATTGTTTCACCTTTAAAAGCCATAAAGGGGATCAACTTATCTAACAAATATAAGGTAACGACATTCACAATCCATTGAACTCTATAGAGTTCAATGGATTGTCACGTCATCCATTAAACACTTATACAACAACACCCATAACTCATTAAACTTTTATTTGATCCAAATCTCCACTTTATTATTTCTATTAAACCATTCAATGATCAGTAAACTCCTTCATTCAACTTTACTCCATGCCATCACTCGCACTCCATTCAACTCTTATTTAATCCTAATAATCATCTGATTCAACTCTTATACTACTTGAATTATGGGTGCTCTAAACTGAACCATCTTAACACCTTACATCAACCCCTCTTAAGGCTACATGAGGATATCAATTGGAAAGTATTGACAATATTTTGAGTGTACTAGGGTATGAACATTTGACCAAATGTATGAAATTCTACTAATTAACCCATAGGATCCTATCTCGGGGCACACATCAAACCAATGTAAATATTTTTGGGAAGGCTAAAATTGAAGTAAAGACCATACATTTTCTATAATGAGATATATATGTTACAAAATTAATTGCACAATATAAAAATCATAAAAAAAATTTATACGAACATGCAATCCAGATATCTATGACCTTTCTCACTATATCAACAAACTTATAAATACTCAGATAAACTAGGTATAATCGGAATTCTCTAAATTTGAATACATACCTTGTGCTATAATCATATATAACACTCTTGAATCTGCAAGTGCCCTCTAAAAAGCCAACACCAATATTGTGGATGTCTCTAATATGGCTTACACCCAAAACCGTAAAATGATAGCAAATGATTTGGAGAGACAAGTGATGACGAGATTTCGAAATTCTCTTCTTCTGAAGCTAAGTTCTAAGACTATTAGATTATATACATTCTACATTTTTTGTATATATATTTGTATTAATTATACTATCTTGTATTTTAGGTAATCTCTTTCCATGTACTATATATTTCCCTATTGAATGAATAGAAAACATTGATTTCTCTGGTAATTAACCTTTATGCTAAAGGTTTCTAGTGTAATCGATGTTTTGTACTCATTCAGTAGGGAAATATATAGTATCTGGAAACTGATTACCTAAATTATAGGATAGTATAATTAATGTAAATATACAACAAATATAGAATATATATATATATATATATATATATATATATATATATATATATATATATATACACTCTAATAAAAATTCATAAAGGTTCTATTTATAATTGGTGGAAACCCTAATTTGAATAATAAAATAATAATGTTTTAACCTTATTTTAATTGGTTTCCTTATCAACTAAAGGAGGCTTTCAGAACCCTTCTGAACCTCTCCCAAATCCGTTCATCATAGAAAGGTTCTACAATGCCTTCTTTATTTAAAAATTAAACAATTTCAATCCAACTATTGGACTTTTAATTAATCTCGATTAATCCAAAATTAATTTCCAATTAATTCTAAATTAACCCGTATTACTATCACCGCAACCAATCAACTTCCTATCACCGCCCTTCCTAAACACTAGGCCATAGTTTGTAGTTCTTTCTACGTACCTGAAGATGTGGTTGAGTGCTTTGAGGTGTCCTTCCTTCGGTGACTCTATGTACGTAGTTGCTACTCCAACCGAGTAGCTCAAATTTGGTCTCGAGTGAATGAGGTAACGAAGGCAACCAATGAGGCGTTAGTAATCGATAGCATTGACTGGTACTCCATCTTCATCCTTTGTTAACCTGAGTCTTGGGTCTATTGGGTATTTTGATGGGTTGCAATCTCCTATTCCTGCAAAAAGAAGAATCTTCTTAGCATATCAAGTTTGATTGATTGTATTGCTATCCTTATCTTGTTGTACTTCTATTCTTAGGTAGTAGGATAAAGTTCCCAAATCACTCATATCAAATATCTTTAGCATTTGCTTTTTGAAATCATCCACTAGCTCTTCGCTTTTACCTGTCACATTTAAATCGTCCAAATAGACACCAACAATCAGAATCGTGTTTGACTTCTAGAGTTTGTACACATCATACTCCTGTGGACATCTTTGGAATCCCACCTCCTTCAATGTCTTGTCATGTCGGTCATTCCAAGCTCTTGGAGCCTCACGTAAACCATAGAGGGCCTTGTTCAAATTGTAGACCATGTGTTCTTTTTCCTACAATAACAAAGCCAGTTGGTTGTGTAACATTGACCTCTTGATGTAGGATTCCATTCAAGAATGTAGACTTTACATCCAAGTGACGGACTTCCCACCCTTTACTTGCTGCCAATGCCAACAACATGTGTACTGTTTTCAAAAGCGTCATCCGGGCGAAAGCTTCATCAAAATCGACACCGTTTTGCTCAAAAGGATTCCACTAACCATGTCTGGGAATGTCAGACGTCATGTCAACTACCATATCTAAAGCATTTACGCTCAAAACCCCTTGACTTAACTTGTATTTGGACTTGTTCACCCGGTCACCATCGAAACAATTTCATAAATTTACTTTGTACCTAATATTACACAGTTATTGATTAATATATGCATTCTCAGAGATGCAACAGAGTTGGGAGTTGGGACAATAGTGACTAGGTATGCAAACCGATATAACTAACATGCATGATCAAATATCTTAAATTGATGCACATTTTATAAGTACGACAGGAATTGAAAGAAAACGATAGTTCGTGGGCCAAAACAAGAAAGCACTGAATTTCAGGGACCTTTAATGCATATATTTGCCATGTTACCATGTATATCAGCATGATCGGTGCATAGCTATCTTTTCCTTTTATATATCCTTCCATATCTTTTGGTAGGTTGTTTATTTAGAGTTGTAAACCACTTACAATTATCTCTCTTACTTGGTTATCCAAATAAACCGATATATCTATAAGTAAAAACATATCATTAAATATGGCCAGTAGATTCTAAGTCGAACACCCTTTTTAGACTTTCCTTTAGGTCCAAGAAATTTGTGTTTTCTTACTATATAAATAGACGTAATTATTATCATGTAATTTGAAGGAATTCGAGAATGATAAATTTACAGAAAGTTCTCTCTGTTGTTTTCCTCCTGTTCTTCACCGATATCACTACTATACCATGCAATGCGGATATAAAATCTGTAAATATCCGTTCTGATGGCCGACGTGTGATCCTCTTCCACGAGTTTGAGTGCACACAGACGGGTCAAGTCTCCGTTGCCATCTCCTCCGTTTCAGTCACCGCTATGCCTGTCACCTCCAACTTATCACGACCTGATCCTTCACGATTTGGTTTCTTCCTTGTCTCGGACGATGCATTACACTATATGAATTACGAACATATTTCGTGTCACTTGGATTCTAAATTCATCACACTCCTCTTTACTTTCCAAGATCTCTCCCCTCCTTCTCAGTCTTCTTTCAACAAATCATATACTCTGACATATCCGAATATGTACTCACTAAGATTTGCCACTTGCAACCCTTTATCCTACGTAACAATGGACGTTCGGATAGAGTTCTACAACACCCATAATGGCACTACCAAAGACTATTTACCACCCGGGCAAACAAAGCTCCCGTCTCTTTACTTCAATTTATACCTCATTTACCTATGTTCTCTAGCATTTTGGATCTCCGTATGCTTCAAGAACCATCCATCTTGTCAATGGATTCATTTACTTATGGGTTTGTTGCTTCTTATGAAGGCGCTAAACATGTTATCTGCAGCCAAGGTCCAACATTCTCTACAGGTTACAGGTGTTCCTCCTCATGCATGGGATCGAGGTTTCGCTTTACATATTTCACTTTATCAGGAGTGCGCTTTTTTACACTGTGATCGCGGGGATCATTGACGGATGTTCCTTCTTAAAGTTAGTGATTCCAGTAAAGTTGGGTTTGATTATTGTGATCCCACTTCAAGTTTTTGCTACTATAGCTTCTACATTAATGCTACGTGAAGAATCCATGGTTTGGGACTTTGGGTTAGGTCTTGGTGTCTTGATTTGTTAAATACTTTTCATTCTGCTCATTGGACTTGCGGTTAACAGTTTAGAGAGTGATAATTCTGTTAAGAATTATTCGGCAAAGTTGATTCTAATGCGGCTGTTCTATGTAGTGTTTATTCTACACTCATGCATTGATTATGTTTGTGAAGAAATTGGTAGTGATGCAGCAGAGACATCAGAGATAGCCAGTATTGTGCTGTATATGGTAATGTTTATATTGTTTAGGCCATCTGAGAAAAACGAATATTCTTTTCCATTATATCTTACAGTAGCAGGGGAGCTTGTGGGGGATGTGGAGCTTGGATGTGGACTTTGAGCTTTGAATTGCTGTGAGTTTTCAACTGATTAATGTTTAAGTAGTTTTTTCTCTGGAACAATAAGATTTTAGTATCAGTTTATTGACAACGGAATTAATGAAGCTAATGTACATGTTTAATTTTTTTAGTAGTTAATGTTGCTAGTTCAAAATGTCTCGACGTCCCGCAGTTATTCAATACTAGTTTATAACCCGTGAGAACCACCGTTATAAAATTAATTAAACTTTCTTATTAAAAAATCAAAATTATTAATCTATTATTTTAAATAAATTATTACTTAAGATATATTTTTTATATAAAATTATAATCGTTGATTTAAATTAATGCGTGGAGTTATATCACCTTATAATCTGTATTAATTTTATTTTATTTTTTTAATATAATGTTATTAATTTAATATAATTAGAATGAAAAATTTTAAAATTAAAAATTTAAAATGGAGAATAAATTATTAATTTAATGTAATTAGAGTGAGAAATTTAAAATTTGAAATTTGAAATTGATAATTAATAAGTTGACAAGTGGCATGATAGGTGACATATAATATTAATGATGAGTTCTAATATTATAGGGAATAAACTTATTCATTTATTAGAATACTAGTTTATAACCCGTGGGAACCACGGTTATAAAATTAATTAAAGTTTTATAGTAATAACTCAAAATTATTAATCAGTTATTTTAAATAAATAATTAATTTAAGAGATATTTTTATTAGTTATGTGAAATTATAATCTTTGATTCAAATAAATATGTAGAATTAAATTTTAATATATATTAGATGTTTTTATTTGTGAATTAATGAAAACAATAATAAAATATTTAAAATTTAAAATAAAGAATAAATACATTGACTAATAGCATTACATTAATAAGGAGGTGTAATATATTTAAAATGGATTGTCAATATATTGACAAGTGGCAACACATTAATTAAGATGTTTAATATGGTGACACGTGGCAAAAGAACTACTCTTTTATTAGTATAACGATATGAAGATTAGAATAAGAAGATATGATCTTATAACTTGTTGATTGAATTTCCTTTGTGTTGACCCAATTTGTCTCATAGTATTGAATATCTCGATGATTATGATTCATGATTAATTCTCCAACTGTTGATTTAGAGATGTTCATATTAAATATGTTGCACGATATAGAGCACCCAAATCAAGAAGAAATTATATAAATATGTGAATGGTAGGAAGATAAAAATATATTAGTATAAAATTTTCATTTTTAACAAATAAATACATGCCCGACTGAACGTATATGCTGTAATAGCACGCCACTATTTCGTTATTAAGTGGGTGTTTGGCTAAGTTTATGATTTTTTATAAACATTTTTCAACTTCATTATTGCTAATAACTTATAAGCTCATAAGTTAGGTGAGACGTATAGATTTTGACTTATTTCTTATATGATTATTTTTATCCAAACACCCTTTTAAATATACAAGTGTGATAACTACTAATAAGTTAAAAAGAAACACTTATACACCACCAAAAGTTATTTTTATCCAAACACCCTTTCAATTACAAAAACTATCAAAATATCAAAATTTAAAGTTATTAACATATAAATCATATAATAAATGTTAACATCGTTAATGAGATAATTTATTAAGAAAACAGTCTCAAAATAGGGATAACCTACAATAAATTTCTATAAAAATTTCGGACAGATATTTATATTTCTAAGTTCATGTTGATTAAAACGAGGACACATTAACAAATAAATTATGCCATATTTTGGTTATTTATAGCAATGAGATTATGTTATTTTTACAACATTGTAAGTTTTCAAAATTTTGTTTTTTTAACATATTACTTTTATTATTATTATTTTTTCTATTATAGCATCGTAATTTCAAAATTATATTATGTTGTTTTAATTCTATAATAGAATTGTAGTTTAAATAATAGTTACGTGAATTATAGGATCCTTTTTTTGCCTTGTCTGTTACACCATTGTACTTAAAATATAAGGTTATTTTTTGGGCTTACCAAATTAAGTCATTAGAAATTTAGGTCATTTAAATCACAAAAAAGCAAACTTTTAAACTGAACAATTAATTCATTAACAATTAAATCGAAACAAAAAAAATATGAAGCGTTTATTAATTAAGTCTTTAACAATAAAGTTATTTTCCATGCAAATTAACAGATCGTTAAGGCTGTGATTTTACAAGTATATTACCAAATCATTAACCTTTTCCTTGGGAATCAACAAATCATGGTTCAAGTCCTAGAAAATTTACAAATCATATGTACATTCAAAAAGAATTTCGTCCCCCTCTTCGTAAGTAAGAAGGATCCTTTTATACCAGTTCGAGAAGCGTGTCCCTCAACTGGTTTTGTTGAGGCCTCCCTCACGAGGTGCGACATGGCAGGCCCATATTGGAGGGTCCACCATCACGTTTTTTGTCTCATTCCCTCATTGGCTAGAAGGAGGTGTTTTAATTGTAATGAAGATCGTGGCTATTGTCTAATGGGCAAGTGGAACTCTCTGACTGGTCCCACGATTGTCGGGATGTAACCTCTTGGAGAAGAGGTTAAGGCGTGGCTCTGCACCTTGACCACCATACCAGTGATCTTCGTGTTGTCGAAGGCCTGTACTTGGCTTTAGACTGGCTTCTCATGTCACACTCCGCTAAAGCGGAAACACAAGGCATGACAGTATAAAGGGTTTCATAGCAAAAGTTAAAAGACATCACCGACCATAGTATTAAAAATCATTACAAATTTACAATAAGTTTGCACAACTTTTTAAAATGAATTGCAATGTATTTAAAAGTCAACACATGCAAATGCTCTTACAAGTGTTGTGTCTCTACGTGCCTCTTACTAGACGATTCCTAAAAAAACATGTAAAACGAGCATCAACTATAAAAATAGTTGGTGAGTACTCATAGATTTAAAAATAATATTAGTTTTATAAATTGAACTCAAAGTTCTAATAAGAGTTTCCATAAATGAAAATATATTCCAAAATGAGTAAATAAGTTTGCATAAACAAAGTTTTTTGTCATCATGAGAAATAATGTATGTTGCTCAAATAAGATGCAACGTTCATATTCTCATAGGATAAAGTTTCCATAAATAGAAATATATTGCAAAAACGAGTAAATAAGTTTGCATAAACAAAGTTCGTTGTCATCAAGAGAGATAAAGTTTGTTGCCAAAATGAGATGCAACGTTCATATTCTCATGGGAAATAAAGTTTGTTGCTAAAACGAGATACAAGGTTCGTATGTGCATAATGATTATACCATGAGTTCACAACCCAAGCCTAATGACCGAGGGTGCCCTCTTCTATGTCTATCGCTAACATAGGGAAATATGGTAAAATGCACTCAAGTGAATCGTGCGAGTGAGGAGTTGTCTACTTCCTAATAGCGCTATCCATAATAACCAGAGGCTCAAAAGAGTTAATGAGTTGTATTAATTGGTTCCAGGGACCTACACGTGATATGGCCTCATGAATTAAAAACAGCATACACATACATAACAATGTATAGCAACCAATTTTGATACAAGTAAAATAAAATACAATGAATAATAAATGGTTTTTGGACATGCTTTTCCACCCCAAAACATAAAAACCGAAAATAAGGGGAGTCGTGAATATTTACAACGCATTGAGATGATGCAAATGGTGCCTTGAACTAGGTTCCACTTGTACCACTACCGATTCCTATAATAATGATATTTGCTAGTGAGTCTCTAATTGAAATCTAACACTAGTATACTTACTACTACAATATAATTATGTCAAAATTTAATATTGATAAGTTACAAATATTTTTCTGTTAAAAATAAATTTCAATGAATCAATTGTTATATAACAATTTAAGTGGAAAATTCTCATTATTGAAATGTTAATATTTAACATTTTAAGAGATGTTCCAATGATTAAATATTCAAAAACTAAATCAATTAAGTTCTAAATTTTCCCATACTTTGCATTTCAGTTTTAATTGAAGTCAAAGACCTCATGATAAATTTTCTTGAATTTGTTTATTTTTCTAAATATTTTTCTCCATTTTAGTTTCTTGAATAACCATAAAATCATGAAAAATACTATACAGTTAATAAAAATTACCAAACTTAAAATTTTGGTTCTAACTACATTAAAAGACATCCAAATAAATTTTCATGGATTATAGATATGCATAACCATTTTTCAAATATTTAATTCTCTAAATTGATAAAGATTCATGAAAAATAGTAGTGAGTTAAGAAAATTCCCCAAACTTTTTATAATACTGCCATTACACATACTTAATCTGGGAAAAATATAAAAATGAATTTCCAAACTATTTAACCCAATTTTATGATTTTTGAGCATTTATTCTAATAATAATTGAAATAAATAGAAAATAGTTTCCAAAATTGCCCACAATTTTTTAACATTGTTATTAAACATTATTAAGCTGGGAAAATTATAAAAATGAATTTCTAAACTTTTTAACCCAATGTTATGATTTTTGTGTATTTATTCTATTAAAAATTGGGTTTAAGTGTATTTAATCTTGGGAAAATAGAAGAATAATAGTATATAGAAGAGACAACTCATCAACATTTTTATGTAGCATCCTCATGTACTACAAGGTGTTATGGTAAATTTTTATGAATGTTGGATGAGCAGAACTATTTATTCTATTTTTAGGCCATTATAAATACAAAAATCATGGAAAATATGATATACATTTTGAAAAATTCCTAAAATAGTTTCCTGAGTCTTCCACGTAGGGTAGAAACTGCGAAAATTTTTATATACCCTTTTTATATTCCCTAATGTGGTTTTATGATTTATTAGAGCTAAACAAAAAGAAAATTTCAAAACCATATTAAACAGTAACAAAAGTCATTAAAACTTCATGGGAGATGTTTATTCATTTAAAGGATCATCTAAGAATTTTTCTAGAATTTATTTACTAGTGTAACTATTTTATATGATTTAACACTCTATTTTTTGTATTATTTTCTTGTAAAAATAAAGAAAATATATATTGTGCTGAAATTTTCTAGAATGTATCTTCATACAATTTAATAACAATGATTTTTTTTTTCTTATTTTGATTTTGAAAAACATGCCTAAAGGCTCAAAAAATTATAGAGAAAACTTGATTATTGTGATTTTGGTAAAGATTATTGATATTACTTTGAGAATTTTTGCAACATGTTCCAAAGACTTTTGAATCAAGATGTTTTTATACCTCTTGATACATGATGTTAAGTGCTCAAATTAATTTTTGAATAATTTTTAGTGATGAATAAGTCCTTTGAACATACAACACAAAACAAATGTTCATAAGGAAAGTGCTGTTTGAACAACAGTTTTGTAAAAATTGTTAAAAATCGAAATATTGAAATTTTCCAGTGAGGTCGGACTGTTTTGAAAGCTAACTCAAAATATTATATTTCAGAAAAATAACCTCAAATTTTGGTTAAGAAATGAGTGAGATATGGCAGTTTAAAGTCAGGTAAAGAAATCTGGCAGATTGCATGCATAATGATTAGTTAGAAAAGTGAGTTTTCATCATTTCTTTGAGTAAATCTTTTGAAATATTTTAAAGATATCATGATAAACTCATATTTTAGTCACGTGTCCAGAGATCAAAAGATTAAACCTTATCAAAATGTAGACATGCATATATGAACAAAATTTTGTTTCAAAAAAAAACTCATAACTTGAGTTTGATGTTTTAATAATTAAAATCGATTTTTGCACTAAGATCATGAACATGCAACCTTGTTTATCATACATGCATGGTGTTAAAACACATACATGATGTTCTAAAAACCATTTTCACAAAAAGAGAACAAGTTTGAAGAAGATGAAGAAGTAGAAAGTGTAAGAAAAATAGCAAAACTTGAAGGAAAAGTGAAGTAGAAATCGATTTTACCTTCAAGAACATGACAAGATGATGAAGATTTTCGTGTTTGAGGAGTGTTATTGGGTTTGTTTTCTGGAAATTTTTTGGTTCTTAGAGGGATGAAGAGAGAATGGAGTGGTGTTTGGAGAAAAAAATTAGAGAGAAGGTAGAGAGAGTTTTCTAGAGAGAGAAAGAAGAGAGATGTGTGTGTGTGTGTGTGTTGGAGAATGAGAGTGTGAGAGAGATATGGGGAGACAAGGATCTGAATTTTTTTAGTATAATACCCCTTTCTCATTCATTTTCTTTTATAAAAGTTAAGTTCTTTTATAAAATATCTCAATTTTTATATAAAATGTGCACTAAAATCAAGTTTTTATAATTTTGATTTATAAATTAAGGGTAAATGTTAATGTGTTAAATTTTATTTTCCTTGATTATATTTACCTGAATTTAATTATTTTAAGAAAATATTATAAGTTTCATAACTATTTTTATAGAATTGTTGATGTTAAATTTTATAAAATTTAGGATTTAGGGCTTTTAGGGTTTTGAGATTTAATAAATCTTTGGATATCAAAATCCATAGAATATTTGAGACTTTAAATTATATTATGGTATTATAACTCTTTTATAGTTATAAATAATGATTGTAATTTATTTTTATCAGTTTATTGGGATTCTATGTAGTGATTTCGAGATTCAAGCGAAATTGAGGAATCAAGTATACTAGTCCTAGTCTTCAACTTTGACTTAAGTTTCTATGAGACTTTGACCTAATTTCTACTTCTAGGTCAAGTGCATGATTTGTGTATATAATTCATGAAAAGGTGTTCGAGTCAAAGAGTGACCCAAATATGGATAGTCACTACAGCTCATTAGATGTAGAGTTCACATATCAATGTGAAATCTAAGTACACTATCCTTTGATTCTAATTGTTTCCATGTTTCTAGTAGGTTATAACTTAGCTTCTAGTCACTAAGTCCAGTATGTGTCGTGCCTATATGTGCAACTAAGTTAGTTATATTTAGAACCGACTCGAATTTTGACGGTTGTCACATCTGACCAAGCCAAGCTCGGCGTTAATTTGACTTCTCCTTTTTTGACGTTCTCCCTGAGGGATACGTTAACAAGTCCCTTAGGCTTGTGGGTGTATGCATCGGCTTGATTGTTTCACCATTCGAGCCTATATTTCAACATGTGTATGCCTGGGATTATCCCAAGTATTTTACATGCTTTAGAAAGTGCCGTCAATGTATGTTAGTTCCATTGTGAGACAATTCGTGATATCAGTTTTTCCGTTAAACCCCCTCCTCCTTTCAAAGACCTTTTATCCTTACCGCCTTTCTTCACTTTCGTTGTATCAACTCGGGCATTTCGAGAATTTTTCTTTTCGATCGATCATTTTTTCTCGATAATGGGCTGTTACGGTAGAGTCTCTACTACTGAGGAGTTCCAATTTCTGCAAGACCATTTCGGTTTCTTGCTAGAGCATGGTGTAATGATTCCCACAAAGGGGTGTCGATTTACGACTATCCCCAAGGGAATGTGGAGATTCTTATCCCTCTATTCGAGGTAGGTTGCGCCTGCCGACGTCAGATTTATTTGACATGATTGTGCATCACTATGGATTCACCGTTGACGAGTTAACCACTGTCACACCCTGAAAACCAAAGGCGGAAATATTTCCGGTGTTGACTCCATGTTGAGTATCAAATCCAATGCACATAGTAAAGTAGTAATCACAAAACATTACATTACATAATATTGTTTACATCCGTTTAAAAGAAAAGTTGTACAAGTGTTTTACATATGTAATATGAACAAAAGTAAAGACGAGTCTTCGGGATGCTCTGTCTTCTCCAAAAGGTGGATGTGTACCTGTCTATCACTGACCTGAGAATACAAGCAGTTTGAAAATCAGCATAAAGCTGGTGAGTTCATAAGCGGTTTAGTTTTGAGAAGAACGAGTTTCCTTTATTTTCTGAAATAGTTATTGTTCAAGAAAATCCCATATTTTCTTATAAAATGGTTTAGTTATCTTTTGTTACAATTTCAAAAACAGTTGGTTATGTCGATCCAGGAAAATCCCATATTTTCCTTATAGTTTTAGTTATTCGTTTGATACTTTATTCGCTTATGTTTTGTTATGCTATTCAGGAAAATCCCATATTTTCCTATGTGTTGAATTGGCAATTTGATTCTAAGTTCGTTACTAGTTGTTATGTTATCCCAGGAAAATCACATATTTTCCTATGTGTTGAATTGGCTATTTGATTCTAAGTTCGTTACTAGTTGTTATGTTATCCCAGGAAAATCCCATATTTTCCTATGTGTTGAGTTGTTTGGTTCTTAGGTTTGATTTCAAAGTATTAGTACTTACCATATGTGTAGTATTAGTTAAGTATTCTAAACTCCTAGATATACTACATTCGTATGACTATAACCTACAAACTTAATCACATGTGATTCTAAAAATTCCTACAAGCCTTGAAGTGAATTTGGGGCACAAATGGACACACTTTTTGGAGTTTATGGCCATGGGGCATGTTCTATGGCCGTAAACTCTCATATGTGAGGTTTTGATGTGTTTAAAGCCCTTAAACTATTTTTGGTTGGTCCTATAATTTATTCCAAGGCTTTTGGTGGTGTTGGATGACTTTCTAACACCTTAGAAGTGAGTTTACACCCTTGTTTAAGGAATTTATGGCCCAATCACAAGCCTTGGCTGTAAACTCACACAAACCCTTCAAAATTTTATGTTTAAGGTGTTCTAGGTCCATTTCCAATATTCTAAAAGTCATATCTAAGTCTTGTTTGAGCCATGGAAGGGTTTAAGGGCTTAAAAACCCTCTAAATTAGAGTTTACGGCCTAGACACCTTCTAGGGCCGTAAACTCTTAAATAAGGCTCTAAATCGTGTTTCAAGGCATTATAAGCTCATTCCATAAAGTCATTTAGCCATATCTAACAACTAGTTGAGGTTTGGAAGGGTTTTGTTGCTCAAAAACCCCTTAAAAAGGAGTTTACGGCCTAGTATAGTTTTAGGGCCGTAAACACATGATAATGGTCCTAATCCATAGATTATACTCGAATTTGAAGGCTAAAGAGGTTGTATAACATGCTAGGGAAGTTACCTCAAAGATTTGAAGCCTTAAACTTGAGATTTGGACCTTTAATTCTAGTTTGAGGAGAGAGGTTGGGGTGATAGTTGTAGAATGAAGCAAAAGCTTCAAAATGAAGTCTTAGAACACTTTAAATAGTATTCGGGATTTGGACACGATGAAATTCTACACGATACCAACGTTAAACGGGGCTTTTGGTCGCACCCGATTAAGTTGCCGTTACCCGATATGGTTGATTCTAGAAATGTTCCGATCATTAATATGTGATGTTAGAATGAGTTCTAAGGGTATTAAGACACTTATTAAGTCATAACATAAAATATACAATAATGACTTAATAAAATGCCGAAATTGAAAATGAAACCGGAAACGGCGATTGGATAATCGGAACGAGTCGCAAGAAGGGTTACAATTAGGGATATGAATTTCGGGTTGTTACATTATCCCCCGTTAGAGGGAATTTCGTCCCGAAATTCAAAGATTTGAACACAGATCACGAAGTGAAAAGAGATACGAGGATGAATCTACTGCTTCGGGTCTTCGCTTGACGTCTTAGTGAACCCTCACTATCGGGACGCGTCTTGATTTCGTTCGGTAGATACTTCTCAAAGACCGATGCATGAAGTATCAGATGGATGCTACTAGGTTCCGAGAGTAATCGAAGTTTGAAGGTTACGGAATTGATACCACAAGGGTTGCGAAGAGTCTACTGAATCACTAGGAAAGTATTTCGCTTTTCCAAAGCATTAGGTCGATACTAGACTTGGCTAGACGTTCGGAAGGAAATTTCGGAAGTTTTCAGGAAAGGCATCAGGGAAGGAGCTGCAGAATTTTTGCTTTCCGAGTGTCACTTAGTCGAGGAATGCATGGAAAACTTTCTAAGCTTAATGCACGAAGATGTAAAGGTTGGATTCAGGTTTGATGTCAAAGATTAGGAGAGTCGGGTCAGGGATAGATTCGGATGGACGACTCTTTCAAAGACAAGAACAACAGCGTGAATTAGACTCAGTCATTCCATGCCAAGATTGCATCAAGCTTTCAATGAAAGATTTACCATTAGATCGAATGGAAAGGAATATTCATCCGCATTAAGGATACGATCTAGGGGTATGGCGTTAACGTTTTCTCTCTCTCACTATTTGGTCATTTCGACGGCACACGTTTCGATTATAAATGAAGGATTTAGTTTAGAAGAATATTTGAATGAATGATTAGCAAATTCTTACAACATTAGAATCGAGAAGGATCACGGGCACAAGATTTATCAAAGAGAAGTATACCTGTAGCAACGGTGGGATCGGCGACTGTCCTTTCTTGTCCCATGGTTAGGACTCTCCCGGTGTTGCCAGATGTTACTGTCTTCGGACAGTTTCGCTTATAGTGTCCGACCTCTCCACAATTGTAGCAGGTTTGACCGATACCTGCTCCGGAAGCCTGACTAGTTGACGGGGTTGGGGTTTTGCAGGTTCGTGCGAGGTGACCTTCCTGGCCACAACTTCTACAAAACTTTGCACGACAAGGGCCAGGGATGCGATGGTGGTAGCTGCAACGGTTACACCATGGGAGGATACCGGCATATCCGGTGACAGGTGCTTGAGATGTGGAATTGAGAACAGAAACAACAGCAGGGATAGTGGCAGCGTGGATTGCCACTATTTGCTGTTTCTTCGAGAGTTCTGGGGAAGACTGACTCTTCTTCTTCTTTTTCCAAAACTTTCTTTTCTCGCCAGTCTTTTCTGTTGGCTCAGGAGTGGCATCTGCTTCTTCTTGGTTTTCGCTATGGTCGATCAGGGTTTGCGCTAGACATTTGGCGCTGTCATAGGTATCTGGCTTTGCTGCTATAACGTTCCCTTTTGTTAGCTGGGTTAATCCCCAAATGAACCTTTCTACCTTTTTGCTTTCCGGGGTAACCATTCCCGGACAAAGGAGTGCCAGGTCATCAAACCTTGAAGTGTAAGAGGCAATATTGGAACCTTTCATCTTCAGGTTCCATAGCTCATGCTCCAGCTTCTGGATTTCACCCCGAGGGCAATACTCCGTGCGTAGTAGTTCCTTCATAACTTCCCATCCCATAGCATTAGCTACAAGTAGAGTTAGGGATTTGACTCGACCGTTCCACCAAGTCAGAGCTTTATCGAGGAGGGTACAGGCGGCAAACTTTACTTTGTCGGAATCCGAACAGGCACAGATCTCGAAAACAGATTCGATTTTCTCTAACCACCGAGTTAGAGAAATGACACCTCCTGTGCCATCGAAGAATGTGGGTTTTGCGTTCATAAAGTCTTTATAGGAACGCTCCTTCCGGTGTTCCTGATTACCTTCTTGGTTTTGGGAACCACTTCCTGAACCATTGGGGTTAAATTGAGGTAGGAGGGCTGATATTGTAGCAGAAATGGTTGCTTGAAGAGTTTCTAGATCGATTTGAAGAGGAGATGGTGGCGGAGGGTTGTTGGTCTTGGAGCTGGGTTTCTTTCTTGGAGGCATCTTGATCTAATAAGATCAACGAAGAGAGGATGATAAGTCCTCTGAATTGGATCAAGAGATATGACAGATATATGCTAACAAGCGATAAAGCAGGAAAGAGTTATCAAAGCGGGAAAATTATCGCTCAGGGAATGATCAAAGAACAATGCATGAACGAAGATTTCTACAAAGGATTGGCTCGAGAAATACTCCCATAGTATTTCGTGATTTGTTACGACACTGGTTCGATGTTTGTGGTATTAGGGTAAGTTTTAGGCATGCCGTATACCACAGTCACTCCCAAGCACATGTTGGCCGTGTCTCGAATGAATATAGTTGGCCAGGCTGTATTGATCGTAGACACGACTACATAACTGCCCAGGTTTAACCGCAGCGTACAACACCCATTTACTTATATTTTTTTCTACTTGTAGTTACGGATTTCGACGGTCGGTATACTTGTATACTTTAGAAAATACTTATATTTGTAGAGTATACTTTTAGTTCAGAGCACTTAGACCCCTTAATGTTTATAGTCTTATACCATGTAAGCTTTGGTATACCATTTCATTATAAACAAGGGCTCTGATATCAATCTGTCACACCCCGAAAACCAAAGGCGGAAACATTTCCGGGGTTGACTCCATGTTGAGTATCAAATCCAATGCACATAGTAAAGTAGTAATCACAAAACATTACATTACATAATATTGTTTACATCCGTTTAAAAGAAAAGTTGTACAAGTGTTTTACATATGTAATATGAACAAAAGTAAAGACGAGTCTTCGAGACGCTCCGTCTTCTCCAAAAGGTGGCTGTGTACCTGTCTATCACTGACCTGAGAATACAAGCAGTTTGAAAATCAGCATAAAGCTAGTGAGTTCATAAGCAGTTTAGTTTTGAGAAGAACGAGTTTCCTTTATTTTCTGAAATAGTTATTGTTCAAGAAAATCCCATATTTTCTTATAAAATGGTTTAGTTATCTTTTGTTACAATTTCAAAAACAGTTGGTTATGTCGATCCAGGAAAATCCCATATTTTCCTTATAGTTTTAGTTATTCGTTTGATACTTTATTCGCTTATGTTTTGTTATGCTATTTAGGAAAATCCCATATTTTACTATGTGTTGAATTGGCTATTTGATTCTAACTTCGTTACTAGTTGTTATGTTATCCTAGGAAAATCCCATATTTTCCTATGTGTTGAATTGGCTATTTGATTCTAAGTTCGTTACTAGTTGTTATGTTATCCCAGGAAAATCCCATATTTTCCTATGTGTTGAGTTGTTTGGTTCTTAGGTTTGATTTCAAAGTATTAGTACTTACCATATGTGTAGTATTAGTTAAGTATTCTAAACTCCTAGATATACTACATTCGTATGACTATAAACTACAAACTTATTTGTATTTTCGTATATTTGGATTCACCAGAAACGTACATTATAGTATTTTCGATTATTCGGGTGGATTCCAAAAGAGTACATTAGTTGTATTTTCGTATCTCTGTCGACATTTTGAGGCGGATGTAATCGAAACTCAGTAGAGGTCCAGAGGCGTACTTTCGTATTTGGAACTCTGGTGACATTCAAGGCGTACACTAGCTGTATAATCAAAGTCTTGCTGTCATCCAAAGGCGTTATTTCGCATTCGTAGTCCTAAGCCTATTCGTATTCGTTCTATCATATTGGTTATATTCGTTATTCGTATTCGTACTTAGTTATATTCGTATTCGCATTCGTTCTATCCTATTAGTTATATTCGTTATTCGTATTCGTACTTAGTTATATTCATATT
This sequence comes from Lactuca sativa, assembly GCF_002870075.4. Taxonomy (NCBI): domain Eukaryota; kingdom Viridiplantae; phylum Streptophyta; class Magnoliopsida; order Asterales; family Asteraceae; genus Lactuca; species Lactuca sativa. The sequence goes on from NC_056626.2 coordinate 351,166,830, forward strand.
CACATTCGTTCTATCCTATTAGTTATATTCGTTATTCGTATTCGTACTTAGTTATAATTAGTATGATTTCTTTTACAAAAGACAATATAATTACAATATTTAAAAGAAATCTGTATTTAACATGCAGTTCAAAACATCAGTTATCACAATCAAGACATTTAGTAAATAAACCATTGAATTGAAAATTAGTTTAAGTACAAAATATATTTGTACTTTTGCTTGTATTCCCCCCCTGAAAAACAGTGAAAAACACGGAAAAAGGGTAGGGGTATGAACTCACCGGACGCTGAAATGTGTCGATTTCGGGTGTTAGGCGTCGAATCGAGGCTTGATAACACGCGAGGTTCCTATGTAATATGAAATGGTATACAAATATATCTAATTAAATTCATAAACTCTAATTAGATATGATATTACACTCCAATGAGCGGAAACACCTCAAAACGGGTGTTTGGAGTGACCCGGGTGACATCTACGGACGGGAATTGAAGCGAGGGACTTGGGATTTGAGTTTACTCCCCAAGAGTAAATTCCCTAATGGAGTTTACGGCCTAAAAACCCATTCCCCATGAGTTTACGGCCGTAAACTCATGGTGGGGTGGTTTATGGTGCTAAAAGGGTCACAAATGGTTATTGACACTTGGAAATGCTTGGAATAATTTTAACTAAGGCTTGGAATAAATTTTAAACATCATATAACACACTTAAGGGAGTTTACGGCCTTGGCATGGAGCCTATGGTCATAAACTCTCAATACCCCCCTTGAATAAGTGTTTTAATGTTTCAAACATAATCACATGTGATTCTAAAAATTCCTACAAGCCTTGAAGTGAATTTGGGGCACAAATGGACACACTTTTTGGAGTTCATGGCCATGGGGCATGTTCTATGGCCCTAAACTCTCATATGTGAGGTTTTGATGTGTTTAAAGCCCTTAAACTATTTTTGGTTGGTCCTATGATTTATTCCAAGGCTTTTGGTGGTGTTGGATGGCTTTCTAACACCTTAGAAGTGAGTTTACACCCTTGTTTAAGGAATTTACGGCCCAATCACAAGCCTTGGCCGTAAACTCACACAAACCCTTCAAAATTTTATGTTTAAGGTGTTCTAGGTCCATTTCCAATATTCTAAAAGTCATATCTAAGTCTTGTTTGAGCCATGGAAGGGTTTAAGGGCTTAAAAACCCTCTAAATTAGAGTTTACGGCCTAGACACCTTCCAGGGCCGTAAACTCTTAAATAAGGCTCTAAATCATGTTTCAAGGCATTATAAGCTCATTCCATAAAGTCATTTAGCCATATCTAACATCTAGTTGAGGTTTGGAAGGGTTTTGTTGCTCAAAAACCCCTTAAAAAAGAGTTTACGGCCTAGTATAGTTGTAGGGCCGTAAACACATGATAATGGTCCTAATCCATAGATTATACTCGAATTTGAAGGCTAAAGAGTTTGTATAACATGCTAGGGAAGTTACCTCAAAGATTTGAAGCCTTAAACTTGAGATTTGGACCTTTAATTCTAGTTTGAGGAGAGAGGTTGGGGTGATAGTTGTAGAATGAAGAAAAAGCTTCAAAATGAAGTCTTAGAACACTTTAAATAGTGTTCGGGATTTGGACACGATGAAATTCTACCCGATACCAACGTTAAACGGGGCTTTTGGTCGCACCCGATTAAGTTGCCGTTACTCGATATGGTTGATTCTAGAAATGTTCCGATCATTAATATGTGATGTTAGAACGAGTTCTAAGGGTATTAAGACACTTATTAAGTCATAACATAAAATATACAATAATTACTTAATAAAATTCCGAAATCGAAAATGAAACCGAAAACGGCGATTGGATAATCGGAACGAGTCGCAAGAAGGGTTACAATTAGAGATATGAATTTCGGGTTGTTACAACCACCGACGCTATCATTAAGATCGTAGGTTTTGAATTGATTTGTTGATATTTGGGTTAGGTACCAACTTTCTGGGTTTTTAGTTACTTTTTCTGTTTGAGTACGAATTCCGGAGTCCGCACTTTAGCGAAGAGAAAGGGCATTTGTCAGTTGATTTCTGAACAAGATGCTCCAAAGAAAAATTGGCAACGAAAGTGGCTTTGGGTTAACCGAAACCTTGTGGGCGTGGGTTCATTAGAAACCAATACTTTTCTGACCGTCTTCCCATGTTGTTTTGGGAGTAATCTGACACTTGGCAAGTGTCTAGGAAACATCACTATCATTCGGAAGAACTGGGAAGATTTCTTTCTTGCAGCAGCCGGTATGAGTGCTACCTGAAGGGCTCGCAGGAAGATGGCACATATGTTCATCGTGAGATGCGGTATTAACTCATCTCCATCCCCCGCCCCTTTTGATAAAAGAATGAGAATAAAGTATCTTGTTGGCTTGTGAGATCTTACTTTTGGCGTTTGTTTTCACAGGTGCTGAAGCCGAGATTTTGTTGGAGAATGCCCTACGTGGTTACTATCACAGTAAGCTTTGCAACCAGGAGATCGATCTTGTAGAGGCTCTTCCTCCTCCTGTTTCTGAAAAGAACATGTGAGAGCTTACTGGATTGCCTTTTATGGGAGGGGAAATGTTGGTTCTAGTGGACCTGATATGCCTTCCCATCCGGCCGTTGGGGTCATTTCCCCGATTCGTTCACCAGTTTCGTCTTCTTCTGCTTTGCCTACAGGAGTACATGTGGAAAGAGGTAATGCTCCTATTTGGAAAAGGAAAAGTTTGCGTGTGGTGTCATCGTCAGACGAGGAGACGGAATCCGATTATGCAGGTCTTCGTCCTCGTCTGTGGTCATGCTTCTTGGCGGTATCGGGGGTGTTATCGGTGATTGGTTTTTTGTGCCTGAACAGAAAGAGATAGTAGTGGTGCGTGGTTCTCCGGGAGCGTCATCCTCAGGATTTGTTGGTTCACCCTTGGTTAATCATGGTTCCAAATATATGTCTAGGGGTGCTCCGAGCTCGCCTGGAGGTTCCTTCCAGCGCAAGAACCCTTCCCTGGTTGATGAAATAGGAACTTTGTGTCACTCCCTATATTTCGGGGCCTATGCTCCGGGCTAGATAATTAATAGAGATTCATTACTATCGGAAGACACTGCCGCCCAAGAGTGGAGTAGATATGATCATCCCCGGGCTACAATGAGTTAGCTTGTGGGTCAATCAAGCGCTCGTATAGCTAGTGACCTTCGTTATGCCGCGGATCAGACTTCGGCCCTTATGGTTGCTGCTGCCGAACGGGTTCGCCATGCCGGGGCGAATGAGAGGCAGGTTAAAGTATTGCAAGGTACCATGGCAAGCATAATGGAGGAAGTCCATGATTCAGAGGCTGAGCGCCAAGTTCTTTCTGAACAGAACTGTATTGTGGCCTACGAGAAGGCCGCTTTGGAGAATCATGTGGCCACTCTAGAGGACAATTCAGAGCAACTCGCAAGTCAAGTGAGTTCTCTTACTCGGGATAAGGGTGTATTAGCGAGTGAGTTGGCGAGGTGCCAACGTCAACTGGCCCGTGCTCGTGTTGACGGTGCAATCGATCGAGGTGGTTTGCAATGGATGCTGGAGAAGGGGGTAGTTCGTGTAATTGATAAAGTTATCGAGAGCATGGAGTTTGCAGTATGATCCAGGGTGTTCGTGAGGCATTTGAGGCCCTTGGGTTTGAAAAAGGGAAACAACTAGGTGGTTGTTCCACAAGTGCCGGAGAACCTGAAGTCCCAGATCATGGTCGTGTTGCGAGAAGGGATGAAGAGGTGGATGCCGCTCTATCGTCCCTTGCTAAGACGGATTTCACGGGCCTCTTTTGCTTGGGGAAGCATGATCATGACGGCTTCCGCCAGTTTTGTCGCAGGTCGAATTCGGGAGGCTCTTCCTCAGACTCGGAGGGTTGATTTGTGTTTTGCCCTTTTGTTCGTTGTGTAATGTAGTTTCCTTTCTATGTACTATGTGCATAGTAAAACATGTTGGTTGTTAATAACCATAAACTATGCATTTTCTTTTGTATTTGGCATGGAAGTGTTCTCTTCCGTTTTTCTGTATGTATACACATATTTTAAATAGTCCTGTGGTATCTTTAAGGACAGGCTATTCTACTGCAATTCGTTTCTGCATACTCCTTTTTTTTCTAGGGTTTGCGTTAATCGGCAAATATGTACTTTAGACGTCGCATAATTGCTACTATTGATCTTTGCTCTGTTGACTTGTATGTTTAGTTAGGCTTGTCGTGTTAAGTCGTGAAATGTTAGTCGTTGTTGTGGACTATACTGTATGGTCTAGTTGGCAATACATAGGACGAGATCGTCACCTCAAGACTTTTTACTGTTGTATTATCTGGGGAAAGGTTATGAATCTTTTAGAACCCTTTGTTCTATTCCATTAATTGGGATTTATACATTCTCAGCTCTGAGATGTTATTGGCACATTGTAGGTGAAGATTATGACTCTTTTAAGACCTATTATTGCATCCTTGCATAGATTTTGCTCATGTAGCGTAGGTGATCAGCCGTTGTTGCTACTTGGAAAATATCCACAACCTCTATATTTTGTGTTTTTGCAATACAGAATTCCGGAAGGTTCTTTCAAAATGCAAATTATATTATTTCTAGAAAGAAAAAGAAAGACATGAGATGATAGACCCTGAATGTCTAGGTGTCAGGGCGTATGACCGGTTTTCGCTTCAGCACCTGGAGTATGGTTATCCTGTGTGAAGTTTGACCATACTCGTTTTTCTAGGAATTCTCTTTATTTTTGATTGAGTGCTCTTCTATGGCTACCTCATTGCGACTGCGTCTCTCTGCCTCATATGCTGCAAGTGCTTCTTTATAGGTTGGGGTTTCCTCTTGTTACCGCCAACAGTGCCTAGCATGAGAGAGATGAACTTTGATGTTCATGCTCTGGAGGTGATTGAACTTTCCTTTCTTCTTGACACAGTGCGAGATGCAATTGTGGGAAATGCCTACCCACAGCTTGCTAAGAGTGCTACTTGCGCTTTCTGGCGCGACTATCAACCTTGCATCTCACACCATTTCTTGGGATGTTGTTTAGTGCATCAGGGGCACCTGTTAGTTTTCTCCCATTGGAAAACTTGCATGGTGGGAGGATTGGCACTCTGCCTTTAGCTTCAGTGCTTCTAGTGCCTATTTCCTTTATTCCACGAGGTTTTGGTTCATATTCTACATTGGCCAAATGTACTTTGAATTCTGAATCGCTATCTGGTTGGGTTTGGCTCGACCATCGGTTGTGGGCATAGCTGGTGCCCTTCCCTGTGAGAAGGTGCTTCTTTGCTTTGCAATTTTCTCTTCATACTCTGGCTGATTCATATTTAGGTCATCGCGTTCTTCCTTCTATAGGACAGGTATTGTGAGCCGACTGAATACATCTCTTTCTCTTTTCCTAGAATCGTAGGTCAATGCTTATGTTGTTGCCATTCTTCGTTGTGGATCTTCCACCTTCTGGCGACCTTCGCTTCGAGACAATTGGGTTTCTATTGGGTTTTGAGCATTCTAACACTCCTATGGTGTACATGCAACCCTAGAAACCTTGGATCTATGTTTGACTAAGATACATGCAAAATGATTTTCCAAGGTTCATAATCCTATCTAGCATACATGGGGATCTTTTATTCTAATAGTTAGTAAGAATTACATACCTCTTTGTAGCTTGGATTTCTTTGAAACCTTATGAGCCTAGCACCTCAAGTGTGATGCCTCAAATGCTTCACACAACACCAAGTACACTTGGAATAAACTCTTAAGAGAATAAGAACACTTAGTATTTCGGCTAGCCCTCTTTTCCACTCTAGTGGCCGAAAATGGAGAAGAATAGCTTCTTTATATAGTATGTTACAATTAGGGTTACACCATGTAAACCCTAATTGTCATGAGCTTTCATTTCCATGACCCATGGGTTATGTAACCCCCATGGAGCATCTTATGGGTTTAACCCAACTTGATAATCCATAGAGCCTTGGCCCACTATATAAGTTATGGATGATTGACACAATAAACCCATATATTTAATTAGTATTCTATCACATAATTAATTTTAAATTAATTATTGATCAATACTAACTAAATATTATTATTCTTATTATTAATATATTAGAACTTATAATATATTAATAAACCATAAGTTTCTTATTTCTCTCATTTAGTCTATCTAAGTGCATGATGCCATGCAACCCAAATGGACCATGCCGGGTCGGGTCAAGTACATACCAAATATAGTTATGGACTTAGACACTATATCGAACAGTCTCCCACTTGGATAAGTCTAATAACTATAGTTGCAAGTATGACTTCAGGAACCGATCAGAAATCGTAGCTCTTTCAAGGTCGCTTGGAACTGAGAAGATGATGGTGTGCCATTTTAGATAAGTGATCACATAATCCTCTGTTCTAGATATCAGCCGGACAAACACATGGAACAATGTCTTTCTATTGTCTAGCAGTTGTTTCCCGATTTTCGTTTTGTTTGACATAGAACTTTAATTTAATACATCAATTTAGTTCTAACGGGGCCCGGTACATGGGTCAAAACAAAATCATCGAGGGGCCCAGATATCGCTTCTAATCCAAAAAGGAACAGATAAACTTTGACTCATATGTTCGCTCTACTACTTGTTGAATTACACACAAAGGTACGTTTTATAACATCGAGTTACCAATGCATTTTCGTACAATCAATGCGTAACCAACTCATAGGTAACAAATCATATGTCTAGGTTTTAAGACTTATATGATATTACCGTCTCAGAAGCACTCGAGATAAATTGCATGAAGTGATACCAGTGAGCGTGGGTTGAATCCAATACTCAGAACTTATGAGCACTCGTGAGTGTTGTAGCCCCCTTTGTCCAACATCTTGGACCTCTGCAAACTAACCCATGACAGTCTTGATTCATACGTACTTCCAACATATGATTGACTATGGAGAATTTGAATGATATGATATATACGATAACATAATTATTCTGGAAGTCAAAACATGCAAAAAGAAATACTAGTAAATGATTGACAAGAGATATCAACACTTTGCTCATAAATAACAACTTTTATTTATCATCAAATGTCAATTACTGTCACACCCCAAAACCAAGAACGGCGGAAACATTCTGGGGTGGAGGACGTCATGTACAGTATCACAACAATGAAAAGTAGTAAACAAGAAACAACATCATCCATTGCACTAATAATATAATTTTAATACAAGTGTTCTGTCAAATTATAATAGACACTAAAGGATAAATCAAAATGAAAGATGCGTCTTAAACGAGCACCATCTTCCCTGAACCTTGCATCGGTACCTGTCTATGGTTGAACTGAGGATACAAGTAATTTTGAAAGCGAGTATCACCTTAAAGTTGGTGAGATCATAAGTATTTTAGTGTCTTAATTCATAAGTAAGTATTTGTATGTATATGAATTGTAAGTATTGGGAATGTTTATGAACTGTAAGTATAAAAATGTATATGAATTGTAAGTATAAAAATGTTTTGTATGATCCTAGGAAGCCCTATGTTTCCTACTAATTGTATCCTTCTGCCAAGGCATCTAGTGCCTGTGTGTATGGCTCTTGTAAGAGAGTGTATTTTCCCAAATCTGACTATCATTAACCAAAAATATAGTTTCTACATTACCGTGCATCGTGTGAAAATTCACGAATTGAATGCAATGGGAAAATGAAATCGTACTATGGTGTAGTGTCGAACTACAACCATACTAATTACCTAAAGTCTAGGGTAATTCTTCTAAGTACTGTAGTATTTGTAATAAATAACTACGTTGGTACTCAACTGCCTTATTTGAGGGATAAGGTATAATGTGATGGCTAGATCCCAGGCTATACGCTCTCTGTCAAAGGGATTTTGAGACCTTTACACGCTCAGGCATATCTGCACAACGTGACACATCCACATTACTATGATCATGTATACCCGATATAACTATCACAATTGCGTTGCGATTCATCGGTATAGTTAGATCCTGAACTTGTTCCATGCTATAGCACTTAGTGACGTCTGTTCTATGTATATGTAAGCGTACTCATTTAAGTGTGATCATGTAAGCATATCTATGTAATAGTATAGCAATGTACTGTAATGTTCTAGCTGTAATGTATGCTCTCTCTATTTAGCAAGTATAGTAATGTACTGTAATGTTCTAGCTATAATGTATGCTCTCTCTATCTTGCAAGTATAGTAATGACTGTAATGTTCTCGCTGTAATGTATGCTCTCTCTATCTAGCAAGTATAGTAATGTATTGTAATGTTGTAGAAAGTATTGACTCGTGAATGAACTGACTCATTGTATGATATCGCGTTCTAGTAATAGTTCTAGTATCTTCCTAAACTACCCATATGGTAGTTTACTAGTAATCTAACGAGTACGTATGGACATGGATGTATACCCTTGCTACCCAAGGGCATTGGATGAACTAGAAACACCTTTATGACTATATATATGTACACATGATATATAACTAATATTTAAACGACCTTCGGACGGGTACCCGATATACCACAAGACCACATCCAAATCGAGGAAAAGGAAATAGGGTGGATAGCCTTCCTAAGTCCTTTCAACATTTCTTATACAACTATATATATAAAGGCATGCAATTTATAATATAAAAGCATAAAATAAGTTTTGTAAAACCTTTGAACATAATTATTATCTAAGAAAAGATCGACTTTATGTCAATCTATAAAACGGTTTGAAAGCATGGGTTTGATAAAACAGTTTAAGCATAAGGAAACATTTGTTTGAAACACAATTGTAAATGAGTTTGAATGGAAACATAAAGAGTAAAATGTACAGTTTAATAAGGAGTTTTAAACACATAAAGTGTTTATGAAAAACATTTGAAGGAAACTGTTTAGTAAAACGGCTAATGAGTAGCCAATCATTTGAATGCTGCTTATTAATCGCATGTGATTGATATAATAATTAGCATAGTTCTACTTGTATCCCCCCCATAAAACATTTACAAACAATTAAAACATTGATTAAGGGGTATGAAATCACCTGTAGCAAGTGGATCGGAAGGAAGTGTCGGATAAGTGCTTGGTGTCAACTGAAGACTTAGACACACAAAGATCCTAATAACGTATAAGGATATATGTATATAAACTATTAGTCTTTAAACAACTAATAAACAAGGTCAAGACACTCTAAGGAATGACAAACACTTTGTATAAGTGTTATAAGTATTAAGGAGTGCATCTAAGTGTTGTAGGGAAAGGCTAGTATGATTGGGGTTCAAGGAACACTATTAAAATGAGTATACTCCCTAAGGACCAACACCCCTTGAGTTTACGGTCGTAAACTCCTAAACTTTTGACCATTTGGTGAATTGAAGTCTTCTAAGCTATTCCAAGCATTCCTACTTCATGATTTAGCCTTAGGAACTGTTGTATGGCATCAAAACACTCCTAAATGGAGTTTATGGTCTAAGGACCATTTCTCCATGAGTTTACTACCTTAAACTCATGAGTTTACTACCTTAAATGTAACAACGCAAATTTTCAAACAAAATTTTCCATTTTTAAAAATAAAGTATTTCCATTCAAAACAAGGCATAAATAATTTAAGTGTCATGTCAAATACAAATTGTCTGAATCCCAAGATCATAAAAACATCCTTCAGTGTGTACAGATCACGCCGGCGCCTTCCCACGGTCCTTGCTAGTACCTGAAACACATACATAACAACTGTAAGCATAAATGCTTAGTGAGTTCCCCAATATACAACTTACGCGCATACGCCTTTCCAGGCCCTGACCTTCCGGTCCACAACACAAAGCCTTCCGGCCCATAACATATTGCTTTCCGGCCCACATAAACATACATAGCACGCATAACAATTAACTTACCACATATAGCACGTATATCACATATCATATCCGACCTTCCGGTCACACAGTCAAAGCCTTCCGGGTACAGTATAGTGAGAAGACTCACCTCGTGAATACTGAAAGCTAGCAAATCCTGAAATCACTCGTGCTCGATCCGCCGAGCTACAACCTCCCTATAACATCATATATCTCTTATTAACACTTTTATCTTCTAAGTTTAACTGCCCCTAAGAAGTCACACATGGGTCAACTCTGGTCAACGGTCAACGGTCAACGGTCAACTTGACCGGACTCGGCGAGTGCCATGGCGACTCGGCGAGTCTAGACGTCCTCCAATTCTCTAAGACTCCCCTTCTACTCGTCGAGTATCCTCCTTGACCCGACGAGTTACTCCTGGAAGAATCGCGGGGCCACCCCGACTCAACTCGCCGAGTCTGAAGAACAACTCGACGAGTTCCAGTTAATCTTCAAGCTACTCGCCGAGTCTGTTCATCGGACTCGGCGAGTCCATGCCATGCAACCGCTCAAACTGCTTTCTAAGGTCAGAACTGCTCCGACCATTCATAGGTCTGGCCTTCCTAGGCTGATCCATCACGTAAGGTCCTCATTTCGGTGCTCATGATACACCCTAAGACTTATAATTTACATATTGACCTAAGACATAAGGATTCCAATCCAAAACCTTCATCAATTCCCGAAATGCACAGGCATGGGACATTCTGGACCTCCAAAGGTCCCAATACAGGGTTACAATCGTTTGGGGGACTAGGGTAACATTCAATCTAGTCACAAAAGGGTTCCATAAACCCTAATTCCATAAACACATCAACATAGCAGAGTATACTCGAATTCTTACCTGGATGATGTACTCTCTGTGTCCCCAATCCTCAGAACGTGACTCCCTTGCTGTTCCTTTAGCCAAGCCCTTCTCTTCCTTGCATAACAACTCCTTCAAAATCACCAACGGCCTTTAACCTTGCTCCAGATGCACACAATCGATTTAGGGTTCCTCTCAGAAGGCTAAAATGAACAATGACGGCCAATAAGTCCCTTTTATACGTCCCAAACCTGAACGGTTAGGGTTTTCGCTAAACAGCGCAGACTCGCCGAGTCCATATCTGGACTCGTCGAGTCCAGTCGCGAACCCGCGACCAGGTCTGCGATCCTACTCGGCGAGTCTAGGCTCCAACTCGCCGAGTCCCCTCTTAAAACACCCCAAAAACATAATTTTAACCATACCTGAGATTCCGGGCTGTTACATTAAACTCACAAGTTTGGTATTTGGTGGTTTTCAAGTCCTTAGCTCAAACATGGCACTAGTCTAGGTTAGATTCTAGCCATAAGGAACAACCATGGGCCATTTATGGGAAATTTACACAACATTTTAGGTGTTTACGGTTTTGGGAGATCCCCAAACCGTAAACACATAAAAATATATGATTTTGGTGCTTTTTGTGTGATACACTCATCAAGGATGGATCTAGACAAGTCCTTAAGGCATTGTGAAGCATCTAGACACCCTAAAGCACCCTAAGGGACTATATTTGGTGTTTACAGTTTTGGGAGCCTCCCAAAACCGTGAACACCTTGTTCATGGTGTTCTTGGGTCTTTTCCTTGGTATAAACATGTATAGTTAGCTTAAAATGACTCTAGGATAGAAGTACTTACATTGTGGAAGCTTGAAATGAACTTTAAGTCCAAGAACACTAGTGTGTGTTCTTGGCTTTCTTGGTGTTTTGGAAAAACTAGTCAAAACACATAAATGAATGGATTAAATGATGTACAATCACTAGATTAAGTGATATACTAACTTGAAAGGGCTAGAAACACTTATTAGATTGAAGATTTTGAATAAAAACTTGGATGATACTTGAGAGGATATTTTGGAGTTTACTCTTTTGGTGTTTGGGGAGTAAACTCGATAATGACTAGTCTTAGGGAGTAAACTCATACATAGGTATGAGTTCACGGTTTCTGGGTGATTTTTCAACCCAAACCTAAAAGTTTGGTCAGGAATTTCTAAGACGCGGGGTGTTTGCGGTTTTTAAATTTCAAAACCCGAGACGGCATTTTCTTTCACCCGTTCGTTCAAAAGTAATATTAAAATAATCAAATGAACTTATTTTTCCCAAAAACAAGTAAAAGTGAACTTGACTTATAATATGACGTGATTGACTGCTAGGGTTTCACCAAATGAAAATTTCGAGTTTTCACGTTATCCCCCTGTTAATGGGAATTTCATCCCGAAAGTAGAATTTAGGTAAGGAAGTAGGCATGAATGATTGATTCATGAGGTGGAAACTTCCTAATCGATTGGTTCTCGTGCTCCTAAGTGAAATCGGGTCCTCGGTTGGCATCCCAACGAACCTTTACTATAGGGAGGCGGCGTTGCTTCGTCCGCTTGACCACTCGGTCGAGGGTCACTACGGTTCTAATACGAAGGCGAGGATCTCGTGAATTTAGTTCTCTTTGATTGGACTTACGAGAGTCCTAACGGAAAGATACGGTTTTAAGGTCAAGATGCGAAGGGTAGAATGTATGTTACCGAGTTCGCGGAGTAGGTTTAGTCTGTGAGGTACATGACCGATTCTGGTAAGAATCTCAGGGGTCCTGACTAACTTGGATTTAGCTTTCCACGCGAAGCGAAGCATATTAAGTCATTCCAGAGTGAGACTTCCAAAATAATTTGGTCTCTCACTTGGAATCTCCAAGGTTTCTTTTTCTTGTTTATCTTCCCAGTCAAGGGCCACCCCCTGCTGGGTCAAAGTCGTACGGGTTTCTATGATTTGCGAGGAGTTCTGGATGAACTAAGACAGTAGGTCTGTAAGACCAAGAATTTGGCGAATGTCTATCGGCATCTCTGGTGTCGAAAAATTATTAATGGTTTTGACAAATTGAAAGAGTACTCAAAAATTCCCACATCACTAACTGTGTGTCATAGGAACCTGACTCTTCAATTTCAAAACATGTGCTTAGAGAACTTTGCGAAAGTTCCTCTGAAGGTAATGTTTCCATGGGTTCCTTCTTACCATGAGGGTAGATAAGTAAGTCTTTACATGGAGAAATGACGAATTGATCCAAGTAAGAAAAATGTACCCTACTCATTTAGCTCATGAATACTATGGGCGTATTGGTCCTATCCGAAGGGTATCACTATGGACTCGAAGTGTCCGCATCGAGTTCGGAAGATAGTCTTCCGGACATCCTTCCCTAACACTCAAACTGGTTATATTCGGATCTCAAGTCCATTTCTGAAAGTAATTATTTCCTTGTGTTTGCTCTACCGATTCATCTATGCGAGGTATAGGCAACGATTTCTAATGGAAAATCTTGATGGGGTCCTCGATAGCCGAGGTATATATGATGTACTCCATCGACCTCAGGAAGAATAAGACCGGGGCTCTCCAGGATGAGAAGCCTAGCCTTCTGATTCTATTTCGGTGTAGTTCGCTAAGTTGTTCAGACTGTTCTTGTATCTCCGTAGGTGTTTAGACTGAAGGGAAATCTGTTTACAAAAGTCTTACTGGGTTCTAAGTTTGGTCACATGAGGATGCGATTACTCGTAGTCTTGAGCAGTTCTCCGTCCTGAAGTTCATATTAGAATTCATATATGGTTTCACAATCACAATCTCGTGTATACGAGTTGTATATAATTAAGATTGAAAAGGTAGTCGAATAATTGATTCTTCTTTAAGCTCACATCCCATAGAGGAAAAAGAAGTTAAAGTGGAATCATCAATTCTAAACCTGCAGAACCTTGATTATATATCACTCTTATGTATACATTCCTCAGTGATAGGTCAACCGTATGAATCCTTGGATTGAACTTGACGTACTACACGAGTGGTACTTTCTGGGATTTCTTCAGAAAAGAAAAGAACTAAGGGGTACTCCAGGCATGAGTACTTCGGTGTTCTGAAATGACGGTTTCGCTAAAAAGACGTTTACTGATAAAGAGATGTACGTATGAAGCTGTTTTTGTGAGGATCAAATTGAATCGAGTAGTATGATAATGTCGGAATCATACTGACACTTAAAGACATTAGATTTAAACATAAGACGTTTACAGACAAAACACAACCGTGCAACCATGAACAAAATTACAATACTTTAGACTTACAACAAGACCATTGCTGCGAATGAGGTATACTACCAAAAGACAAGTACACGCAGCACGAGCATCCTTATACCGACAAGATCTCGCAAAAAGGTAAGACTCTAGTTACACTAGTTCTGGATAGTTTATAAGTATGTTACAACAACACGCTTAAATTACATTAACGAGGGTTCCGGAGCAGGTTCACCTGCAGCTGTGATCCTGAGAATCTTCCCATCTGCGCCAGAGGTCTTTTCTATAGGGCAATCCTTCTTGAAGTGCCCTATCTCACCGCATTGGTGACATATCTGGACAGCACTAACATTGGTGGTGGAAGTGAAGTGTCGAGTAGGAGTCATGGGGACACGGTTGCTTTCATTGATCTTCTCTTTTGGACAATTTCTGTAATTGTGCCCTGCCTCACCATAACTATAGCAAACTAGGCTTGCTCCAGTGGTGGAGGTAGTTATACAGAAACGAGCAATGTGCCCCATCTTGTTGCAATTATTGCATTGCCAGGCTCGGAAAATTCCCTTATGGTGGTAGTTGCACCGGTCGCACTTCGGGAGTGTTCCTTTATATGGTTTGCTAGGTATTGGGATGGCAGAGGTTTCCACTTGTGGTTGTTGCATGGCAATTATCTGAAATCGCTTTCATTTTACTTGGGCTTGACGTTTTCGTTTCTTGAACCCTGAGTTGTTGTTTTGAGCGGTGGCAACTATTACTATCTATTGATTTCTCGGATCGTTAACACGATCGGGATTGTTAACTCCTTTTTCAGTCTTGGCTGCATTGACAGTGCTGCGATTTGCTAGGACAACTGTCACGGCAGCCATCACGGCAGCTGTAACGGCAGCTGTAACGGCGGCTTGAAAAGTAGCGGCGTCCATAGGAAAAGTAGAGGTTTCGTTGCTTGGCTGATTGTTTCCAGATGACGACATGATTATGTAACACGAAAGATAAGGATTTTGTGAGCGATTCTGGTTGACCCTTGATGTACTCAGATTGTTCAAGTAAAGAGTAAGACTATGTTCTCGAAAGGTTGACCTACATCCCTATGCTGCAGTCCAAGTACTGAGTGGAAGTGAGTTTGTAGAATGGTCTCAAGACGTTTGTCTTTCAAGCCGAGGTATCGTTGGTTGGTGAATAATATGATCCAACCACTAAAAGAGACTTGGAAATGTCTTCGGAGTTAAATTACTATAGTCCAACGACTTGACTAAAGCATGTTTCAGATACTCTAATGAAAGAATGATAAGAGTACTTGAATAAAGAATGACACAGAAGTTAGCCGACTGTCAATATCTTTGATATTCATGACGTACAAGTTCGGGAAAATGACCTTGCAAAAGGTCCTACATCATATCTAGAGAAGATAGTTCTTGACAGCATAAAGACCTAACCAAAAGTACTTACAGTACAAGATAATATCATAGAAAATGCCATTTCAGGCATAGACAGAAAAACGATTCCTTTTTAACAAGGAAAATAAAGTAAAGCATCTACTACTGGCGACGGTCATTCCTCTAGTGAACTCTCAGTTCGGCCAGTTGACGTTCCACATCAAGTAGGTGTCTTTCGTACACCCTATGGCGTACTCGGAGCTGTATGACTTCAGCTCGTGATTCAGCCAGTGCTTGAGGCAAGGTTTCATGGTTTCTCTGAGATCTCTCGTGAGCATCTTCTAGGCGAATGGTGCGGAGGGTATGCATTCTTGCATCGGTGACAACTTCGGTGATCTGATGTAGGGCTGTCCTGCCTTGAATCTCATTTCGGGCCACTCTGTGGACCAGGATTGGCAAGATTCTGTCTGCTGAGCCCCCATTGTTTAGGTCATAGAAGCTTTGATCACCATTAAATGGCATGGCCTGATCTTGTCCTTGGCTCCATGTTTCCAAGCATTTCACCCACTCAGGCGTCGGGCCATGAAAAGCCAGACGAGGGTTAGGAATTGGAACGGGAGCTGCCTGGGGTAGGTTCTCAACCTCGGGTTCGGAGTTAGCATCGTCCGAAAGGTCTTCATCATGGTGATCATTCAAAGGGATATGATGATCATTCTCTGGTTCTTCTTCAAACCATCCAGCAATGACCTCATTCGGGAGGTACTGGTTGTCGTGGGGATGGAGTCCAGCCATATTATCTATGAGAGAATTGGGATAAGAAAATAATTAATAGACGAACTATCCAGATAATTATTTAGAAAATCTTCATTAGTTACATCGCTATTTGTGAAGTGCATACCAGTTATATGTAATCTAAACACGATAGGCCTTCGAATAAGTGACCTTAACTCCAAATTCACACAGAATAGGGGTAAAGAAAAATTTTCACAGATTCTAAGTCTATAACATCCTAATTACATATAGCCTTAGTGTATCCACTTAGCAACTATCAACTTGGTAATGAAGATCCCGTTTTAGTTCTCAAGTATAAAGTACTTATAGTAACACCAAATACTTGTATAGTATTTTAAGTTTAATGTTATGTTCTATTGTTCTCATTGTGGTAGGGTTGGTAAGACTTTAGATTTGTTGCAACCACACAACTACACTTAGGCACATGCTAGTCAACCCTCGGATAATATAGTTGATCAACCTATATCTTCCCAGTTTTGACTATATGTCTCTAAGTCCACCTGTGTTGTGCAACAATCGTAATTCTTTTGTACTGTCCTAGTGACACTGATTTTAGTATGAATGCAGGCACGTATACTTAATTAAATATTTTATTATTTAAAGTATAAACTCTTGGTTAGAGTATTTTTTATCCCATGTATTTATAGTTAGTATATCTTTTATGGGTTGATATACTTAATTCACTATATACAATGCTCTGATACCAATCTGTCACACCCCAAAACAAAGAACGGCGGAAACGTTATGGGGCGGAGGACGTCATGTACAGTATCACAACAATGAAAAGTAGTAAACAAGCAACAAGATCATCCATTGCATTAATAATATAATTTTAACACAAGTTTTCTAACAAATTATAATAGACACTAAAGGATAAATCAAAATAAAAGATGCGTCTTGAACGAGCACCATCTTCCCTGAACCTTGCATCGGTACCTGTCTATGGTTGACCTGAGGATACAATAAATTTATAAAGCGAGTATCAGCTTAAAGCTGGTGAGATCATAAGTATTTTAGTGTCTTAATTTGTAAGTAATTATTTGTATGTATATGAATTGTAAGTATTGAGAATGTTTATGAACTGTAAGTATAAAAATGCATATGAATTGTAAGTATAAAAATGTATATGAATTGTAAGTATAAAAATGTTTTTTATGATCCTAGGAAGTCCTATGTTTCCTACTAATCGTATCCTTCTACCAAGGTATCCAGTGTCTGTGTGTATGGCTCTTGTAAGAGAGTGTATTTTCCCAAATTTGACTATCATTAACCAAAAATATAGTTTCTACATTACCGTGCATCGTGTGAAAATTCACGAAGTGAATGCAATGGGAAAATGAAATTGTACTATGGTGTAGTGTCGAACTACAACCGTACTAATTATCTAAAGTCTAGGGTAATTCTTCTAAGTACTTTAGTATTTGTAATAAATAACTACATCGGTACTCAACTGCCTTATTTGAGGGATAAGGTATAATGTGATGGCTAGATCTCAGGCTATACGCTCCTCTGTCAAAGGATTTTGAGACCTTTACACGCTCAGGCATATCTGTACAAAGTGACACATCCACATTACTATGATCATGTATACCCGATATAACTATCACAATTGCGTTGCGATTCATCGGTATAGTTAGATCCTGAACTTGTTCCATTCTACAGCACGTAGTGACGTCTGTTCTATGTATATGTAAGCGTACTCATTTAAGTGTGATCATGTAAACAGATCTATGTAATAGTATAGTAATGTACTGTAATGTTCTAACTGTAATGTATGCTCTCTCTATTTAGCAAGTATAGTAATGTATTGTAATGTTCTAGCTATAATGTATGCTCTCTCTATCTAGCAAGTATAGTAATGTACTGTAATGTTCTCGCTGTAATGTATGCTCTCTCTATCTAGCAAGTATAGTAGTGTACTGTAATGTTCTAGAAAGTATTGACTCATGAATGAACTAACTCATTGTATGATATCGCCTTCTAGTAATATTTCTAGTATCTTCCTAAACTACCCATATGGTAGTTTACTAGTAATCTAACTGGTACGTATGGACATGGAAGTATACCCTTGCTACCCAAGGGCATTGGATGAACTGGAAGGACCTTTATGACTATATATGTACACATGATATATAAATAATATTTAAACGACCTTTGGACGGGTACCCGATATCCCACCAGACCACATCCAAATCGAGGAAAAGGAAACAGGGTGGATAGCCTTCCTAAGTCCTTTCAACATTTCTTATATAACTATACATATACAGGCATGCAATTTATAATATAAAAGCATAAAATAAGTTTTGTAAAACCTTTGAACATAATTATTATCTAAGAAAAGATCGACTTGATGTCAATCTATAAAACGGTTTGAAAGCATGGGTTTGATAAAACAATTTAAGTATAAGGAAACATTAGTTTCAAACACAATTGTAAATGAGTTTGAATGGAAACATATAGAGTAAAATGTATAGTTTAATAAGGAGTTTTAAACACATAAAGTGTTTAAGAAAAACATTTGAAGGAAACTGTTTAGTAAAACAGGTAATGAGTAGCCAATCATTTGAATGCTGCTTATTAATCACATGTGATTGATATAATAATTAGCATAGTTCTACTTGTATCCCCCCATAAAACATTTAAAAACAGCTAAAACATTGATTAAGGGGTATGAACTCACCTGTAGCAAGTGGATCGGAAAGAAGTGTCGGAATAGTGCTTGGTGTCAAGTGAAGACTTAGACACACACAAAGATCCTAATAGCATATAAGGATATATGTATATAAACAATTTGTCTTTAAAAAACTAATAAACAAGGTCAAGACACTCTAAGGCATGACAAACACTTTGTATAAGTGTTATAAGTATTAAGAAGTGCATCTAAGCGTTGTAGGGAAAGGATAGTATGATTGGGGTTCAAGGAACACTATTAAAATGAGTTTACTCCCTAAGGACCAACACCCCTTGAGTTTATTGTCGTAAACTCCTAACCTTTTGACCATTTGGTGAATTGAAGTCTTCTAAGCTATTCCAAGTGTTCCTACTTCATGATCTAGCCTTAGGAACTGTTGTATGGCATCAAAAGACTCCTAAATGGAGTTTACGGTCTAAGGACCATTTCTCCATGAGTTTACTACCTTAAACTCATGAGTTTACTTCCTTAAACTCATGAGTTTACTACCTTAAAGTCACAAGTTTGGTATTTGGCGGTTTTCAAGTCCTTAGCTCAAACATGGCACTAGTCTAGGTTAGATTCTAGCCATAAGGAACAACCATGGGCCATTTATGGGAAATTTACACAACATTTTAGATGTTTACGGTTTTGGGAGATCCCCAAACCGTAAACACATAAAAATATATGATTTTGGTGCTTTTTGTGTGATACACTCATCAAGGATGGATCTAGACAAGTCCTTAAGGCACTGTGAAGCACCTAGACACCCTAAAGCACCCTAAGGGACTATATTTGGTGTTTACGGTTTTGGGAGCCTCCCAAAACCGTGAACACCTTGTTCTTGGTGTTCTTGGGTCTTTTCCTTGGTATAAACATGTATAGTTAGCTTAAAATGACTCTAGGATAAAAGTACTTACATTGTGGAAGCTTGAAATGAACTCTAAGTCCAAGAACACTAGTGTATGTTCTTGGCGTTCTTGGTGTTTTGGAAAAACTTGTCAAAACACATAAATGAATGGATTAAAGGATGTACAATCACTAGATTAAGTGATATACTAACTTGAAAGGGCTAGAAACACTTACTAGATTGAAGATTTTGAATAAAAACATGGATGATACTTGAGAGGATATTTTGGAGTTTACTCTTTTGGTGTTTGGGGAGTAAACCCAATAATGACTAGTCTTGGGGAGTAAATTCATACATAGGTATGAGTTCACGGTTTTTGGGTGATTTTTCAACCCAAACCTAAAAGTTTGGTCGGGAATTTCTAAGACGGGAGGTGTTTGCGGTTTTTAAATTTCAAAACCCGAGACGACACTTTCTTTCTCCCGTTCGTTCAAAAATAATATTAAAATAATCAAATGAACTTATTTTTTCCAAAAACAAGTAAAAGTGAACTTGACTTATAATATGACGTGATTGACTGCTAGGGTTTGACCGAATGAAAATTTTGAGTTGTCACAATTACATTTTACATATTTCAAAATTATCTAACTTCTAAAAACTAATATCATCTCTTAGCCTTATGCTCCTAGCATGTTGAAGAAGCTTAACCCTACTCAGTCCCTTCGTGAGGGGATCTGCCAGGTTCTCATCTGATAATACCCTCTTTGCCACGAGAATTCCTACTTCTATTCGATGTCTGATGAAATGAAATTTTCTGTCGATGTGCCTGGATCTCCCGTTATCCCTTGGTTCCTTTGCTAAGGCAACTGCACTTTCACTATCACAGAAAATTTCCATGGGCTCCTTAATAGTTGGTATAACTCCATGGCCTCCGATGAAGTTCCTTAGCCATATAGCCTCCTTTGCTGCTTCACTTGCTGCTATATACTCTGATTCACAAGTGGAATCAACCACTGTATTTTTCTTGGAACTTTTCCAAGTAATTGCCCCTCCATTTAGGGTATAGACCCAGCCCGACTGAGAGCGGAAATTATCCCTATCTGTCTGAAAGCTAGCATGACTATACCCTGCTACTTTCAAGTCATCACTCCCACTAAGGGTAAGGACCCAGTCCTTAGTCCTTCGCAGGTACTTGAGAATATATTCTTTACTGCAGTCCAGTGAGCCTTGCCAGGATTACCCTGATATCTGCTAACCATGCTTAAAGCAAAAGCAACATCAGGACGAGTATAAGTCATAGCATACATGATCGAGCCTATAGCGAAAGCATATGGGACTCGACTCATCTCAGCTATCTGTTTATCTGTACTCGGGCTCTGAGTTTTACTCAGCCTGGCATTACACTGAATAGATAAATCTCCTTTCTTGGAATTTTTCATACTGAACCTCTTCAACACTTTGTCTAAGTAGGTACTCTGACCAGGTCCAATTAGTCTTTTACTCCTGTTTCTCAAAATATTTATCCCGAGGATATAGGTAGATTCTCCTAGGTCTTTCATAGCGAAACACTTCCCAAGCCAGGATTTCACTTCCTGCAAGGTTGGGATGTCATTTCCTATGAGCAGTATGTCATCCACATACAGTACCATAAAGCTAACTATACTCCCACTAGCATTGACTTATATACAAGATTCATCTTCACATCTCGAAAAGCCAAACTCTTTGACTTTCTCATCGAAGCAAAGATTCCATCTGCAAGGTGCTTGTTTCAATCCATATATGGATTTTTCAAGCTTACACAACCTATTTGGGTATATATGCTTACAAAAGCCTCTAGCTGAACCATGTAAACATCCTCAGCCAACTTTCCATTAAGGAAAGCGGTTTTGACATCCATTTTCCATATTTCATAGTCAAGAGATGCATCAATGGCTAACAGAACCCTAATAGACTTAATCTTGGCCACCAGTGCAAAGGTCTCATCATAATCAACTCCCGGAGTTTAAGAATAACCCTTTGCAACCAGTCGTGCCTTATAAGTGTGTACATTACCATCCATGTCGGTCTTCTTTTTGGAGATCCATTTGCACCCTACTATCTTACGACCTGGTACATTGTCAACCAAGTTCCAAACTTGATTGTCATACATGGATTGTATCTCGCTATCCATAGCCTCTTTGCATTTAACAGACTCAAGGTCTGCCATGGCTTCCGTGTAGCTGTTAGGATCTTCCAGATTCATCAGCGTATTATCACTAATAAGGGTATCACCTTCTGCAGTAATATGGAAACCATAATAATGCTTAGGTGCATTCCTAACTTTGGTGGAACGCCTCAGAGGTACGGACTCTTCAATCGGCTCAACAGGAGTTTCCTCCTTAGGTCGAGGGCTAGGGTTTGAGGTTCCTTCACCGCTTGACTCTTGAATTTCTTGAAGGTCAACTTGCCTCCCACTGTCTCCTTGGCTTGTGAGTTCTCTCTCTCGAAAGATTCCTCTTCTTGCTACAAAGACCACATTTTCACTTGGTCTGTAGAAGATATAACCAAAAGATTTATGTGGGTAGCTGATGAAAATACGCCTCTCACTTCTAGGTTCGAGGTTGTCGTGAGTGTCGCATCTCACGAAAGCCACACAACCCCAAACCTTGATGTGGTCTAGATTTGGAACTTTTCCAGTCCACATCTCGCGAGGTGTTTTGGCAACCTTCTTTGTAGGGACTAGATTAAGGATATGGGCGGCAGTCTCTAAGGCATACCCCCAAAATGAGATTGGTAGCGAAACTCGACTCATCCTGGAACGAACCATGTCCAACAAGGTTTGATTGCACCTCTCAGCTACATTATTCAACTGTGGTGTTCTGGGAGGTGTCAATTGTGAGACTATCCCACATTGCTTAAGATAGTCAAGGAACTCAGTACTAAGATAATCGCCACCTCGATTGGATCGAAGCATCTTAATGTTCCTGCCCAATTGATTCTCCACTTCTTGCTTAAACTCTTTGAATTTATCAAAGGTTTCTAACTTGTGTTTGATTAAGTAGATATATCCATATCTACTAAAATCATTAATAAAAGTCACATCAAAGCGATTAGCATCTCTAGTGGCGGTTCTAAAGGGTCCACACACATCTGTGTGTATGAGATGTAACAAACCTTCACCCCTGGCACAAGTGCCAGTAAAAGGTGACTTTATCATTTTTCCAAGTAGACAATATTCAAAACTATTATCCGACTTTAGGTCAAATGATTCCAAGACTCCATCCTTTTGGAGTTGGCGTATGCGTTTCTTGCTTACATGTCCAAGACGACAATGCCATAAAGATGCTTTATCTAAGCTAGTGGAAGAATCGATACACAATACATTATTTCCTAAGTTATCTACAACATATACAGTTTCATACACACCATCACAAGGTAATGCTTTAAAATAAAGAACACTGTTATAGAAAGCATCAATACCACCATTTTTATTATCAAAATAAAAGGTGAACCCTTGTTTAGAAAATGCATGAAAGGAAATAACATTTCTTGCCATTTCTGGCGAATAACAACATTTATTCAAGTCTAATGTAAACTTACTATCCAGTAACAAGAAATAAACTCCAATCTTGGTGACAAGTGAAACTTTCCTATTCGCCATGATTAGGTTTATCTTTCCATGCTCCAAATCCTCACTTCTTTTTAGTCCCTGCAGATCAGAACATATGTGAATGCCACAACTTGTATCAAGGACCCACGACTTAGAATGAGGTGAATTATTAGACAATATAGTGTATATACCAGCATGGTTGGGTTTTACTTTCCCATCCTTCAAATCTTGCTGGTACTTTGGGCAGTTTCGCTTCAAGTGCGACTTTTCATAGCAATAGAAGCATTCAGCCTCATTAGGATTAGCATAAGGAGTGAAAAAACCTTTCTTGGTTTTTCTTGAAGAGGAGCCTTCAAGGGTCTTACCCTTGGTACCATTAGAAGGGTTCTTTCTCTTCTTACCTTTGCCATGCCCGATTGCCATGACATTGGTCGCAGTAGGAGTAGGAGGAGTACTAACACCCGACTTACCCTTAAGACTACCTTCTGCAGTCTTTAAGAGTCCTTGAAGTTTACTAAGTGTAACTTCTTCCTTATTCATGTGGTATGACATTCTAAATTGATCATAACATGAAGGTAAGGAGTGCAAAATGATATCTATTGCTAACTCCTCAAGAAAGTCAACATTCAGTTTCTTCAAGCGATCCATATACCTTTGCATTTTCTGTAAGTGGGTCGTGAGGGACTCATTGTCCTTCATTTGGGTGCTTATCATGGAGGAGATTATTTCATACCTCTCTTGAAGAGCACTTTGATGGTATCGCTCCATCAAGTCCATGTGCATCTCAAAAGGGTAATAGTCCTCATAGGACTTTTGGAGCTCAGCTGTCATTGTGGCAGTCATGATACATGCTACTTTGGTAGCATCCCTTTCATGTGCTTGAAATGCAGCAATCTCCTCTGGGGTTGCAGTTGACTCATCAATCTCCTTCAGCTCCATATCAAGGACATATTCTTTGTCCTCATAGCGAGTGACCATCCTGATGTTTCTGATCCAATCCATAAAATTGGATCCATCAAACACGACTCTCCCACAAAGGTTCATGAGAGAGAAGGAGCCAGTAGGTTTTAAGCCAGAAGCATTGTTATTGGAAGACATATGAAATAAAAGAATAAGTTTAGATTAGATTTCAGGATAGTCCTTAATAAAGAACCCAAATGCTATATTAAGGCTAGGATCCAACACAATATTTTATAACTTAAAAGAGGGATGTCGTAATCCAAGCTATAAAATATTTGAAGGTAGGTGAATGACGATTCACCAATTTCCACCATAAAACGGAATAAATCTTATTATGTTTTAATTTTTTTAGAAATTCCTAGGTTCTTTGAGATTCATTGAACTTTTCAATGGCATGTTTCAATCTCGAGTGTGCCCTTCAAGTTTTGTGACTGGGATGCCAAGGATCACAAAACGAGGTGTGAAGTAACCATGCAAATTACTTGGTACACTCAATGTATTACCACTCAATCGAAGTGTCGGTTAACCACACATGCTCCAACGATACTATGATAAACATTAAGTCACCCTTTGCCTACCTTAATAAGTCCAAGTTAGTGTGCCGGTTAACCACACACCCTCCACTAAAGACTTAATCAAAGTGCAAAGTGTAACTTCATGGATTAGCACCTTATTCACATTTTCCTAAAGTTACTAAGATTGGGAATTAATAAAAGTTTAGTTACTTTAGTATATTCATTATACTTATTATGAGAATTATACTCTTTGTTCTACCTTTTCGGCTAACGACCCTCCACCGATCAAGGAAGCAGTGGGTGAGAATAGACACCCATTAAGCTGCCATTTTATAGGCAACAACCTTATACCCCCCTTATAGACCGGCTTCGTGAATGTGGCCTACTAATGGTAAAACGACTTTTATCTTATACATATATAATTATTATTGACTTATAATATTATAAAGTATAAGGGTTGAATTTTAATATTTAAAATTCTAAGGGTTGGAACTAAAGTTTTAATTATGACTTTACTTGTTCCAAAACTTGAGGGCAAGTTTTGTAAACTTTCAAAACTTTTCATTTCTCATAACTATGAGTTTATTAGAGTATTAAAATGAAGACTCTTCATTTTTCATAACTCTTGGATTTTTTTAATGGTTTTAATTCAAGTGTGACTCTTGGTTTTCCATAACTTGAGGACAAGTTATGGACTTCATTAAAACACATAATGATCAAGAATTAACTAACATGGAGGTTACAAATAATTCCTATGATCATCTAACATCATAAGTTCAAGAACATGATTATCAAGAATTTCAAGAATCATAACAAACTTATATAAAACTTGTAATTTTTGATAATAGCCATTGTAAATGGATTATCATAAACATTACACCAACTAAAACAAGTTTTAAAACACCAAAACAGTTGAGGGTAATGTTTCTAGTCCATTTCCAGCAGCATAAATTGAAAATCTGAACACTACATCATGTACTCGTCGAGTGCATGAACTGACTCGACGAGTTGCATGAATTTCTTCATGGACTCGTCGAGTCTCCCCTTGGACTCGGTGAGTTCATGTGGACAGTGATCAAAAAATTGCGTTTTTCATCTATTTTGCATCAAGTATCAAACAAACAAGCCTAGGTTCTGATACCACTGTTGAGTTTTGAGCATTCTAACACTCCTATGGTGTACATGCAACCCTAGAAACATTGGATCTATGTTTGACTAGGATACATTCAAAATGATTTTCCAAGGTTCATAATCCTATCTAGCATACATGGGGAACTTTTATTCTAATAGTTAGTAAGAATTAGATACGTCTTTGTAGCTTGGATTCCTTTGAAACATTGTGAGCCTAGCACCTCAAGTGTGATGCCTCAAATGCTTCATACAACACCAAGTACACATGGAATAAACTCAGAAGAGAATAATAACACTTAGTATTTCGGCTAGCCCTCTTTTTCCACTCTACTGGTCGAAAATGGTGAAGAATAGCTTCTTTATATAGTATGTTACAATTAGGGTTACACCATGTAAACCCTAATTGTCATGAGCTTTCATTTCCATGACCCATGGGTTATGTAACCTCCATGGATCATCCATGGAGCATCTTATGGGTTTTACCCAACTTGATAATCCATGGAGCCTTGGCCCACTATATAAGTTATGGATGATTAACACACTCAACCCATATATTTAATTAGTCTTCTTTTGATCACATAATTAATTCTAAATTAATTATTGATCAATACTAACTAAATATTATTATTATTATTATTAATATATTAGAACTTATAATATATTAATAAACCATAAGTGTCTTATTTCTCTCATTCAGTCTATCCAAGTGCATGATGCCATGCAACCCAAATGGACCATGTCGGGTTGGGTCGAGTACATACCAAATATAGTTATAGACTTAGACACTATATCCAACAGTTTCTCCTTTCCTTTCTCGTTGGACGTCACATCCATTAGCCGGCTTGGTTTCCACTACCATTGTTGATCTATCACCCGTGTTGGATTTGACAACACCGTGAAGAGTAGATGAAATCGCTTGCAGCTGGAACAGCACTGGCTGACCTAGTAGAATATTGTGATCATCCGAGTGGTCAACAACCAAAAATTCGAGTGCCCTTGTTATGTGTTTGGTTCTATCAGGATTGATCAATGTAAATGGGAGTGTTTCTGTTCCAGTTGGCCAAATGCCATGACTAGTGAACCTAACTGGCGGGCCTAGCATGGTAGTTGGATGTCCTTTTTCCATTCAGTTGGTAAATGCCAAAGGCAATATTCATAAATCATGTTGACCCTGCTTCTAGTATCGATGTACACTTGCTGAACACAAGTTTGGCTAATGACACCGGTTATCTGCCAAGAAACATTCGGATCCTAGTGCTTTGGCCAGGGATCCTGCGTTGGAAATGCTATATTGATAATGTTTTGATGGTATACTTGCGCGCCCACGTGCTAGCTCTGGCGGTTGCTACATGGGCGGGGCCCTGTGATGGTAAGTATCTCGACCCTTCTTTCGTTATCCTTGCCTCCATCCTTTTGATTTTTGGGTTGGTTCTTATACCCATCAAATTTCTCCATGAGGTCTTTTGCTATGTCGACTATATTTCCCACTAGTTGTTTCTCATTAATCTCCCACTTCAACATTGTGCACTTGTTGGTGTCATGCGTTTTATTTCGATGATACTCACAGAACTTGGTCTTGTCTTTGTTCTCCTTTGATGCAGTCTTATTTATTGCATGGACATCATTGTAGTTACTCCTTCTATTATCCATGTTGAATGGTCTATATCGCCGTGACATATGCCTAGAATGGCGGTTGTGTCTTTGTTGGTTTCCATCTTGCCTCTCTTGTTGAACCGGGCCTGGCCGGTACACCGTTTCCTTATGTTTGAGATAGACGTTAGCTACGGATTTGAGACTGGCCTATTTTCGTTCTTTCCCCTCGATTTGATGCAAGTATTTTTCCACACGGAACTTGAGTTCCTCCCTGGATCTAGGAATTGTTCCTTGCATCTTCCTCGATAGGGTTCCAGGAAGCAGACCTTAGGTGAAGGTGCCTGTCACCAGGAACTATTCATGTCCTGGGAAGTTCAAGGTAGCTAGCATGAATCAATCGTAACAAAGTTGGCATCCCTTTTTCCTTTTCTCAATTGCATGAAGTTGTTGAGGAAAAGGTATTCCAGCTGCTCAAAGCTTGAGATACTTCCTGGCCTTAGAGACTTGAACCACTTGCCTGCATTTCCTTGTAAGGTGCAGGGGAAAGATGTGCAGGTGAAGCGGCGATCCATCTTAAAAGATGTCATCGTCCATTTGTAGTTGTCGATGTAGTCATTTGGGTCTGTAGTACCATCATACTTTGGCCTGTTTGGTATCATCGCAATGTGTGGGATCTCGTACTGTAGCAGTTCATGGTTGGAGTTGGATCCAACGCTTCGCATGGGGTTGTCCATGTATGAGTACGACATACCACCATAGCCATGTGTTGTTGGATCTGATAAGGGCTCGCATAATCTGGTTATGCATGGCCGCTTGTGATATGTACGGTTGATATTGCTCTAGGTTTGGCTGCAATCCAAAGTGCTGGACAGCATATTGCCCGGTCGGGGGAGCCATATATGGGCTTGCTCCTGCGTACTATTGTGTGTACGGACTGAACGATTGACTGACTACCATGAGGGCGTTAAATTCAGATGCTACTGAGAACTGAACAATGGGTCCATAATAGCCGGATCCCTGGCTGGACGAGGTCTGCACACTTGTTATTTGCAGCTGAGACAGTTCTCTATAGTACAAGTTGGTTGAACATCGGTGGCTGTTATGTGAAAATTGGCACATGAGACAACCCTACCATGGCAGCGTGTAGGTTGTACCATTGGGGGTTATTATGGCTGAATCATGTGAGGGATCCAAGTTCCAGTGCCGGAAGTGTGCGGGAAGGATTGTTGTTGCAAGGTAGGGATCTTTTTTTGTTGCATTGCGGTGATTTGCGGACTTGTGGCTACGATTGCTACTTGTGGAGTTGTGCTGGCTGTTACGCGCCATAGACTGGCTATTTATGTTGATGTCGTTTCAGCTGCAGAACATGACAGTGTCTGTGATACCGGTGTGTGGTTTAAAGTGTGCTCCTCTTGAATGGAAGTTTGCCCACCATCAAGTGACTACATTGGACGCAGGGGGATTTTCGTCGCTGGCTCTGATGTCACTGGGATATCACCTGCCATTGTTGCTTTATGGGTTTTCTTCGTGGATGTATCATTCTAAAGATACACCCGGAAGGCGCCAAATGTTGTGATATGTTGGAGATGGTTGAGCTAGGATTGTAAGTGAGATTCGTGCCGATTTCTTCTCCTGATATCACAGTAAGAGAGAGTGAGAGAGAGAGAGAGATGAATGTTAGTCGATGTCCGGGAGGAGATCCCCAGACGAAGCTCCGACAATCAAGTTAGTATGAGATTTGAGATATTATAGTGGATTACAGGAAAAAGAGAATTTCGTCCCCCTCTTCGTAAGGAAGAAGGATCATTTTATACCTGTTCGAGAAGTGCGTCCCTCAACTGATTCTGTTGAGGCCTCCCTCGTGAGGTGCGACGTGGCTGATCCATATTGGAGGGTCCTCTGTCACGTCTTTTGCTTTATTCCCTCATTGGCTAGAAGAAGATCTTATAATTGTTATGAAGATTGTGGATATCGTCTAATGGGTAAGTGGAACTCTCTGATTGGTCCCACGATTGTCGGGATGTAACCTCTTGGAGAAGAGGTTAAGGCACGACTCTGCACCTTGACCACCGTACCAGTGATCTTCGCGTTGGCGAAGTCCCGAACTTGGCTTTAAACTGGGTTTTGACCAAGCCAAGCCCGACGTTAGTTTGACTTCTCATTTTTTGAGGTTCTCCCTGAGGGATACACTAAAAACTATAAATTTTCATGTATATTAGAAAATCATTAACCTTTTCCAAGGAAATCAGAAAATCATGAACAATTTCCAAGAAAATTAACAAATCATAACCATATTTAAAGCATGTACGCTAATCAGTAGACTAAACATGAAATCAGTACACAAATTAAACAGGAAAGCGCTTGCATTAAGGAAAACATACTTGGTGCTGGTGTTTGTTAGATAAAGGTGTATACGATTATAACTAAATAGGTATATACTTTAAATGAAAGCAAAGTCCGTTTTGGCTTTCCCTCATAATTGGTAATTGAGTAAAATGACTTTTGGAGAGAGACCATTGTATTGATTAGAAAATAGTAATAAATGAATTTTTAATAAACTATGTGACTAATATATTAATTAGAGGTAATATTATTTAATTACGAATGAATCATAAATTAATTGGAATTAAATTTAGACTAATTGGTTTTATTAAATGTGCAAGGACTTAAGTTGTAATTATTCAAAAGTAAAACTAGATAAGGATTCTAGAAGCATCCTAAGGTGCACGCTTTTTGGCTTGCCTATTAGGATTTTTGAAATGTTCCTTTTTGTATAAATAAGGAGTTGGATAATTACCTAATCTGAAATACTAATATTATATTCAAATCAGGGTTTGTAGGGCTCCTTGTATCAACCATAAATAGGGCCCTTGGGATCCCATTTTCGACCACTCCTCTAAAATTTTCACTACTCTCCTCCTCTCTCCTCAAGTCTTCTAACTAGGGTTTAGGTACAAACCATTAGAGACACTAAACTTTTGGTGCCTACTTTCTAAGGCTCCTAAGAAGGGTTTTATTTCATTATTTGCTATAATAATCAAAAGGTATGTAAACCTTAATCCTATGTAGATTTTGATTAATATATAATTCATTTAGTGTTCTTTATGTTCAGTAGTTTATTTCTATCAATTATAGATAACATAGATCATTTATAGGTTGAATTTGAACTTAAGGGTTAATATTTTCGCTTCATATGTAATTTTATAACCTATAAATCCATCAATGGTATCATCGTCGTTGTTTTCAATTGATTGTTCATAAAATTTAATTGATCAAATGTAGGGTTTATAAGAAATAAACCATATTCCCTTGAAATTTTGACTTCACTAGGGTTTCATGTGCGACATCCCCAAATTCACAGTCATTTTAAAAATTTTATTTATGTTTATTTGAAAATCAGAGTATTCATTTTAAAGAATAATATTGTGGAATTTGTTCCCAGAAAACATGATAAATATCTTTTCAAAGCATTTATAAAGAAATGTATTTTGTTTATATTAAAACTTTGGGATGTCATCGTCAATACAGAAACCTAAGCATAAAAAGACCTTACATTCATTTACACTAGTGATTTACATCTCCTTTAATCTCTCAGTGCAATGTAGCTTCGTATCGACACCTGTAATACAAATAAACTGTGTAGGTCAGGTTGGGGAACCTGGTGAGTACTTAGGGATTTCAATCCCGTAATGTTATATCATATATATATGTTTTAGAACTCACAATATATACAATTTCACCTACTGTAAGCAATTTTATCCTACCCTGTCAATCCTCACGACGACACGATCTATACTCTCGGGTCTAAAATTTACCTCTTACCTAATCCATAATCCCGGATTCGGTATGTCTAATCCATGCTCTCAGGTTGATAACTATGCACATTCCATATTCTTTGACTAGGGACGATTGACTATGTCTAATCCATGCTCCCGAATTAATGATAAATAACTATGTTCTCTCCATACTCTCAGACTAAGGACAAATGACTATGTCTAACCATGCTCCCGGATTAATGACAAATAACTATGTCCTCTCCATACTCTCAGACTAAGGATAAATGACTATGTCTAATCCATGCTCTCGGATCAATGACAAATCTTAAAGATCGACACTCCATATATATCTCACCCACACTCATAAGTAGATACTACCTAATATCCATCTAATTAATTTAGGTATGTTATGTACCCTAAATCATTATATATTATCATATATGCTCTTAACACATATTTCAAGCAATAACAAATATTTCACACAAAAACATATATTTAATACTTTAATCAATACTTGTACTAAAATCATGTTTATGAAAGGGACTATGCACTTACTTGTTAAAGTGATGATTCCAAACTCGGGCAACGCTTAGATTTTAGAGATTCTATTTTCCTTCGACGAAACCTAGCATTATTATCGCTAAGTTTTAGTATAATCTTTATTGCGAGTAATTTTTAGTCTAGATTCAACATTAACTCAAAGTCTACTCTCATGATATATCAACTAAGGAACAACCATGTAGGATCAAATATGAGGTAAGGTCCTTTTGGTATACGAAATATACTGTTTGGAAATCCCAATTTAAACACCTCACTAAATCACAACCTAGAAATCATCCCAGTAAGTAGATAAATCAGTATAATGACTTGGAATCACTGATAAATCTGATTTATAGGTTCATAATAACGATAATGAACATAAACATAAGTTATACTTAGAGTACGATAAGCATAACTTAACTTACGTGGGGTTTAGTGAGGAACCGGGCTTAGTGGGGCAGAACTTCCAAGCTGAAAAGCTCTTTTTCTTGGAGCCTTCAGGCACTCTAGGGCTTTCCTCTAGCACCTTGAGGTTACCAGGGCTTCAGGAGGGTTTTGGGACGCTTAGAGAGAAGTTAGAGAGAGAAGTGAAGGGGTTTTGGTGTGAAAAATGAACGCACTCTCGCATGGTATTTATAGGTTGGAATTGGGTCAAACGTGTCGAGTTTTGGTCTCCCACTCGTCTAGTTGGTGCCACATGTTACCATCTAGTGGCAATGTGTGTGGAGAAAGCAATGGCTCAGATTGCGCCACGTCACCCACTTCGCAGTAACACCCTTCCGACTTCTAAATTTCGTAACTTTTAGATATGAGCTCCATTTTCGACGTTCTTTATATTCATGCGTAGGTATTGACAAGATCTACAACTCTCCTTTTGACTCTTTCTGCTAGTACTCGAACAATTTTAGTTTTAACAGTATGATAAGATTACAATGTTAACAACCGTGTAAAATTCATAACTATTACATACGGACTCCGTTTTCGACTGTCGTTTTATCATTGAACTCTTATTATTGGGATATTCAATTATCATTTAGGTTGTTTCGGCTAAAAATCACTTGATCTAAAATTCAATTTCCGAGTTGTATATTGCTCTGCAAAATCATAGAAGAATTATAACTTCCTCATATGAAGTCAGATTTAGACGTTCTTTTATGCACATACTCAATTTAACGTATACTATGGCTTTTGTTTAGATCTCTAAGGTCAAAAAGTATTTTATCACAAACTTACTTTTTTCAATTCTCGGTGTCATGCCGGTTTTGTTGGGTTTTGAGCATTCTAACACTCCTAAGTGTACATGCAACCCTAAATACCTTGGATCTATGTTTTCTCTATTATACATGCAAATAAGAACATCCAAGGTATTATCCTAATCTAGCATACAAAACAATGACTATAGCAAGATAGAATACATACCTCTTGATGTAGAAAGTCTTCATGAAGCTTGAGTGCCTAGTGCCCCAAGTGTGACACCTCAAATGGAATCACAATCATCAAAACACTTGGAATAGCTTGAGAGAATTCTACACTTCATGAAATCGGCTAGCCCTTTCTTTTCCACACTAGTGGCCCATTTTGGTCAAGAATAAGATGCTTATATAGTTAGGGTTACACCATGTAAACCCTAATTGACATGGCCTTTCATTTCCATGATCCATGGGTACAAATACACCATGGAGCATCCATGGACCATCCTATGGGTTTTAGCCCAACTTGATTATCCATGGAGCATTAGCCCACTATACAAGTATGGATGATTTACACAATCAACCCATATATTTAATTAGTCTTCTTTTGATCACTTAATTAATCCTAGATTAATTCTTGATCAATACTAATTAAATAATCTTATTATTCTTATTATTAATATACTAGAACTTATAATATATTAATAACCATAAGTGTCTTATTTCTCTCATTATAGTCTATCCAAGTGCTTGATGGTATGCAACCCAAATGGACCATGCCGGGTCGGGTCAAGTCTTACCAATTATAGTTATGGACTTAGACAATAATCCAACAGGTTTTACCCTAAAATTTCGACGAGTCATAACTTATTCGTTATAACTTGAATTTCGGCGTTCTTTATATCTACTGAACCCTTGTGAGATATAGTATAACTTGGTTAAGATTATTCATTCTAAATAATGTTCCATCAAAAAGTAATTATTGACACTTATTTTCCATAAATTGACTAGCCCGAGTCTACGGGAGTTACATCATGAAACCATAGCCTCCACCCCTTAATTTCGAAAATTGTAGGGTTTTCTAACTTTACTTAATTATTATTTTAAATACCTTAAATTTTGAATAAATAAAAACTAAAAAATCTAAAACCATTATTTTCGAAAATTAGTAGTGTTTTGGATATAAATTTGAATTATTTTATTAAATGTTTTAACTAAAAAATAATTATTTAATCCCTAAATGATTTTATTTAATTTTTTAATTAAAAGATAAATACTAAATCATAATTGGTTTAAATTTAAACAATTTAGAGTTTAATTCAGATAATTAATATTTAAACCTTCAATGTTTTAAAATACACCTTACATATATATATATATATATATATATATATATATATATATATATATATATATACATACATACATACATTATAAGTTCAATTATTATATGTATTAGAAAAGTTAGTCGAAAAGCTAGTAAAGCTCATTTACGAAGCCATGCTATAAAGAGGGTATAAGAAAACAACCTATAAAATGACCATTGAATGGGTGTCCTTTTCACCCAACGTTCTCCCATGTAGTGGAGGGTCATTAGGTGAATGGGTTTGATAGAAGATAATTAATTAAACTATAATCTATGAAGTACTAGAACCTTCTTTTAAAATCTCACTCTAGTTACTTTGGTAAAAATGTTAAATTTATGCTAATCCATGAAAATGCAGATCATTCATTACAAGTCGTTAGTGGAGCGTGTGTGGCTACCGAAACACTAATTTGGGACTATTATATCGACATGATGGCACAAATAAAAAATTGTGATTGTTAATGGAGCATGTGTGGTTTACCAGCACATTAATTGAGATGATAAATGACATCGAGGTTGTCAAGCTTGTTGGCATGTTTATTCACACCTTGTTTGTGATCCTCAGTATCCCAGTCATGAATAGAAGAGCATAATTTGAGATTAAACATGAGATTAATAAGATTCAATGAATCTCAAAATATATAGGAATGTCATATTATATTGAAATTGGTAAATTGTATTACGTACCTTATAGATTCGTAATAAGACTACGAGATCCCTTTTCTTGATTGTGAATTGTATTTTGGATCCTAGCCTTAACTATTTATTTTGGGTTAAAATATTAAGGATTTTTTTCAACTAACTAATATTTTTTGTTTTAATTTAGATATCTATTTTGAATGACTCTATTGGTGCTTAAACCTCTACCAACAACTCAAACCTCACTTTTCTATCGATCTTATCGAAAAATAAACTACCTAGTCCAAACTACGTGGACTGGATGCGAAATCTGAAAATTACCCTTTGACACGAGATCAAACAATAGGCTTTGTAAAATCCTCTACTCGAATACGATGAGTCAACTGCTATTCTAGAAGATATTTCCACCTACAAGCAGCACTGTGATGATGCTACAAGTGTTACTTGCATAATCGTTGCAACCATGGAACCCGAGTTGCAAAAGTTCTATGAGGACTATTATCTGGAAGATATGTGCTTGGATATTGCTAAAAAGTTTCATAAGAAAGCACTTTAAGAAAGATAGGAGTTCGTCAAGGTGTTAATGGCATGTAAGTTCAAGGAGGGAGAATCTGTGTGCAACCATGTGCAGAGAATGCAGAGATACATGGTGCGGTTGGAAAAGCTCAATGTGTATTTTGAAAAGGAGTTGAAAACTAACATGTTCCTTAACTACTCACCTCCCAGTTATGATCAATTTATTTTAACTTATCATTTGAACCACACAGAGACCACATTGACCCAACTTTATACCTTGTTGCAGAAAACTGCATTAGGGATGAAGAAAAATTAGGGCCCTAGTGTGACAAGTGCTCCTGTCTGATCCGTTGTGTAAAAAACAGGAAATAAGAGGAATGCGAATCCTCAATCGAACTCAAAGGGAAAGGCCCGTGATGGAGAGTCTTGCATTGGGTTGAAGTGAAAGCTGAATTATGATATTCCTATTGTTAGTGATCCCAAAGAGGCGACTTGTTATTATTGTAACGAAAAATGGAATTGGAAACAAATTTTTCCAAAATACTTGCAATATTTGAAGGATGGTAAGTTTAAACCATCATTGGCAGGTATGTACACTATTCAAGTCAAAAACTTACAAGTTACTCATTCTTTGGTCATTGAAACATGATGTGGTTTCCATATTTGTTATGATTTGTAGGGGCTAAGAGGAAGTTAGGAAGTGCATCATGGAAGAATAAATATGATCACGGGGAATAAGAGATCTTTACGTTTTACCAATATTGGAACTTATGGTCTAGTGCTTGGCGGTAATGTTAGAATATATTTAATATATTGATTTTATTCGTCAGAAATGGCACGAAACATTATTTCTTTTCATGCATTGTTTCGACAAGTTTTTAGATATTCTATTAATGATGAGAATGATTCAATTTTAGGTTATAAGAATGGAGTTTTTATGTTTAAATCTTTACCTTGTAATCGTGTTTAAGAAACTGTGATTTGTTTTGATAAATTAAACAATTATGTATTTCACATCGATTCGTTTAATGGTGTAGACAAAGCATGCTTGTGGCATTGTTGTATTGGGCCTGTAAACAATAAACACAACACCAAATTCCAAAAGGAAGGAGTGATGGAATCAATTGACGTAGGGTCAGATGATGAATGAAAGCATAGTCTTTTAGGAAAAATGAAAAAAATCACCTTTTACTTGAATATGTGAAAGAGGTGAAGGATTATTGGAATGTACAGATGTGCAAATCGAAACTACGTGATGTTTACAGATGATTATAGCTGATATGGGTATGTCTACTTAATCAAGCATAAATAAGAATTTTTGAAAGGTTCAAAGATTTTAACCATGAGGTCGAGAATCAATTAGGTACGAAGATAAAGATGCTTTGATCTGATAGTGGCAAATAATATCTTAGTATCAAGTTCCAGCACTATCTTAAGGAACGTGAAATAGTTTCACAATTGACTCCTCTTAGGAAACCACAACTTAATGGTGTGGTTGAGAGGAGAAATCAAACCTTTTTAGAGATGGTCCATTCCATGATGAGTCAAGCTTTTCTTAGTATTTCTTTCTAACAGTATGATTTAGAAGCAGTTTCCCTTTTCCTAAATCTGGTTCCCACTAAGAAGTCTATCAAAGCATCTTATGAGATGTGGACATGGAAGGTACCCTTGCTCGTACATATAAAGGTCTAGGGTTTTTGAACCTCTCGTGAGATGAGAAACACATGACAAAATTGAACCCATAGCCGAGAGGTGTATTTCCATTGGCTCACCATAGAGGTTTTTTGCATAGTTGTTCTACAAATATCGAAGGGGAGTCTTTCATGAGAGAGAGAGAGAGAAAGAGAGAGATATCATATTCTAAGAGGACATTGGGAGTTCAATTGACCTTGAAGAGATTTAGGAGTCAACCAATGAAGGAACCTTATAAGATATTAGCTCTTAACCAAAGGATGAGAATCGTGTTGATCCTATTGACAACTCATTACCTCTTCGTTGGTCTAGTAGGGTTTGCATACCACCTGATTTCTATGGTTTCCATATCACTGCATATGCGGACAGGTTTATTAGTGATACAACACTATTAAATTTGTAAGAACTTGCTAACTACAAGGAAGCGATAGCAAGACCTAAGGCTACCAAATGGAAGGAGGCAATGTATAGCAAGATTCAGTCCATGTGTGATAACCAAGTGTGGAACTTCGTTTATCATGAACTTGGTCGAAAGACAGTAGATTGCAAATGGATCTTCAAGAAGAATACCCAAATGGATGGAAAATTACACATCTTCAAAGTTCGACTGGTTGTGAAGGTCTTTAGGAAAACCCAATGGGTTAACTATGATGAGACCTTCTCATCAGTGGACCAGATCAAATCAATCAGGATTCTGCATGCCATAATTGCCTTTTATGATTATAAGGTGTGGAAGATCAAATGTCAACCCATGTTTTCGTAAAAGTTTTCTTAACTTTTATAAAATGATGTTGCTTTGGGGCTTAGAGTTGTCAAAGCAAGTTGGAGGTTATATTGCAACAAGTAAAAGACTTAAAGGTCCCTTAATGTCCTTTTAGGAATGGAATTGGAACTTTTGTGATGGATCACAAAAATATTACTAGATATGGTTCGTTTATGCACATATCATTATAACATGCTTGTAACGTTCAATATTTATATTGATATTTTGTTTTGATGGTTAAAATTATTTTTCACATTAGTATAATATTTTGAATACAATTAAATATCACAAGGAGTTTGGTTTTGATGAGATTTAGCATTTAAAAAAAGTGGTAGAAATAGTATTAAAAATAAAATGAGTTTTATCGTTAATTACTAGCTAAAGGTAAATTTTGGGATTAAAATTGTGTATGTTTAAAATTGAGTTTTAGAAACTTATCAAACTCCAAACCTTATGTTATAAAATGAAGTTTTAGTAAATGGTTTATAAATTTTGTATGCCCTTAAAAGGTGAAACTTAATAGTAGTTATTAAATTAAAATTTTGATTGTGTCAAATATATAAAACCAATTTTTGTAAAAGAATATTGTCATAATGTGATTTGACATAAAATAAGATTTTTTCAAAGGTATACTGACTTATTTGATGAATGCAATAATCATGATATAATATGTTTTTTAGACTAAAAATATCAAAGATCCATTATTAAAGGTAAGTCTATGTCGTCCACTTTGGAAACACTCACACGTCACTTCTATGGTTCTTTTGGGATAAAGTTCGTGTAACCACTTGGATTCATATTTTGATGGCCGAGGTAGTTTCAGACTTTCTAGTGGGATAAATTCAGATAACCGCTAGTTCCGTGCCTTTTCTACATGTCTATTAAATTGAATGATTTGATCGGA
The DNA here is from genome assembly GCF_002870075.4 of Lactuca sativa. NCBI lineage: Eukaryota > Viridiplantae > Streptophyta > Magnoliopsida > Asterales > Asteraceae > Lactuca > Lactuca sativa. The sequence continues at coordinate 351,205,596 of NC_056626.2, forward strand.
AACATTTTATGATAAAGGTCACCTAATTAGGAGAGATATGGTGCATATATGGGATCGAACATGTCTAGTAAAGTTTGTTATTAGTGATCCCATAAGACTAGGAATTATATTAGAATATAATTGATACCTAATATCTAACTAGTTAGATTTAGATTAATAGGAAAAAAGACACCTAACGATTTAATTTGTTTTTTCAACTTGGATCGTAGACTATGATAATTAATGTCTTTAAAAAACAAAAGCGTATTAATTATTGAAGATTAAATATTAAAGATACTAAAGGAATTTTATTATAACTTTGTAGATATATATATATATATATATATATATATATATATATATATATATATATATATATAATCCACTCTCATTACCATGAATCGTTATTTTCTTAATGATCTGAAAAACAATAACATTCAATGGATATACTTTAAATAGATGAGTTCATGTCTTGAGAGATAATATCATGAGAGATCAGAAATTGTACATACCTAAAGGTAGTAGTTCTAAACAACCTTCTTTCAGAAGAAGATCTGGTCATATAACCTGGTAAAGCCCTCACTATGATATTGGAAATGTTTGCAACATCATACTTGTATTAGTTATTCCTGAACTTCGAAGTAACTTGGAAAACTTAGAAAAATTTCATATGTGTCGTCAAGTATATTGTAGCTTCCTGAAATACATTGATATTTGTTATGAAATAGTTTAAACTTTGAAAGGAATGCAATGATGAATAGAGTCACCCTTTGTGATCTAAGAGGCCCATAATGTATAGTTGGATACCTTTAGGACCAGGAAATCCAATAAAGCCCACAAAGATGGATCTTGTTACTTTTGTAAACAAATAGGATACTTGAAGATGAATTGCTTCTTTGTTGATACAAAAAGTGATCCTCTTTAGCTAAGGAACTGCAGCCTAGATTGTTGGTGATACCATAGTAGAAGTTGACTACCGAGGTTGGAGAATATCTGTTGTGAACCACAACCTAAAGAACTACCATAGAGATGAATGATGAATGAAGACTTTCATGTTACTTTATTGACTTAGTATGTTTGCTTTGTTTTGTCCTGTGAGCCCTGCATGGTCACCGAAGTTTGTAGATTAGTATTTGTTTATTTCCAATGTAACTTTTTGAGACTCTATAAATAGATACTCCCTCTTCATGTATTTTTACAACTCTTATCAATTCCAGAACTATTATCGAAATACAAAGATCGTTCATCTTTATTCTATCTTAATAGATATCTCGAGTTCCTTTTCACTTTAAGTTGATAACATTTACTAACTTGTGTTTGCATAAAATCCTTGTTGTGAATCAACTTGGTGTCTACTCTATATAACTTGCTGTCATTTATATTTCTACAATCTAACACATCTAACTTATTATTGTCGAGCTAACAAGATCCCTTGAGATTAACTTATTATTCCACAACATTATCATGTACTAATGTTTGTTCAAAGTTTTTCTCTCAACAATTGGTATCAGAGCCTTAGTTTTTCTTTCTAAACAAAACTCTGATTTTCAAAAGCCTTCTATACTACTAAAGCTCATTCTTAAAAAAAATAAAAAAAAAAAAAAAAAAAAAAAAAAAAACAAGGAAATATGGCACAAGCTTTATCATTGAACGTTTCCAATTGTGTTGGAGGCTCTAACAGAGCCCCAATACTTGTTTGAAGTGAATACCACCATTGGTCGCAAGGACCCCATGTCCCAGTTCTGACTCCAATTCAAGCAGATGGTGCTCGGGCCCAACTAGGTGCAGGTCCAACAGCCATGAATCAACCAACAAATGATGATCTTGAGAAAATTGAGAAAGATGCCATAGCCTTCTATGAAATCTTGTGTGGTGTTGATCCAGACAACTTCAACATCATTATCAACTGCAAATCTACAAAGGAGATCTGGGATGTGTATAAAAATCTTTACCAGGGGTCGGAACAAGCTCAAGAGAAGAAACTCACCACTGCTCTCAATGAGTTCCACAACTTTAATCCTCTTCCCAGTGAAAGTCTTGAAGATTCATTCAAGAGGTTCAATCGTATCATCAAAAAGCTGTCAAATGCGAGTATAGTTTGAAGTAATCACGAGACAAACCTACAATTCCTAAATGGCTTCGGTAGACATTGGACTACGGCTAAGATGATAGTCCAAGGAGATAGGAAAATACACACTGCTTCGTTGTTCAAAGTCTATGGCGAACTACAAGCACAGGAATCGATGGTGTTAAAAGATTGTACAGACATGGGAGGACCACTTGCATTGATAGCTCAAACTCCACAGTTGAAAACTCCTTAGTAACCATATACCGCGAAATCATCATACCAACACTCATATGACAACCCACCATAGTCATATGAAGCTGATGCAAAAATATATGATGAAGAAGAGCTTCAAAATTCCATTGCCTTGGTCAGTCAACTATTCAATAGACTCCCACCACCATCATTTCGCAAAAACCAACAATTCACCAAACCACCTTTCAATCGCTACTTCAACCTGCAGAATAACCATTCAAGATATCCCAGAAACCCTCATCATTCTTCGAAACCGCATAACACTTTTCCAAAGGAGCCACCACAGAGCAAAAAAACTTCAGAATCATGTACCACTACTGAAGACAAAGATGGAGTTGTTATTTGCCATAAGTGTTACAAGGAAAACCACTTTGCCAAAGACTGCAAAGCAAACGTGGTGAAAGACAAGGCATTTTATCTCATAATGGCTCAAGAAGTGGAGGAAAAAGAAAAAGCAAGAGCTTATGTTGCTCAAGTCAAAAGGGATCATCAATTTTGGTCTTCGGGTGATGAAGATGAAGAAATAGACAACGACAACAAGAAAGTGAAATTTTGTATGGTGGCAACTAGTGAAGAAGATGGATCAACAAACCTGAAGAAGAACTATTGCTACATGGAAAAATATGGAACTCTCAGCGTCGTTGAACAGGTAAAAATTATGATTCAGTCTAATAATTACATCATGCATGATTGTGAATCGTACTTAGAAAGACATAATGACACTTCTAATGCCATCCTTTTAGACTACAACAAATCCTTAGATGAAAAGAACATAGCTTCCCAAGAGATATACCATGTGAGAGGAAGACTAGAAGACAGAAAAGCTTAAGGTTATTATACTAGAGAAAGACTTCTTGTTAGGGAAAGATGCTAAGATGTTAACTGAAACTCATTTAGATATTGCTTTAAATCAACGAGATCTTGCCCAAAAAAATATTGTACGTTTAAATCTTTTAATTGAAAAACTATTTAATGAAAAGGAAGCTATTGAGAATCTATTTAACAATAGGACCGTAGACAACACTTGGAATTGGGGATGGTCTAATAGGTACTAAACCGATGAGACCACTTCTCCCCGGTTCAACGCTGAACGTCCCTATGTTCCACCAAATAGAACTTTTCATTATCCGGTCAATGAGAAGATGTATCTCGAAAATATTCAATGTCATTTCGGTAGATTTCATTATCATAGAAACGATTGTGTCATTGAAGAAATTCATCATGAATCCTCGAGTAACTCAGACGAGTTCATAGCTAGTATTGGCACAATTAGTCCTGTTTCTCAATCAAGTTCAGATGTGGATGAAGAAATTATTTTGGAAGGACCTGAATTAGTTGAAAATAGTCCATCCTTGTCCTCTAAAACATGTCCTAATGAAAAGTCACGTTTGACTTACTCTGTGATAGTCCAATCTTCTCTACCGCAGATGCTAGTTTAATGCACAACCTCACTTCAGCCCATTTTGCATGAATTGGCAATTAAATAATTTTCAATTTAGCCAATGTTCACAAAATCATGAACTTTCTAGTTCTAATGACTCAAGTCCTCGATTTTCATCTCATTCAAAGAATTTCAAAAGACCATAACTAAATGTGTCTGATGTAGTGTCACCAAAAGTTCAAGCAAAATTGGCTTTACAAAACGAGATTAGATCCCGACGTGAAAAGTGGGAAACTAATTTCAAGAATAACACTTTGAAAAATCAAGTCAAAATCTCTAAAAGGAATCTCAAAAAATCAGTCACTACATAAAATTTCAAAAACACAAGAAAGATCAAACAAAAAGAAAACTACTGTGACAAAATCTTTTCAAAATAATTTTGCAAAATGTCAAAAACAAGTCCTGTCACTTTCACAAAATACCTTAACAAATATGAATTTCAAGGGTATTTTGCCAACTCCAAAGATTTCAAACAAACCTCAGTCAGTCAGAAAGTCAAAACCTAAGACTAGACCAAGTGACAAGCTTGTTTCAAGTCCGAAGGACACTCCCATAAGATACACCGTGGGGACTGATCGCAAGCAAAAAGTCACATCCTTCACACCATTGAACAAATATGGTTTCTGGATAAACGAGAAAAACCTTGCATTTGGTTTCTTCCCACTCGAAGAGTCATGTCCAACCCCAATGCATGACATTCCCAAAATGGTAAAACATCCTGGACTTGGACTAAAATCATAAACGAAACCTGTCCACACGTCTCATGAGCATGCATTTGTAAAAAAAGTATCACCCTTTACCCAGGGCTCAAAACTTGTTTGGGTGCCCAAACTAACCCTCTGATCTGGTAGGCAATGTGAAAGGAGGAATAAGAAGAAGAATGGTTAATCGACAACGCCTGCTCCTTGCATATGTCAGGCATGTTAGAATACCTTCGAGATTTCATGCCAATCAGTATTGGTGGACATGTCACATTTGAAAACAACGAAAATGGAATCATCAGGGGTTATGGACTATTGACTATAGAAATCTTTTCAATTCAAAGATATGCTTATGTAGAGGGACTAAAGCATAACTTCATTAGTGTGGGTCAGTTATGCAAAGCTTGTCATCATGTTGAATTTGATAATGAATACTGCTACATCATGAAAAATGATACAAACACCAGCTTGATCAAGTCCAAAGCCAAAGGAACAATGTACCCATTGGACGTTTCATGATTATTGGCAAACCACAGTTGTGTTTTTTATCCAAAGCAGTGTCTGAAGTAAGTTGGTTATGGCACCATGAACTAGCTCACCTCAATTTCAGATACATCAACAACTTGGCAATTGTAGATTTAGTATGTGGACTTCCAATCCTGAAGTACAACAATGATATGTTATGTCCAGCTTGTGAATGTGGAAAACAAACAAAGGGTGGCCATACTCTAATAGTTGATTCTTAATCGTCGAACCATTAGAGCTACTTCACATTGATCTTCGTGGTCCATCTACCATAGCTAGTCTTCATCAAAAGAAATATATTTTGGTTATAGTTGATGACTTTACTCGTTTTACTTGGGTCTTCTTTTTTAGATTCAAATCAGACAAACCACAAATCATGATCAACTTCATCAAGGAAATAGAGCTCCGACTGAAACTACTAGTAAGATGATTAAGAAGTGATAATGGAACCGAATTTACAAGTCAGCTCCTAAATAGCTTTTTTGTTCCAAAGGGCATAAATCACAACTTCTCGGCACCCTACACACCATAACAAAACGTAGTATTAGAGCGAAGAAAACGAACATCAGTCGAAGCACCTAGATCGATGTTGAATTTTGCCAACATTCCTCTCTACTTATTGGCAGAAGCAGTGGAAACTGCGTGCTTTGTTCAAAATAGAAGCATCATTTGCAAACGCCTCAAAAAGACTCCCTATGAAGGTCTCAACAACTGCAAACCCAACGTCCACTTCTTTCATATTTTTGGCTGCAGATGCTTTGTGGTCAACAACAAGGATCATATTAACAAATTTGCAATGAAGTCTGATGAAGGCATATTCCTGGGTTACTCCACCAAAAAGGTTGCACACAGGGTTCTTATACTACATACCAGACTAATAGTAGAAAGCTTTGACGGTAAGTTTGATGACTATTACGTCCGCAGAACTATCGCTTCTACCGAAACTAAGTACATTATGGAAAGTGAATCCCCATTTCCTCGGGTCAATTGAACATAGTTGAAGTTAACTATGATGACCTTTTCGATCCCGCAGAAACAACGCACTTTTAGAAATTTTGGTGTCTCTGGTAGCACAACAACATGCAGTAGTATCTAGACCTATCTTGTTTAAAGGAACTTCATCCAATACTTCCCCCTCTACAGTTGAGGGGGAAAGACCAGTTCCTTTGGGATTAACAACCATATAGGTTCCAGTACTTGAAGATAATGCTTCAGTGCCCAACGCAGACCGACTAATCAATCAACCATTTTTGAAGACTTTGAAGAAGAAATTCAAAACATTGATACAAGAAGTGATCCAAGGATTGTTCATCACTCATCAATTCAGGGGAACCAATGTCACTTGTCCAAGGGGAACCATCCACGGTTCAGGGGGAACTCCCTTCATCAATCCAGGGGAAAATTCCATTACCTACCGTAGACCCCATTTCAACAAACCAAGACTCATCTGTCGGTTGTGCTGAAATCGATGGGGAACTACCCTCTCCTACCGCAAATTCCTCAGACGTAGAGGATATTCCGTCAACCGCAGCTGCAGATCATCAACAATGACGACTACATGTTTGGACAAGAGATCACCCACCGGGTCAAATCATCGGCAACCCATCCTCAAGTATTCAAATTCATTCCTTTACTGATTTAAATAACCATTGTCATTATGCAACATTCATGTCTTCGGTCGACACCAGAACAATAAAAGAAGCGCTTATGGAGGCCGGTTGGATCATTGCAATGCAAGAGGAGCTGGCTGAGTTTGAATGAAATAAATTTGGAAATTGGTACCGAAACCAAAAGGTCACACAATCGTCGATATAAGATGGGTGTATAAGAACAATTTAGATGAATCCGGTGTGTTGGTGAGAAACAAAGCTCGATTAGTTGCCAAGGGGTATAGTTAACTTGAGGGTGTTGACTACGATGAAACATATGCCCATGTAGCAATAATGGAAGCCATACACATCTTCTTAGCGTTTGCTGCTCACATAAACATCAAAGTTCATCAAACGAATGTAAAAAGTGTCTTTCTGAATGGAGAACTAAAAGAGGAAGTTTACGTACAACAACCTCCAGGATTTGAAAGTTTAGAATTTCCAAACCACTACTACAAGTTGGAGAAAGCAATATACGATTTTAAGTAGGCACCTAGAGCATGGTATGAGACTCTTTCTGAGTTTCTTGTCACCTCAGGATACAAAAGAGGTGTGATTGATCCCACATTATTTAAATGAGAAAATAAAAATCACTTCATGCTTGTTCAAATATATGTAGATGATATCATATTCGGATCAACGGATCAGGGTATGGTAGATGATTTTTCAAGGCTCATCACAAGCAAGTTTCAAATGAGCATGAATAAAGAGATCAATTTCTTTATAGGACTTCAGGTTAAAAAGGCCGCTCAAGGGATATTTATTCATCAAGAAAAATACACCACTGAGTTATTGAAGAAATTTTTGATGCACAATTGCTCCACAACTATGGTCCCGATTGCCTTTGGATATAAAATATCAGTTGACCCTACCGGAGAGTCAGTTGATCACAAAACATACCGAGGAATGATTGAATTGTTAATGTACGTCACTGCTAGCTGACCGAATATGGTGTTTGCAACGGGTTTGTATGGTCGGTACCAAGCTGACCCTAAAGTATCTCACTTGACCGCAGTTAAGAAAATCCTCATATATCTAAAGGGAAATAAAAGCAATGGGCCTATGGTACCCTGCGGGTAATGACTTCAGTCTTCAAGTGTTCACAGATATAGATCATGCCGCATACAGACTAGATCGTAAGAGCACTTCGAGTGGATGTCAGTTCTTAGGAGGAACATTAGTTAGCTGGTCTTCAAGGAAACAAAAATGTGTTTCTTTGTCTATCACAGAGGCGGAATATGTGGCCACAACCAACTGTTGTTCCCATGTCGTTCGGATGAAGAATCAACTTATGGACCACGATTACAGGATGTCGTGGGTGCCCATCTATTGTGATTAAGAGAGTGCAATAGCAATTTCTCATAATCCTATTCATCACTCAAAGATGAAACACATTTAACTATGGTACCACTACATCAAAGATCACATCCTCAAAGGTAACATCGAACTTATTTTTGTGCCCACTCACAAAGAAATAGTGATGTGTTTACTAAGGAACTCGATGCAACAAAGTTAAATAGATTTTTGGAAATGCTAGGAATGATGAACCCAGACCTGCAGTTCTTTTTAAATTGATAGGTACCACAGAACGCTTCATGTCTCCAGAGCTGAATGAACTGCTTCTTTTCTTTTAAAATAAAAAAACTCTTGAAGCACTTCGTCCACTGCGGTTCTTCTAAACAGATTAATATATTCTTTATATTTACTTTTTAGTATATTTTGTATACTGAAATCACATATGATCTATATATTCTTCGGGTCTTTTATTTCTTTTATTTCTAAACTTCATGATCAAGTTTGTTTTCAGCTACTACTACCACAGTCACATTGCATTCGGCCGCAGTTGTATTGAATGAATCTGCAGTCATCACTTCTTAAACGCCTTAAGAGAGTTGTGTGCTATTTAATGGACTTTAATAAAAACATTCCTCAAAACATTCGTTTTGTGGCACATGACATTTCAGTGCTTTTCAAATGACTTTCCTTAGTCAGACCCATTTTCGGATAAATAATAAATAAAGTGATTTTCCATAAGCACAATTTTTTGAATTTTTTTCTCAAACAGTCATGTGACACTCCCGTTTGGGGTCTAATCCATTCCACTTCCCCAATTCTTACAACAGATAAAACCACCTCTCACCTCACGATCAGTCGACGTGTCATCATGGTCCTGCAACACCGTAAATGCTCCTCTTTTCCTGGAATTGTTTTAATTTTGATTTATTTTAATCTTAGATGATAAAGGTGAAAACCCAAGGCCTTTTAACTTTAACAATTTTCATTTAAGTAATTACAATTGTTTTGAAATCTAGAGGTATAAAAACCCTCATTTCTTCCCAAGATAGCTTTTACGCTAGCTGAACTCTCTTTGACGAACTCTCATCTCCTTCACCTTCTTGCCAAAAGCTTTCTACAAGTTCCTCAAACATTTTTCTCTTCAAAATGGTGAAATTGGGAATTTCCAAGAAGTAATCAAAAGCTTCTGGCTCAACTCATCCCACAAGGTTAAAATCAAAGATCAAGGATCTCTCCTTCGATTGCTTCCAGTAACTTTAGAGGATTCTTTGAAGAACATTTGTCCTACAAATGAAGCAATCAATTTAATGATCAAGTTCCTTCCCACTCATCCTTATTTGGTGCATTTGACTCCTTTACTAAAGCAGTTCCAATGACGGTTCTCTTCAAATGTGCCTTTTCAGCTTTTCGACCTAGCAACAATCTCCAAGAGGCTCATCTGACCCTGGTTGATGATTAATTGATGGTTCTCACCAAGGAAAAATTCATGTTTGAAATTAATCTCAGAATGATGCCTTTAACAAAATTTTACTCTCCCAGCACAACCGATGTGTTTTCTTCCCTTTATCAAATGGGGTACCAAGCATAGTTGAAAGGTGTAGGCGAATTCAAGAAGAACAAACTACTAGCTGACTGGAAATTCATTTGCCATTTCGTGATAAGATGTTTTTCAGGAAGGACCAGAGGTACAAACAATATGGGAATCAAGCTACTAGAAATCGTTTGGAGCCTTTTTCACTGGAAATGCTGTTAAATATGATCAAATCATTTGGGATGATTTCTTGCAATAAATATCCAAGGACACTCCAAAGGAAAATAGGAAAAAGCTTACTTTTGCAAGGTTCTGGCCGTTGTGCCTGGTTGATCTACACAAATATGCCAAGTTGAGCATGGCCAATGACACCAATCTATTATCAGCTCGCGATATCAAAAGGTATATTGCTTCCAAAGATCAAAGTATTTTTAGTTATACTCGTAGATTGCCCATGTACATCTTAGAGTCCATTGGAGTCACGACATAGAGGTGGCTAACCATATCATGGCTACGAGCGATATTGCCATATATCACTCTTCCCTGCCTAGACCCAGTCAGCCCACCACAACACATGACCCGCAGACTAGCGCATATCAAGATCCTCAACTGAATCCCAAAAGTGTCAAATCTCTTGTTGTTAAAAGGAAAACTCCCAAGAACATTGTGAAAAAGGGAGTTGCTCCCTCAAAGAAATGAAAAGTTCAAACCACAAAGCCTATTCCTACAACTCTGGTTCATGACATACCTATGAATGTCCTTAAAGAAAACCAATAAGAGGTATCATAATACCAAGACATGTTTAGGAGAAAGAAACTAATTTTAAACCCCATTCATAGCCAAATACGTACCATGGCACATACCGGAGTCTCTCAACAACCTCTTGTAGTTGTTCGAGCCACCGCAGGCTCAACCTCTAAAACTGAAACTCACCACTCAGGTACAGAAAGTGTATTTGTTTCATCACACAATGGAGACATACCCCCAATTATAACCCTAGTGGACCCAATTGTTTCGAGTCACCCTAAAGTCTGAAAGGCATCACAGTTGCACATATTTGATCCTAAGGAGTTGAAATCTATTTTTTTTCGTGTCACACAAATACTTGATACACAAGTTGCATAGCAGGGGCACATCTTTCTCATCCCTTGCTAGAACAGAGTCGAGGCCACACTTAATTTTAGATCACAACAATAATTGCAACAAGAAGGGGTACACTGCTCGATTCTGTAAAGTGTCAGTCCAATCCGTCAATCAAGCCGCCCAGGTCGCCAACACCGGAGGAAGCCGAACCTGTTACGGCTATGGAGGGATAGGGCACTTCATAAGAGACTGCCCAAAAGCACGAAGCACCAATGTTGGGGGCACAAGAAGAGTCCTAGTTTTAGGGCATGGAGAAGCAGTCATGGACCCCACGGTAGTTACCGATACGTTTCTCCTCAATAACTGTTATGCATGTGTACTTTTCGATAGTGGGGCAGAAAGAAGTTTCGTGAACCACCAATTCAAACAATTACTTAAACAAAATCCCCAGTCATTAAAAGATTCATACGTTGTAGAAATGGCAAACGGAAAGGTTGAGCGCACTAATGATATTTACCCAAGGTGTACCCTCACTCTAGACAACCATTCATTCATAATCGATCTAATGCTAGTCACAATAAAAATTTTCGACATCATCATCGGTATGGATTGGTTAAGTTTTAATCGTGCCGACATTTTATGTTATGAAAGGGCTGTTCGCCTAAATCAGCCAAATGGCGAAACCCTTCTCATCTACGGTGATAAACCCAACACGAACTTACAAATCATCTCTTGCCTCATGGCTCAAAAATATCTCCGAAAGGAATACCATGCCTTCTTAGCCCACGTCATAGATAAGAAACAAGAGGTGAAGCATGTCAAAGACATTCTAAAAGTGTGCAATTACCCTGACGTATTCCCAGAAGATCTGCCAGGTATACCACTCGCATGACAAGTCGAATTCCGAATCGACTTGCTTCCCGGAGCTACCCCTACAGCCAAAGCTCCATATCACCTAGCACCAGCAGAAATGCAAGAACTGTCTAGTCAATTGAACGAACTATTAAGCAAAGGGTTCATCAGACCGAGCTTTTCACCCTGGGGAGCACCAATACTATCTGTGAAGAAGAAGGATGAATCCTTTCGCATGTGCATCGACTATCGGGAGTTAAACAAACATACCATCAAGAATCGATATCCCCTACCCCGAATCGACGACCTCTTCAACCAACTACAAGGAGCGAGTTACTTTTCAAAACTCGACTTGAGGTCGGGTTACCATAAACTACGAGTTCAAGAGGATGATATTCAAGAGGATGATATGGCCATTACAAATTTGTGGTGATGCCCTTTGGACTAACCAACGCACCTGCGGTGTTCATGGATATGATGAACCGAGTGTGTCGACCCTTTTTAGACAAATTCGTAATCGTATTCATTGACGACATGTCGGTCTATTCGCCAACATCTGCGATTAGTATTGGAAACTCTAAGGACCGAGAAGCTTTATGCCAAACTTTCAAAGTGCGAATTTTGGCTCCGAGAAGTGGGATTTATTGGCCATGTGGTTAGTGAGAAAGGGATACATGTGGATCCCTCAAAGATCAAAACAATCGAAAATTGGACTGCACCGACAACGCCAACAGAAATTCAACAATTCTTAGGGCTTGCTGGGTACTACCGAAGATTCATCCAGAACTTCTCCAAGATCGCTAAACCACTCACCACCTAGACCCAAAAAGGTGTGATGTTTAAGTGGGGAGATAACAAGAAACCGCATTCCAGACGTTAAAACAGGCCCTATGCAGCGCACCAGTCTTATCCCTCCTAGAAGGGACCGAAGATTTCATGGTCTATTGCGATGCTTCAAATCAAGGTCTCGGATGTGTGCTCATGCAGTGAGGAAAGGTCATTGCCTACGCATCAAGGCAATTGAAATTGCACGAGGTCAACTACGTCACAGACGACCTTGAATTGGGAGCAGTAGTATTCGCCCTGAAGATTTGGAGGCACTACCTTTATGGAACGAAGTGTACTATCTTTACCGATCACAAAAGTCTTCAACATATCCTCAATCAAAAAGAGCTCAACATTCGGCCGAGAAGATGGGTTGAATTGCTAAACAACTACGAGTGCAAGATTCGCTATCATCTGGGCAAGGCCAATGTGGTGGCTAATGCTCTGAGCAGAAATGAATATTCGGGTCAAAGAGTAAAGTCATTAACAATGACAATCCATTCACACTTGTCCATATAAATCAAGGAGGCTCAATTAGAAGCCTTGAAACTGGAAAATGTGATGGGTGAGGCATTGCGGGGAATGGATAAGAATTTTGAAGTCAAGGACGACGAAGCTCGTTACCTCATGGATCAAATTTGGACCCCAAAGTTCGGCGGGTTCCGAGACGTTGTCATGAACGAAACCCACAAAACTCGATACTCCGTTCACCCACGTTCAGATAAGATGTACCTGGATCTTAACAAGTTATACTGGTGGCCAAACATGAAAGCAGAGATTGGTACTTATGTGGGCAAGTGTATGAGTTGCGCCAAAGTCAAGGTAGAATACTAGAAACCCTCAGGACTACTACAACTACTTGATATACCTGAGTGGAAGTGGTAATGGATAACTATGGACTTCATATCCAAGTTACCCAAGACGACGAGTGGACTGGATACCATTTGGGTAATCATCGACAAGTTGACCAAATCCGCGCACTTTCTGCGAATCAAGGAGACTCACAAGATGGAGAAATTGACCAGGACCTATATTAAAGAGATTGTACGACTGCATGGACTGCCAATATCCATTATCTCTGATAGACATAGTAGATTCACTTCACGATTTTGGCAGTCTTTACAAAAATCTCTGGGGACTCGGTTGGACATGAGTACAGCCTACCACCCGCAGACTGACGGACAGAGTGAAAGAGCCATTCAGACACCTGATGACATGCTAAGAGATTGTGTAATATATTTTGGTAAAGCATGGGATACCCACTTACCACTCATCGAATTCTCTAACAATAATAACTATCATACCAGCATCGAGGCCGCTCTGTTCGAAGCTCTTTATGGTCGTAAATGTAGATCACATCTGTGTTGGACATAAGTGGGGGACACTTAACTAACCAAGGGACAAGTCCCAAACAGCGCCCTCACTGGTCCTGAAATCATAAGGGAAACCACAAAAAAGATAATTCAAATACGAGAAAGACTAAAAGCATCTCGTGACCGACAAAAGAGTTATGACGATAAACGATGCAAACCATTGGAGTTTCAAGTTAGAGACCGTCTGCTATTAAAATTCTCACCATGGAAGGGTATGATACGTTTTGGTAAACGTGGGAAGCTAAACCCTAGGTACATCGAGCTGTTTGAAATCCTTGCCAGGATTGGTCCCGTGACGTACAAACTCCGACTACCATGAGAAATTGATAACGTACACCCTACCTTCCACGTATCAAACTTGAAAAAGTGCCTATCCAACAAGACCCTCGTAATACCACTGGAGGAAATCAAAGTTAACGAGAATCTCAACTTCGTGGAAGAACCGATTGAAATCGTGGATCGGGAGATCAAAAGAACAAAGCAAAGTCGTATTCCCATTGTGAAGGTTTGTTGGAATGCTAAACAAGGACCCAAATTCACTTGGGAATGCGAGGATCAAATGAAACAAAAATACCCACATCTCTTCCCAATTTCTTGAAGTCCCAGGCAAAACGAAAATTTCGGGACGAAATTCCTTCTAACGGGGGGATGATGTGACAACCATCAATTTCCGATCAAGACAAAGTCAACCGGTCAACTCCTCCAACCAGTATATACTAAGGTCCACTTTATGTTATTACTGTATAACTCACTATTTTAATAAGAAATCATTACCTGAAAAGTTTGTATTTTTAGATTTCTTAAAACCTAATCGGGATAAGTGAGGTCGCAAAGCGATAAAACACTAATACGTACCCTTTCGGCGGTGTGTAAGACTTTTAAACAGGGCTAAACGGGGTTGCATACCTTGCGTTGCAAAGCTAAGCACTCAAAAGGTTCAATCCCTCTTTATCAATCTCTATCTCTCCCAAAACTCTCTCTGTGTGAGAAATCTCTCCAAGTATGTGAAATCTCTCCCAAATCTCTCTCTGTGTGAGAAATCTCTCCAAGTATGTGAAATCTCTCCCAAATCTCTCTCTGTGTGAGAAATCTCTCAAAGTATGTGAAATCTCTCCTAAATCTCTCTGTGTGTGAGAAATCTCTCCAAGTATGTGAAATATCTCCCAAGATCTCTCTCCTAACATCTTATAGTCACTCGGGGGATCCCGACCCTTAACTTGGTCAAAAAGCACTCGAAAACAGAAGTTTACACGAAAAGCAGCCTTAAGGAGTCGAACCTCTTAGGAGCCTCCCCTTGGAACCGAGAAGCAGCCGAAGCCGAACCTAGCTAAGCAGCCGAAGCCGAGCCTCGCTGATAGCCGAGACCGAGCCTCGCCGCCCAGCCGAGACCTCGCCTCGCCTCCTGCTCATTTCCCTTCCCTCGCACCTTCGGTTCCCTTCTCTCCCTTTCGGTTCTTTCCTTTCCTTCTCTTGGTTCTCACCCTCTTAGAACCGAACCTCGCAGGTTCGGTCCAAATTTCTGGTTTTTGACCCAAACTTCGTTTTAAGCTCGTTTTTCATGATTTTAACACGGGATTTTCACCCAAACTCGTATTTTAACACAATAAACCCAAAATATTCATATTTTAATTATATTTTGGGGAAAATCCTTTCCTAAGAATAAAATCTATTAAGTTAGATTTTTGGGTAGAGTGTTGACTTTATCTAGAGTATGACACAAGCAACCTCCCCCATACCTTCATAGTACAACCCTCAGTCACTATTCCACCATACCTAGTCATTTCATTGTACTTTTCCCACCATTTTCCAGCCATGCTCTTAGTCAAAGGCTGGAGAAACTCTTATCTCTCCTCACATTTCTCTTATTTCTCTCATTTTCCACTAAAAAACAAACTTCATTTTCTCTCACTTTCTCTCTCTAAAATTTCGAGATTCAAGGCTATTCTCCAAGCTTTTCTTCTACTTTTGGTAAGTATTATCATCCTCACATGATTATTCCACCTTCTTTCTACTAAAATCATAGAATACTTACACAAATTCCATCACCTTTGTGTTAGATCTTCGAACCTTAAAGGCATCTTCTAAGTGTTTTTGAGTTGAACACTTCTTTTCTTCAACATCCATCTTCTGAAATCACTCAAAGTGAGTTCATACCTATATATTTTCTTGTTTTACTAAAGTTTTAGGGGGGGAGGGGATACAAGTTAAAACACCAAGAACATAACTAAACTCATCCAACAGCTTTCATCAGAAAAGTTTAACTCCATTCATGGAGTTTTTTGGTCAACTTAAACATTTTAGTTTTAAAAATTGTGTTAGATGCAAATATTTCAGGTTTACACCTTTAAAATGACTACTTTCACATGTTCATATGATATTTCTACAATTTATGGTGATTTTTACAAAACTGCCTATCACTGTAGCTACGAATCCGGACCAGTCTGTGAATATAGACATTTTGAAACAAGTTAGAGACATCTAAAAATAATGATAAAATTTACGAACAAACTAGACACATTTTCTAAACTCCCAGAGTTTACGGATTTATTTTTCAACTTCGTATGATTTTTCTATGATTTTTCCAAAACAGTGCAGAAATGTTAAAAACAAGTTGACAGCTTACAACTTTCCTCACACTTTGTAACATGTTGAGCAAAGTGTTAATCTTTGATGGTTTCATATTTTACCTATGTTTTCCGTTGTGGAATAATTATATAAAAGAAAATACTCACTGATTTGTAAGAGTCCTTTGTCATTACAAATAATACAAGATAAGGCATGATAAACATAGTTATGTTTTTGCTATACATTCGTTACACATAAAATGAGGTTCATTTGCATTACAAACGTTTTGGATAAACTATAATAGTTATAGTTTATGTTTGATATACAGTACAAACAGTTATGTTAAACTATAATAGGTATAGTTTACGTTTCAATTACATTTCAAACTCATTAACAAAGGTTTTCAATTCACATAAACGGGGTGCAAATACAAAGTACCGGGTTTATAAAAAAAGAGGTTTTCAGTTCAGTTCACGTAAATCTGTTAATGAATAAATTTGTGAGACATTCGCTTCACGTTACCTCCAAGGTAATAAAGTTAAAAGTCCTGTAAATTATAATCGGAGTCTCTTGTAAGGAGAACATGATCGTTGTGTATAGATCTATATTGGGTCTGACAAACCCGCACCTGAGTTGCATGCAACAGCCAGATCGGAAGGTCTGTGGTGACAATTGTCATTTAACTGGCGACGCCTAAAGAATGTCGTATTACGAGGCCAGCTGGGTCATAGTATGGTTATAATAACTCACATGGGGTATTAACAAAAACATAAGATTTACGGGTTCTACTTCTAAATTTAACGAGTTTATGTCCATTCAAACTTGCATAAACTTCTTAAGTATTGTAAAATACTTATACATTTCGGTCTTGACTTTTTAAGATTACAATGCATTACAATAGGAAAATATTGGATTTTTCTCAAACAAACATCACTTTTACAAGAAAAGGATTTTAGTATCACTTTCTAAAACTTATGAACTTACCAACTTAATTGTTGACACTTTTCTAAACTACATGAATTCTCAGGGAATAAATAAAACAGAAAATCGGCCGCTTTTGAGGATGGAACGCTAAGGCGTCAAACGTTTCATTTCTTTTTGTCAACATAATGTAATTGATTTGGAAACATGTAAACATATACTTTGATGTAACTTTTTCAATTATATTTATGTTGGTTTGTCTATACTTTGACCACTATTGTAATTGTTGTTATGATACTATAAATGAAGTCCTCCACCCCCGGACGTTTCCGCCATACTTGGTTTGGGGGTGTGACAGATTGGTATCAGAGCAATGTTTATAGTGAACTAAGTATATTGAACCACATAAGATGTTAAGTATGAGTTGGTTAGAAGTCTAACAAATCAGACTAGGATGAAGATTGTGTGCCTATTAGCTCAATGAGATGTTGATTATAAGCCCTTGTATGTAAGCATTGTTATGTAATGTGATATATATTTTATTACGGAATTCACTAATCTTTGTGTTTACTCTCTCAAGTTAAATGTTTTTCATATTGTTCCGGTGACAAGGGAAAGGGTGCAGCTTTATTTTATATGCATCTTGTTTTGATTATGTTGTGAGACTTCCATATATTTTATATTTAAAACAATAAAATTTGGTTGAAAATTTGAGAAGTTACACATAACCACTTCCAAGACCACAACATCCCCACGGTTTCATCTTGCACACATCTTTCTTCTAGAGTATAGTCTTTATGGGAACATAAAGCGTATAAACATGTAAACAACTATTTTATAATCTTTGTTACTACGATGGAAAACCGATAGCAAAAAATTCATTGAAAGGTGTATAGTTAAATATCACTCAATCTATTGAAGAATTATTAGATTCGGGCGTCCCTTTTAATAATTTATTGGATAGTGTTGCAGGAATGGGTGACGAAACAAAGCTTGTATGCAATTTTTCAAAAAAGAATCATTGTCGGTTAAATTCAAGTCTTCTTTGGTTTAATATTTTTGCCAAGCTACACAACAAACTACTTTTTATTTTCTTCTCCGCACTAAAGAAATCATCTTCTCTATCCTTCAAACACATCAATTACTTTTTTGGTAGCTAAAAAACACGAAATAATAAAGGGGTAAGCTAATTAAAAATGAATTCACAAGTGTAAGCCTACCCTAAAAAGAGAGTATGTTTGTTTTCAAGAACATTGCTTTCTTTAATAATTCCAAATTCCCTACTCCCACTCTATATCCTTTCTTTTATTATGATTTATTTATTGGATGCCAATTAAAAACATGTTAAAGGTCTGTTAAGGATTACCAAATTCACCATGCACCATTCACCGAAAAACATTATGTCATCGGCGTACATAAGGTTTGAAATCAAAGGACCATTTTTTGGAAGGGATATTCCACTAAAGAGATTATTTCCACATGCCTCTGTCATTTCCTAATTAATACATTTCATTGCCATGATAATGATAAAGAGATTATTTCCACATGTCTTTTTCATTTCCTAATTAATACATTTCATTGCCATGATAATGATGAAGGGAAAGTGATGATCACCTATTCTAACCCCTGTATTTATAAAAACTCTTTTGGGGTTCATACATTGATTAAAATGGATTCCTTAGTTGATGAACTTGGCTAATATCTCCCACAAGTAATTATAACCATATACCCCATGATATGCATCTAAAAAATATTTACAGTGTCATCACAATAGAGGACATCCTATCTAAAATAAATGTTAACGTTTTATGTCCCCGACACACTTATGTGGTTTTTGTAGGATCCATGCACCGTGCAATCACCTTGGTTATTCAATACGCAAAAAACATAATTTTATTGTTTCCATACATCGCCACCACACCAACATGTTGCCCTTATCTATGAGGGCACGCTAACAGATTTTGCGAAATTCCCCATCATACCTGCTTGATTGTTGCTACCACTTCAGTTGGATATATTTTTAGCAGATTTGTTTCCCTCAAATCCAACCAAACCCTCTTTCTTTGTTAGATCGGTTCCATCAGCAACATATTGATTTGCGACATTGTCTTGAAGATCTGTTTCCTCCATTAGATTATTATCCACCAGATACGGGTGTACAAGAGTTGAAACTTGTTGAAGAATCTTTTTAAAATGCTTCACATCACCCTTATGAGCTCTCTGTATAACATACTTCAATGTTGAGTGTTGGAAAGACACATTAATATTAGGTATGTCGTCCAAACATGCCCTCTCCTTGACGAATTTATATAAATATGGGAAATATATATATATATATATATATATATATATATATATATATATATATATATATATATATATATATAGCGAGAGAGGGAGAGAGAGGTAGGTTCAAATGTTTTTCACATCTATTGTGTGCTAAAATGCACCAATAGGAATTTAGTATTAATTATATGTATGTTAAATGTTATTCATACTTATAACTCATTTTTATCGAAACTAATTAAATTCGTCATTAATATCAACAATAATATTCTTTGAGAATGAATTCATATCTAGAAAAATAAGAGTGTATTTCAGCAGAATGAACACTCTTGTTCTTCATATTCCATGCAATTTTATTGTATTTTATGTAAGTAAGTCCTGAAACAAACTACAAACTCATATATAAAAACTTAAATGCGAATTCATTCTGAAAGAATGTTATTGCTGTCATTAATGACGGATTTAATTAGTTTCCATAAAAAGAGAATTTTAATTATAGATATCATTTAATATACATATAATTATGGAAATTATTTAATATCTATATTTATTTAATTAAATAATTATTTAATTTTCTGAATTCCTATTGTGTGCTAGAATGCACACAATAGATGTAAGAAACAAAATAACTTAGCCCTATAATATATATATATATATATATATATATATATATATATATATATATATATATATATATATATATATATATATATATATATATATATATATATCTACCTCTTTTAATAAATGAAACCTAAAAATGACACGTGTCAATTTTTTAGAATGTCTCTTTGACACGTGGTATTTTTCTATGATTTTTATTATTTCCTTTTTTTATGGTAACAAATCAAATTCAATTTAAATTCAAATTTTGAAAATACAAAATCATATCCTCAAAACATTATTATGTTTATTTTGCTTAACAAATTAATTCATAATTACTTACAATCGACAATATATTTGTTTTTTTTACATTTATTATTTTTTATCTATATCTATATAATAATTTTAAATATTTTAAATGTACCGACAGTGGTTTCCACGGGTGATAACCTAGTATATATATATATATATATATATATATATATATATATATATATACATATATATATATATATATATATATATATATATATATACATATATATATATATATATATATATATATATATATATATATATATATATATATATATATATTCCTATTCTAATAAAAAAATAGCTTTGTTTTTTTTATTGACAAGTGTCATACTATTATAACTCCTCATTAATATTATATGTCACTTATCATGTCACTTGTCAACCTATTAATTATCAATTTCAAAAATCAAATTTTAAATTTTCTTATTTTAAGTACATTAAATGAATAAGCGATTCTCCATTTTAAATTTCAAAATTTAATTTTATTTCACTCTAATTATATTAAATTAGTAGCATTAGGTTAAAAATTAAAATAAAATTAATACAATTTATAAGATTATATAATTTCGTATTTATTAAAATCTACGATTATAATCTTGTATAACTAAAAAATATCTCTAAAATAATAATTTATTTAAAATAATTGATTAATAATTTTGAATTTTTAAATATAAAAGTTTAATTAATTTTATAATTATGGTTCTCACGAGTTATAAAGTAATGTGTGTGTGTGTGTCTATATATCTATTATATATTATACCTTATAAAGCATATTTGGTCAAACGCTTAAAATTAAGTTGTACAAACCATAATGCAATATGTACTCACAATTTATGCATCTAGAAAATATAAATCTTATCCGGTCAACAACTCAAAAATTCAAAGATCAGATTTTGAATATTTAAAATTTAAGATAAGATTGACAATGTTTATCTCATATCGAAATTCAAATTTGCTTATTCTTATCCCTTAAATATCGAATGTGATTCTTATCCGGTCAACAAGTCAAAAAGTAAAGGATCAGATTTTGAATTTTTAAAATTTTACATAAGATTGACTATGGTTATCTCATTTCGAAATTCAAATTTGCTTATTCTTATCCATTAAATATCGAATGTGGTTCTTGCCCTTTAAATATTAGATGTGAAGCTAGCCGAACTCATTCCTCTCTTATTTTCTACTCTCACTTTCTTTCATCACATCGCAGTCGACGAAAGAGACCTCTAGCCGAACTCATTCCTCTCTTATTTGTCCAAAAAAAATCGTCTCTAGAAAATAATTTTTGAAATAGATTATTCGCACCTGTCGCTTAGCGCGGGTAAACGAGTAGTGTATATATATATATATATATATATATATATATATATATATATATATATATATATATATATATGTGTGTGTGTGTGTGTGTGTGTGAAAATTTCAACAGCAAAAATTTTAACAAATTGCTATTTGGTGGGGTGTTCAGACTCCAGCTCAGATTACTATGCAATCTCTTCTTTCTTGGTAAGATTTGATTACTTTAAGGGATGGTCAACGGAAGGTCTTTCAAGCGGTGATTTTAACTTCTTTGTGGTATTTGAGGAATTTTGGTAATAATTTGTTTTTCGGTAAGATTTTTCTTAGGAAATCGAACATTTTTTTATCATATTGTTCATCGGACATTTTTTTGGATTTCTAATAGGTGTAGGAAAGCAAAGTTTGGATGGTGTTCTTGGTTATATAATCCAACTTCTGATACTTTATGTATTTAATTGTTCTTTTTTAGCTTCTTGTTAATTTTTGAATAAAATTTCTACCGTTCGAAAAAAAAACAAATAGAACATATATCAATTCCTCAGTTTCTAACTACCATGACCAACAACACAAACAACAATAAATAACAATAGAACATATATCAATTCCTCAGTTTCTAACTACCATGACCACCAACACAAACAACAATAAATAACATAAAGCGTACGCAATTAAAAAAAAATTGATAGTAAAATTAAAAGAACATGATGACAATGTTTCAAAAATCATAAAATTAAAAATAGTTTGCTTAATTACCATAAAATATTCAGTATGTCACTTATTAAGTTATTAATATCAAATCTTTAATTTTAGTTTTCTCATTCCATCCTTATGATCTTAGAAGAGAGAGCGTTAGAGAAAACCAGACCTGATTTAAAGTTGAATTGTCAAACTTACAAAACTAAATAAGATTTACCACCTTTGACTCGATCGAGTTAGATTGGACTTGAGTAGTGACTAATGTGTATTTTAAATACTAGTTTTATATTTATAAAATATACTTAATTACAACTAAGCAAGTATACATATTCGTTTGACGGTATAGAGATGGTAAGAACGGATGTTGAACACTTAGGGAACAAGTATCATTCCAATAAAACTTTCTACTACTAATTAAATTAGAAAAATACTATAAATAGTGAGTTTTTTATGATTTTAAAGTTCAGAAACTTCTAACATTCACTTAAAACAATTCATAGCAAGCAATTACTTTAAACTAAGTAGAACAAAACAGATAACGTTTTAAAACAAGAAAATATAGAGTACTTTCATTTAGATTCGATTCACCTGTCTTCAATGGTTGATTTCAATAACAATTCAATGGATTTATGAGTTTATTACCGAATTTTATAATGACTAGTTATTTAGATCGGATCTCCTAGTACTAATAATTAATGAACAACTAACACAATCCTCATGTAATTAGTGAACACATAATTAATTTAATATATTCGAATTATGAAAGATATAATCTACTGACTTCTTACCAATGGTTATGACCATCAATCAAAGCATAACATGAGTATCTAATACTCTCTAACATGGTCAAAGTTAACAATTAATGTTACTTAACCCAAAGATTGGAACGATATTTAGTCTTAACAGTTTATGGTCACAAATAAGTTAAGATTCAAGTTAATGTAATTAGATTCATTGTCTTAACTGCACATAACTCAACAATAGGCAATAAAAATCATAAGATCAACTTGAAAGGCAAAGTGATTATTCAAACATAAGTAATAACCTAAGCAGTTAGTATCGGCGATTTCTAGGTGATTTCCATATTGGATATTGGTTATCGGTACCTTTCAAAATAGTGGTGTTAAATATCGGTCCAGAATATCCGAACCGCAAAAATCAGTGATATTTAGCGATACTTATAGATATTTCTAGGTGATTTCCAGGTGGGATATCGGTTATGTAATTTTACTTGTTGTTCTTTGTGTTAAGTCATGGTATAATTAAATCTTATTGTGTTAACCTAACTGAACCTACCGTTATGTTAAGTAGTTAATTGTTCGTGTTGAATCATGTACTTGTGATTTTAAGTCTCAACTGATCATGTTGTTATATTAAATGCTAAGTAGTTAAAAGTTAACTTGTTAATTGTTATATGATTGATCATGTTGTTGTGTTGTTTAGTACTTAATTCATAACTGATGATGATGATGATGATATTAGACTTGATGTGGAAGATCTTGTTGAACAGTTGGATGCCTTGGTTGATGTGGACTCGAGGAAGAGTTCATGTGTTAAGATTATATTGCATTTCAAATGTTGATAATTTTCATTTTTGACTTTTAATATTAATACTATATATATATATATATATATATATATATATATATATATATATATATATATATATATATATATATATATATATATATAGACACACACACACACATGCTAATATCCCACCAATATCCCACCGCAATAACCTATATCTCAACTATGGGCCCTTGGTCGATATTTGATTTTCAACCGCTATAACTGCATAGGTAATAACCAAACTAGACTAAATTTGAAATTATTGAAGTCAACACATAGTTTTGAGGTTTATCTACTCTAAACAATAGTGAAGGGTTTTAGCCCATAATTAAAGTAGAAATACAAATAAAACGAAGTAAACTCTGTTAAACATGATTAAACAAAGCAAAACACATGATTAAAGTGAATGAAAGACATTTTTATCTACTTTGTCCTTTGACCTCCATTAATGATATTTTCTCTTTAATTTGTTTCTAAGGTCTTTAGTCATCAAAGTTAGGATAATAAATGCAACCTTCTCTAGAGAATGAAAGAGGTTTGTATTAATAGAGCTTCCAAATTTTTCACCATCGCGACGTGGTTAAGGTCTTACCGCGGTGTGGTGAAGACTGGTTTGTGTATCCTCCTAGTAATCTGACTTATACTTCATATGATAAAAATATCGAACAGGACACCTCACCACACTGTGGTAAAGTTATTACCGCGTCGTGGTGGCCTTCTTTAATTATAATTAAAATGTAGCTTAAAATACTAAGACATCGCGCAAAATGTATGAGCATATATGGCGATATCATCGAGTCAACCGACTTGGTACATCATTTAAAGTTTGTAAGTGCTCAAACCTTCTAGAACAACTCCAAACCATATGTAGCCCAAAACCTATCAATCCCAATGATTTATTTGTTGGATTAGGTGTCTAAGTCAATATCTAAATTGGTATATACTTGAATTAAAAGCAAATCCTTTTGGGTTGCCCTCAAATCTAGTAGTTGAGTAGAATGAAATTTGGTGAGAGCGAAGCTAATTTACTGGTTTATTATATGATTCATAAATAGCAATAAATAATTTAATTATATACTCTGAGATTAATATATTAAGTAGAAATAGTATTATTTAATTAATAATTAATTGGAATTAGTTTTAGGATTAACTGGATTAATTAAAAGGATAGGGATCTAAGCTATAATTTTTTAATAGTTGAACAAGAGAAGAATTCTAGAGAATTCTAAGGGAGGGAGAATTTTTGAAGGCTCCTTTGTGTTTCTAGATTATTCCGTATAGATAATATGGATAATAAGAAAACTAGATAAATGCAAGATTTGAAAAAATATTATTTTATTTCAAATAAGGGTTATTTAAGGTTTTCCTATCATCTATAAATAGGGGCATTAACCTTACAATTTTCGGCCAATTAATACCTTAAAAGAATAGCTGCAAATCATCCTCTCTCCTCTCTCCTCAAGTGTTCTAATTGTTAGGGTTTGGGTACAAACCATCAGAGACATTTAGATACAAACCCTAATCCCTTTATGTGTTTCAATAATCATAGGGTACTCCTAGGGTTCTTTGATGTTTACATATTATAGTTACAGATTATAGTTATCAATTGAGAAATCTTAGATCCAAATAGGTTGCATGTGAACTTAAGGATTATATTTTTCAGGAACATGATTTTAAATATAACCTATAAAAGCCATCAGTGGTATCAGAGACATAGGTTTTCTATTTGGTTTTGCATAATAGTTAATAGATCAAAATTCGGGTTTATGGAATTAAACCCCAATGGTTATGATTTTCGATTTAGCTAGGGTTTCTTGAAACCCTAGCCTCCTTATTCCCTAACCCTATTTCGAAAATAGGGGAACCTTTTTAGGGTTTTATATTGTTTCCTTAATTGTTATTTTAAAAGCCTTAATATTTGAATAATTAAAACTTGATAAACGCAACCTTATTTTCGAAAATTAGGAGGGTTTGGAATAGGATCAAAATGGATTTATTTTATTAATTGGATAGTAGTAAATAATTATTTAATCCTTAAATAATTTAATTAATTGTTTAATTAAAATATAAAGATAAATTATAATTGGTTTAATATTAATTAATTAAAAGATTTAATTTAAATAATTAATATTTAAACCTCATATTTTGAAAAAGTTTTAAAATACGCCTTATATATATTATTAAAAGTTAATAATTATATGTATAAGAAAAGTCATTCAAATCAATAATAAGACTTATTCACTAAACCATTTTATAAAGAAGCTATAAGGAAGCGGCCACTCTCACGTATCACTCTCCTGTATGGTGGAGGGTCGTTAGATGAAGGGGTTTGATAGGACACATTCTCAGTAAAAGTATAATGATATAAAAGTACTGAAACCTTCTTTTAAAAATCTCACTCTGGTTGCTTTATGAAAAATATGAAAAGTATGTTAATCCATGAAAATGCACATCATGCTTTAATATGTTGTTAGTAGAGCATGTGTGGTTAACCAACACACTAATACGGACTTTAAAGAGGAATGATGGGCATCTCAAAAATTATCATTGTTAATAGAGCGTGTCTGGTTAACTGATACATTAATTACAAAGGATAAACGACATCGAGGATACTAATCGTGTTTGCATGGTTATTCACATCTTTTTTGTGATCCTCGGCATCCCAGTCACAAATAGAAGAACATAATATGAGATTAAACATATCACTAATAAGATTTAATGAACCTCAAAAGATCAAGGAATTTCATAAATTGATATTGGGGAATTGTTTTTTACCTACCTTCATAAATCTGCAATAAAATTAAGACATCCCTCTTCTTATTTCTGAATTGTTATATTGGATCCTAGTGTTGAATATTTACTATCAGTTAAAATATTAAGGATTTATATCAAATAACTAAAACTATCTCTCTTATACACATGTCTAATCTTGGAGATCAATCTGATGCTCAATCTTCCAACAACAACAAATTTTCTCTACTATCGATCATATCCAAAGAGTAACTAGCTGGTCCAAACTACATGGACTGGATGTGAAATCTCAAAATGACCCTTCGATACGAAGGAAAAGAATATTTCCTCGAAAAACCTGTAGTCCAAGTCGATGAGTCAACTGCTACTCGAAAAGAGCTTGCCATCGACAAGAAATACTATGATGACGCAACAAAGGCCGTTTGCATCATGGTTGCAACCATGGTACCTGAGTTGTAATATTTCTATGAGGACTATTGGCCATACGAGATGGGCTTGGATCTTACAAAAAAGTTCCACAAGAGAGAATGTTAAGAAAATTATTAGGTCGTTAAGGCGTTAATGGTATGCAAGTTGAAAGAATGAGACTTTGTCTGCAATCATGTGTAGAGAATGTTGAAATACATGGAGCATCTCCAAAAGTTAAATATGACTTTTGATGAGGAGTTGGCCATTGACATGCTCTTTAACTCCTTGCCTCCTTGTTATGATCAGTTCATATTGGCTTATCATTTGAACAACACATAGACAACATTAGACCAACTCCACAACTTGTTACAGACTACTGAATTAGGGATGAAGAAGAATCAAGCCCCTTCTACCACAAGTAATCTCATCCTTTCCATTGGGCAAAATAAAGGAATGAAAAGGAAGGCCAATCCCAAATCAAACATGAAGGGCAAGGCCCAAGCTAGATCGTCTAGCGGTTGGTCGAAGCACTACTAGAAAACAACCCTTTAATGAAGCGCAAACAATGACACGTGTTGATAGAGGACAAGCATTTGTGCGTGCCTAAAAAATAATGTCAGTTTTGCAAAGTTTGAAGGATAGAGGACACACATTTGTGCATGCCCTAAAATTAGTGTTAGAAAAGAAAAAAAGGAAATACGGAGGGCACCTTTTATAAATTATGTTATCTAAGTGTGTCGCTTTATAATTTTATAATGAAACACACGTTTTAAGTGGGATTTCACCCGCCTATTGGATCAAAAAATTAAACACACCGCCTCTTCCAATTATCTTCCAATTCGCAAGCAAAACCCCTAGGGCCTTTGCCTTCATGTCCGCCGTTATAGAGACCAGTACCGTTGATATCTCTACTGAAGTCGTGGTTGTTTATGATGGCGTCAAGTTCGGATTCCAAAGGCAGGAGATGTACACCGAGAATCTCTCCGGATCTGTCCATCCCTATGAATGTCATTTTTTCCTCTGTTACAAGACTCGCGTAGACTAGCCTACTCTTGTGGAATTCTCCGACTCGGATCTGCTACCTAAGCGACTTGCTGGAGCTATCAAGGAGCGTAAGAACGATATCGTTGTTACAAGACTCGCAGAGACCGGCCTACTCGTGTTGACCCAACTTGACTCCCCTGAATTGACTGATTTTCCCCTGACCTACAAAAATACGGTAAAGATTGTGTCAATCATAAGGTCTTTCCTTTTTGCATATTTACATGATGTATTTCTTCTTAAGGTTATGAAAGTTAGTTATTGAACATAACAAGATCCAAAGTTCTATCCAAAGTCATCTAGTACTTATAAATCTCTGAAATGCAACAAGAATTACACATGTAACAAGGAGAAAAGCAATGTGTGTATGAAAATGTATACGCTGAATTCAGTACTAGCAGTGGTGTTCTTGGTGAAGACATCATATCTTTTGGCAACCAAATTGAAGTTTCAGCTCAATGTGCTGATAGGATAATAGTTTTGGGTCACGGTTATCCGAGTCTAGTTGACCGAGGTGTAAAAATGATTCCTTCTCTTTATGTTATGGTGGAATGGACATTGTTGGTAGTTCCATGGTTCTTGGTGGTATTCCACCCCCTCAGGAATGGTCTATCCTACTCAAACCCTGCACGTAGGTATGTATACGCTTTTATTATATCCATAAATTTCACTTCTTTTTTAACATATTAATAATAATAATAATAATAATAATAATAATAATAATAATAATAATAATAATAATAATAATAATAATAATAATAATAATAATAATACGTTTGATGCATCAACACATATATGGATGCTGCCAATTTTACAATATAGATCTGAAGGAGTTACATGTTGCTGGAAAGTGGTTGGCTTTGAGTGAGAATGTTTTTAATGGAAGTCTTGGAACAATTATAGATAGTGGAACATCATATGGTTACCTACCTGAAGCAACTTTTCATGCATTCAAGAAAGCTGTAAGATTCTTAAATCTTCTTAATTTCATTTCTCTATATAGGACTCTTCTTAATTTCATTTCTCAAACGTGAAAATCCTACCCTAAGAACCCAGATCTATAAATGGCATGAACCGGATTCTAACAAGATCGAGTGTATAGTATTTGCATATGGCAGACTCGGCGAGTCGAGTCGCGATTCCCCGAGTTTTTCCCCCCTTTTCGTTTATGCCGAGTAGAGTAGTGAGTCCTGGGTGGACTCGGTGAGTTGGAAGCCGAACTCATCCATGAAGGAACTCGGCGAATCAATGCCCTGACTCGGCGAGTTCAAGGCAACCTCCTTAGATCAAGAACAGACTCGACAAGTTGTTCATACAACTCGGCAAGTCACAGCGACATGAAACTTTACTCGTCGAGCTAGGCATTGACTCGACGAGTTCTCCTTCTAAACTGATGTCCAAGTCCTTGATCCTACTCGCCGAGTTGTATGAACAACTCGCTGAGTTCATCTTCATCCGATGAACACTTTATGCTGTGACTCGTCAAGTTGTATAAACAACTCATCGAGTTTGTTCTTGATCTAAGGAGGTTGCCTTAAACTCGCCGAGTCAGGGCATTGACTCGCCGAGTTCCTTCATGGATGAGTTCGGCTTCCAACTCACCGAGTCCACCCAGGACTCACTAATCTACTCTAATCACTTCATATAACATGAACACATATACTGCATACTGCATCGGACCTTAGTCCGGAACACATAACTCATACCATGTCTGTATCATAAAGACACCAAGCATACTGAACTACTGCATCGGACCGATGTCCGGAACTACTGCTAACTAAACGGGTCGGCATTGTGGCCGTAGACCCGTTCCTACTGGAAGGATACTCACCTCACACTGCTAAACTCCCGTAAACACAATCCCACACTGCTGAAGTCCCGCAGACTCCACCCCAGCTGCTGGCTAACAGATTCCCGAACTGTCAACACCAAATAACACCCAATTAATAATTAGGTTCTAACACATAACTAAAAATACATGCTTTGGATAATTACTACATTACCCCTAGCTTGGCTTACCCAAGCCCAAGGCCCAATCCATAAGCCCAAAGTCAACTAGGAATCAAAGCCCAACATATGGCCCATCTATGGCCCAATTTTCCAAATTGGGCCTAATCCTTCATATGGGCCTCACTCTAAAGCCCAACTAATTACTCTAGTCCATTTGATTATTCTCAGATGGACCAACACAAAGCCCAAGTGAAATTAGGGTTTCACATCAAATGATAACTACGGTTAAGTGTTTCTTACTTAACCCACTAAGGACTTAACACACTAGAGACTTAATCCATTAAGGACTTAATATGCCTAAGTGAAATTAGGGTTTCACATCAAATGATAACTATGGTTAAGTGTTTCTTACTAAACCCACTAAGGACTTAACACACTAGAGATTTAATCCATTAAGTCCATTATTGCTTAGATTAATTTCTGTCAATGATTATTATTTAATATTCACTTATTAAATAATTCTCGTGTGTGTCCTGATAATTTCTCAAATATTAGGATTTTCTCAATTAGCCCATTAAGGACTTAGTCCATTAAGTCATTTACTCTACTAGATAAATGGCCTGGAATAGTTTGGGCTTAATTCACAATCCAATCCCAATGGCCCACAAGTGGGCCCAATAAGTCTAAGGCCCAAATACTCACAATTAGGGTTTTCTAAACCCTAATTAGGGTTTCCACTCAAACATGGCCCAATAGGCCCAAAATTAATCTTTAAGCCCCTTAGGGTTTTGGCTAGGTCCATCAACTCCATGGCCCAATATATATATATATATATATATATATATATATATATATATATATATATATATATATATATATATATATATATATATATATATATATATATATATATATATATATATATATTAAGTTTTAAATCATGGATGCAGATCATGAAAGAAGTCCGTTCTGTCTAACAAATAAACGGTCCTGATCCAAGTTATGATGACATTTGCTTTCTAGCTTTATTTTGATTGATGTATCGTTTTTTGGACATTTGACCCAACTTCCTTCAAAGTAGCTTTCAATTTCATTATCATTATTAACTTATTTCATGACAATCCTCACTACTTAATGTTGTTAATGTATTTTGTTTCTAGCTAATCATCGATTACAATGATATGAAAAAAATCCATTTCCTTGATCAATTGAATGAATTCAATGAAGGGAGAATAAACTTGAGGTAAATTTATTTGGCAAAATCATGATATTTCTGATTATCAGTTTACTCGTTAAAATGATGAATATATTAATAGTTCTATTTTCTTTGATACTAGAGATTGCAAAGTAACTGTTTCATATTCCTATATGTTTACCAAAGCTACCAGGCCGACTTTACTTTTCATTCCGGAAGCCTATACAAACAATAGGAAAAGAAAATAAA
Organism: Lactuca sativa; assembly: GCF_002870075.4. Classification (NCBI taxonomy): domain Eukaryota; kingdom Viridiplantae; phylum Streptophyta; class Magnoliopsida; order Asterales; family Asteraceae; genus Lactuca; species Lactuca sativa. The sequence continues at coordinate 351,237,025 of NC_056626.2, forward strand.
TTAAATGATAAATATTATTTGAAAAAATCATACATGCAAATAAAATGTGAATTTGAAAATAATGTAAGCCTATACAAACCATGGTCAAATAAAAATTCGTGTTGCTGACCTCAAACAAGGAATAAAATCAATGATTTTTGGCATAAAAAGATTAGAAAAAATCTTAATAAAACGTAAGTTTTGTATATATGCAAACAGTTACATGTAATTGGAGAAAAACTCAAAGTTACAACAAAAAATTGGAAAATTTTGTGTTTGGCTTGTTTGTTTAAGATTTTGTGAGAATCTACAATTAGTAACAAAGTTCTGTATATATACAAACAGTTACATGTAATTGGATAAACATCATGAATGACAATTATACGGCGGTTGACAGTTTTATTGATTGTGTATAGATTAATGATTATTTTCTGGCATATTTAATGCATATACCGCTATAAGTGATATGCTTTACTTGTAACTTGTAAGTAATTTTCTATATGACATGCTGAACTACAATTGATATTTACCATTTGTATTGGGGTATTCTTGTCATTGTGATTGTCATTATTGATATTAGGTAATTCATATTGTAGTCTATTTATTCCAAATTCCATGTTTGATTCTGAATTGAAGCATGAGGTTTGCCATTGGGCAGCACATTATGTGAGTTCATTGTTCATGTTGTTGTCCTATCAAAGTTTTTTTTAAACCATAACTCTTTTTGTATTGATATTTCTTCATCTTTTTTAGGAACATAGGATGCACCTTGGATAGAAAGCCAAGTACTTTTTTCTACTCTATTTTGGGTTTCATAATAACTTATAGCGATTGCTAGTAACCGTGCATGTAGTAGACTGAATTCGTGCATTGATTAAGCTTCGATCTTTTGTATTTCCTTGATGTCATAGCTCATGAGGATTGTTTGTGTTTATAATAAGAAATGGGAAGTAGGTTTTGGTTGAAACTCTTTTTTAAGTTATGTTTTATTTTCATGGATTTATATCTTTTTCATAAATTGTGGCTTTTGACATGGATATAGCTCAATATTATTGTGCTAACTTTTTTCGAATATCTAAAATACCCTTTAGTAAAGTTAAAGTAAAGCAACCTTGTGGATCCAAATCAATTACATTTAGTTTTTTACTTATTTACAACGATGATAAGGGGTAAATATGTAACTTCCATCCTAGAACGTCTTGAAAAAGGACATGTTACAATTTTCAAGTAAAAAGATTGATGTTTTATTTTTGACTTGTGATTTGCAGCATATGTGGCCAGGTTCATGAGCATCTACAAAGGCTTTCTGATCGTGACATTTGGCTGAGCTCAACATCATGCTCTACGAATCTCATATGCTTCAAACTTCTTCAATGTTGCTTTAGATGTCTGAGTTTCAATTGCTTGTTAAGAACCCCTTCCTTTTTATTTTGGTATGTTGTTTTCTACTTAAACCATCTCTTGAGGTTAGGGATAGATTTTGTAATGGAATGTAAGAACCCTTTTATATGAAAGGCAAAATTCAACTATACTTAGTTAGAATTTGATGTTTATCATCTTTGTATATATCTTTTTAGTTTTTATAGCATTACATTGCAGAAGGTGTCCCTTAATAACAAAGTAGTATTGGCTTATATAGTTAGGGAAAACCTCTTAATAACAAGTTGTACAACACGTATCGTGGGTGGTACAATGTTCAAATTGAAGATTTTCTCGTTCAAAAAAAAAAAACAAAGATCTTCTAAGTTTGAGTCGTTTATTGAAATGGAACTCAGATTGTTAAAAAGGTATCTCAAATTCTCAAATGAGTTCCAAAACGTCCATGATTTTGATTCGTATTTTTTGTTTTTCATTTTTGATCGATTTGGCTCATTGGATCAAAATCGTTTCAAACCCCATTGATTGATCCAATTATTTTTTTTAGATCAAAATTCCAAAAATCAAAATCATATTTTCACATTTTTTCTTCGAAATTACTATTCATCCAACTAGTTTGAACCCAATTAAAAAATAGTGTATATGTTACTGTTCACGATTTGTTTTAGCCCAAAATGATATCGATCTGATATCTTAAAACAATAAGTCCAAATGTAACTAAGTCTTTTTTCAATGTTGGAGCCCATTGATTCATCACATCTAGTCGACGTATGTTGTTGTCATTCAACTTGACACATGCTTTATTTGTTGTAGAATTGTATCCATATGATGTTCTTAATCAATTGTTCTTGAATTCTCATTCTCATTTTCTCGTGTCTTTTAATCATTTGTAGTTGATTGATAGTCTGAAAATGAGATTCGATTTCATATGATTGGTGAATGATGAAATCGACTTTATTTGAGTCAAAACTAAGAATTCGATAGTTGATTTTGTTTTTTTTTTTTTTTTTTTTGATGAAATTGGTTAAGAACAGTTGAAGGAGGTGAAGAACTATTGTTTGAACGTGTTTGATCTAAAATTGAATGTTTGAATCATCAATTTCTTGTTTGTTGATTGTTGACTTCGAAAAGCCAAACTGTGAAAAATCAAAGTCGAGATTCAAGAGATGAATTCATGAATTTGAGGCTGAAATTTGTTAATATAGGTTGAATAGAGGCTATAGATATCAAACTCAAGGATGATTTGAGGTTCAATTTCGAAAATTAGCTTGGAATTGAATCTTGATGTCAAATGTATTCTTGAGAACGGAGGCACTAGAATGCTGTTGATGTGTGTTTTCGAAGACTTCTAAAACGATATACTATGATTTCGAAAGCCTGAATTGATTTTCAATGGATTTGGGATCGATTGTCAAATGAAAAATGTTTAATTGATTTAGATTTCATGTTATGACGTCTTTGGAGTTGATAGTCTGATGATGATTGTTTTTATATGCGAAGACTGTGAAGGGCTTTCAATGGACGCAGTTGATATCAATGATTGTTGATTTTGGTTTGGTATTGTCGATTGATGGCTTTTGAGTTGCGAATTGATAGTTAGGAACGAACTGGGAAAGGTTGATTTGGTGAGGAGTTATGTTTTGGTGTGTCGATGTCTAAATTGGAGTACATTGTGGGGTTTATGGAGTTGACTTTCGTATCAATGGATGGTAGTTCGTATTTATGAGATTGATTTTGGGAATCGACAGTCGAAATGGTAAATATTTTGATGTCGATTTTGGAAGTCAATGGATATTGATTGGAATGAACAACAAAGGATAAGTAAATGGTTGAGTTTAAGTGACTAATAACGAAGGGTTGGTCATGGAGTTTTGAAATGGGGGTCTTGACTTGGAAGGTTTAGACACTGAGTTTCGAAGGCAATATATCGAGTGGTTCACTTGCGAACGGTTGATAATGAGTAGGCTGAATGCTCGATTCGTTGATGACGAGTGGTTAGTGGGTCTTCGCAATCGTGACTCTTGTTGTTGTACCTTTCGCATATGTTAAGGAATTGGGAAGAAGACAATGAATTGTTACGAAATTCACCCCTAATGTTTCAAAGAAATGGCCATTTAAATCCAATTTCAACATGCTGAAAATATTTTGTGAAGAAAGCTGAAGTTTCTAATTTAGCCCCTACAGTTTCGAAATATTGGTAGAAATTACCTAACTTTGAAATTGGGCTAACAATGCTGAGAAATGCAGAATTTTACGGGTTCAGTCCTTGCAGTTAATTCGAACCTACACTTTATGCCCAGTTTCGCAAATGGGGGAGTCTTAAGCTGTTTTTGGTTCAACAGGTCCCTGCAAATTTCAGAAAGTGGCAATTTTTACCCGGATTTTGGAAAATGTTGCAACTCTCACCCAAAAGTCGAAAATTTTCACAAATTGGAAATTTTTCGAGGCTTTTTCGTGATTGTTTTGCCATCTAAGATTTTCAAGGTTTTATTTTTGGCACACATCAAAGGGGAGTTATGTGAAGATTAATCATCAGGCGCTTCTCACCCTTATAATAATCATTGTTTTTATTATAAAAAGAGGGGGAATGAAAAGTTGGTATTTGAAGCTTCGGGTATTCATTTGTGGATTTGAAGACTGGTATCATTTGAAGGGGAGTTTGGTCTTGATTAGCGCGAGCTCATTGGATATCGATGTCAGGACATCCAATCCTAACTTTGAGGGCGAGAATGTTAGGGCACAAAGTCACGCTTTGATGTTTTAGTGCTTACCCACTTGTATTGTGTATTGATTTGTCTTTCCTATAAATAAGAAGTGAGTGGCACTCATTTATGTAATGATCATTTTGGAGAAGCATTAGTTTTAGAGAGAGAATTTAGCAAACCCGTTTTGTACTCTTTCTATCAAAAACTAATGAGAGCTTGAAAAAAATTTATTTACTCCATGTATTCATGCTTTGTATGATGATTCACTAGATTTATTCATATTTTGCACATGCCATCATAATCAACACAACTACACTATTGCACTGAAAAGGGTGGTTGGAAAAGAAGTTGCCCTAAATACTTGCAAACATCAAGAATGGCAAGCAAGCCATCGTCTGCAGGTATGTGTACTTTTCAAGTCAATAACTCACAACTTAATCATTCTTTGGTCCTTGATACATGATATAGATTTCACATTTGTTCTGATTTGTAGGGGGCTAAGAGAAAGTGAGAAGGTTGAGCATGGAATAATAAATTTGATCATGGGAAATATACGATCTTTTCTTTTTACCAAGATTCGAACATATGGTTTTGTGACTCGTGGTGATGTTAGCATTGATTTGACTAATTGTTGTTATTCGAAAGAAAAGATGCAAAACATTATTTATTTTCATGCATTTACTAGACAAGGGTTTCCATATTCTTTTAATGATATGAATGGTTTGATTTTAGCTTATAAAATGGTGTTTTTATGTTTTAATGTTTACCTTGTAATGGAGTGTATGAAACTGTGATTTGTATTTATAACTTAGGAAATAGTGTATTGAATGTTGATTCATCCAATGGTATAGACAAAGCATTATTATGGCATTGTCATCTTGGAGACATTAACAAGAAACGCATTGCCCAACTCTAAAAGCATAGATTGTTGGAATCATTTAACTTAAGATCAGATGATGAATGCGAGTCTTGTCTTTAGGGTAAGATGACAAAATTACCTTTCACTGGGTCTTTTGAAAGAGGTGAAGGTTTGCTAGATCTCATACACACATATGTGTGTGGACCCTTCAGATCTACCACAAGGGATAGGAATCAATTATACATGACATTTATGGATGATTATAGCATATATGGATATATCTACTTAATCAAACATAAATCAGAAACCTTTGAAAAGCTCAAGGAGTTTAGACACAAGGTGAAGAATCAATTTGGAAAGAATCTAAAGATGCACCAATCTAATAAAGGTGTAGAATATCTTAGCATCGAGTTCTACGACTATCTAAAGGAATGAAGAATAGTTTCATAATTGACTCATCATATAACACCACAATGTAATGGTGTTGATGAGAGGCAGAATAGAACCTTGTTAGTCATGGTTTATTCCATTATGAGTCCATCTGCACTTCCTATTTCTTTATGGGGGTATGCCTTAGAGACAGCCAACCATATCTTTAATCTTGTCCCTACTAAGAAGGTTGCCAAAAATCCTCACGATATGTGGATAGGGAAAGGTTCCTTGCTATGTCACATTAAGGTTTAAGGTTGTGAACTTTTGTTAAAGGAGAGACTCATGATAAGCTAGAACCTATAAGTGAGCAGTGTATTTTTATTGGTTACCTACAAAAGTCTTTTGGATATTTGTTTAACCGACCTAGTGATAACGTGGTATCTATAGCTTGAAACGAAGTCTTTCATGAGAGAGATAGCTCATATTCAAAGAGGACAGTAGGAGTGCTATTGATCTGGAAGAAATTCCAAAATCAACCAATGACGGAACCTTAGAAGAAATTAGCTCTCAACCGGAGGATGAGACTCCTGTTGAACCTATTGAGAATTCGTTACCTATTCGTCAATCCAATAGGTTTAGCATTTCACCTATGCTCTATGGTTTCCATATAACATCAGATGGTGACACGTTTATCAGTGATGGTATACTGGTAAATTTAAATTAGCCAGCTAACTACAGGGAAACGATAGCGATCCTTGAGGCAGTCAAACGGAAAAAGTCAACATAAAGCGAGATTCAGTCCATGTACAACAACCAAGTTTGGAATTTGGTTTATCATAAACCTGGTCAAAAGACAATAGGTTAAAAATGGATCTTTAAAAAGAAGACTGGTATGGATGGGAAAGTACACATGCTCAAAGCACAACTGGTTGCGAAAGGGATTTACTCAATCCTTTGGGGTTGACTATGATGAGACCTTTTCACCAATGGCAAAGATAAACTCTATCAAGATAATGCTCGCCATAGCTGCCTTTCATGATTATGAAATATGGCAGATGGATGTCAAAACTGCTTTCCTTAATGAGAAGCTAGATGAGGATGTTTACATGAGTTAGGCAGAGGGTTTTATACATGAAAAGTTTCCTAATAGAGTGTGTAAGCTTGATAAATCCATTTATGGATTGAAACAAACTTCTCGTAGTTGGAATATTTTCTTCCATGACAAAGTCAAGGAACATGGTTTCTCTAAGAGAGAGGATGAGTCATGTGTGTATGTATAAGCTAGTGGGAGTGTAGTAACTATCTTGGGTTTGTATGGTAACATCCCAAAATTCAAGACCAAAAATTTCATTTTTAATTAAGTTATTATAAAACCAATCGTATAAAAGCATCCATAAAAAAATCCCATTTCAAAACCCAAAGTATCAATAATCAAAACGTGTTATCATAAAACAATATCAGAGTGTAATCCCAAAGATCTCATGCATGGAAAACATAATGTGATGCACTGAGACTACCGGCTCCATTCATTTGAAAACGAAGTACCTAAAACCAAAACAGAAAACCGTAAGCATGAAGCTTAATGATTTCCCCATCATACCACATACAACATAATGCCTAGCATAACTGGGTGTTGCCCTCCCCTTCGGTATCTTTCAACCGGTAACTGTCTAGCATAACTAGGTACTGGACTACCCCTTTGGTATCTTTCAATCGGTAACCGGGGACTATCTCACCCCTACCACTACCACATAATATCCTAGCATAAACACATAAATCACATACTTACTAGTATATTTGGGAGTTGGCCTCCCCTTCGGTATCTTTCAACCGATAACTGCCTATGGTATCTTTCAACCGGTAACTGCCTTCGATATCTTTCAACCGGTAATTTCCTTCGGTATCTTTCAACCGGTAACCGGTGACTTACTTAACCCATTAAGGGCTTAATCCATTAAGTCCATCAATCGACTAGGTCGATCATATAATGTGGCCGGGCTTAAGTTATAATCCCAATCCGGTTTTCTAACAAATGCGGGTCCTGACAATCAAAAACCCACATATCCAAAATTAGGGTTTTCTAAACCCTAATTAGGGTTTCCAACCCTGTCAAAACCCATATAGGCCCAAAAGCAAAGTCTTTAGATCAATTAGGGTTTCATTAGGCCCACTAGGGTTTCATAAGTCATGCACCACCCACTACCACCTCGAGTAGTGGTGTTCAACAACGGCTCAAGGTGGCGCCCACCACCTCATGGTGGTGGTTATGGTTCTAGTCTAATTGCATGTGTCCAAACATCCCAAAAGCAGTGTAACACAAGTAAAAGCACATCGCCAACCAACACGGCGGCAGGAGGTGGTAGCCACCACCTCACGGTGGTGGTTATGAGTTTTCTTTGATTATTCTGTCACTAATTATAACGTACAACACCAAAATCCCAAATAACACACACACACACATACACACTAAGATAAGCACACACAGCCACCCATGTTGTGGGTGGAAGTGGTACATGGTGGCAGCCACCATGGCTGGCAGCCATGGTGGTTATCTTCTCAGTTTTCTGGCCATCAAACACCACATACAATACACACACACGTTTCTGAATTGCAAAATGCACCCCAGCCACCTACCTGGTGGCGTTTGGCGATGACAACAACAATACTAGCGGCAACAATGGCAGAACAACGGCGGTTTACGATGTAATAGTGGAAGAGAATGGCGCAGGGTAACCGGAGCGGCTTGTACGAACCGTATAGGCGGCAACGGACACATTGTCTTCAACTGAAACGGCCAACGGCGACGCCATCGGCCGAAGATAGCGGCGGAAGTGGCACTGTCCATTTGTTCCCCTCCATTTATGTCTGAACAGCGACCTGCCACGTCCGTCTTCATCTTCAGCGGCCATAGGAGCCATGGCAGTGGTTTTCCGACTCCAACAATGGTGGTCTACTTCGGCTTCAACCGATAAGGAGGCGGCTGAGAAAGCTCCGAAAGGTGGTATCAGTGGACTTAACGTTGGAAGGAAATGAAGAATGGTGGCAGTCGAACGAAAAGGCAGAAATCTGGTGGTCTTTGTCATCATGGCTAATCGAAAACAGCATGGTGGCGGCGTCGATGGGGAGACATAGGGGTGGTGGTAGCGGATGAATCTTATTAGGGTTAGGGTTTATGGCATGGGTTATATTTGGTGCCCTATAAAACTTCCTTGCATAATGCCACCTTTGGTCCCTCCTTTCACTTTTTCTTTCTAAGTCAGTCCATAATTTACCCTTTTAACCCCCAACATTTAAAATCCATTTCAATTCAGGTACAATACTTACCAAACAACCCCTCTGTAACATCCCAATTTTCAAGGCCAAAAAATTCATTTTTAATTAACTAACTTATCCAATAATTTACCAACATCATTGCCAATATCATATCAATGTATAAAACGTAACAACGTGTCTCAAAACCATATCATCAATAGTAATTGAAATCAGAGTACAATCCCGGAAAACTCAATGCGGAAATCAGGTGTGTGTGTGATGCGCTGCTACACTGCCGACTCCTTTCCCTTGGATGAAGAGGTACCTGAAAGTAAAACTGAAACTATAAGCATAAAGCTTAGTGAGTTCCCCCATCAAACCACATACCAAAGAACATACATATTGTCGGGTAGTTCTGCGGTGCCCAACCTACCCATGTTAAGCCATTCTAGGGGTGCTGACCTACCCATGTCAAGCCATTCTGGAGTGCTGACCTACCCGTGTCAGGCAATTCGAGGTTGCCGACCTACCCTCCGATTTGTCTCAACCCGACACGAGGACTATTTCACCCTTACCACTAGCATATAATATCATATCATAATCGTGCTGTCAAACATATATAGGGTGTCCGACCTACCATTCGGTCCTAGCAACCGAATCAGGTGACTAGTCCCCTCCTACTAATACTATCACATATAACACATCAAGCTAGCATATACACATAACAGGAAATAGCAAACCTGAAAATTATCACAAAGACAGCTACTAGTGGGTTGACCTTGGTGTCCTAGACCTACTTCTACTGGAAGGTAACTCACCTAAATGTCGCGTAGTGTCTGTACTGTCCTCGGTGTGGAAATCGACTCTCCTCAATCCCTACACGGCAACTCTTCTAAGTTATCAATTCATACTCATAACCCTCCTAAGGGTCACTCACGTCCCGCCCAAAGTCAACGTCAAAACCTGGTCAACTCAACTCTTTGGTTAACCAGACTTGCCGAATTGGTCTACCAACTCGTTGAGTCCCCACATCCACAGAATACTACAAACCCGTGTCTACTAGTCGGGTCTATCAAGAGCTCGACGAGTTCACCTTTAACAACATTTTAGCCTATTTCAATCGACTCGGTAAGTTCGCCTTTGAAGTCGTTGAGTTCATCTTCATTATATGAATCTGTTCAGTCTATGACTCACCGAATGGTATGAATAACCTTTCAAGTCCATCTTCATGGGTTAGAAGATTACTTTGGACTCGCCGAGTTTACTGATACACTCGTCGAGTCCCATGATTTCCAGGTCTATAATCATGTCCATCTTTGTTGAGTCCTCTTCTATACTCAACCAGATTCCTTAAAAACAGCAATGGTCGGGGAACCATTACCCGACTCACCGAGTCCGAAGAAGAACTCGTCGAGTCTGCTAAGTCCATGTCCATAAACACTATTTCTATTGAGCTCATCTCATCCAAAGGGTAGGTTTGACCTCTTAGGGTCGATATAACACATAAAGTCACGAACTTTATATCCATGCATGGGTCTTTATTCTCAAAAGGATCAAAAATGAGATCTACAAGATTCATGGGGCTCTCATGGCCAGAAAGTTGGCACCATTATGCCATGAGAACCCTCAAAAGTCCAAGATCTGTAGCCATATCACCACATTACACCCATAACCCGAAAGTGGCTTAGAAATGCCTTAAAGATTGAAGCTTTTTTTACCTTAAATAAGCTGGAAATGGAACACAACCTCTGGATCTTCTAGCTTCAACTTGAACTCCCAAGCTCGTTTCTTCTTCTCAAGCTTCACAACTACCAAAATGCACAAAAATGGCATAAGAGCACTCAAACTAGGCTAATGTTTCAGTTTAAGGTCTTCTGGAAGTATAAGGGACGATGGAGGCTGATATGGGAGCAAATGATTTGTTTAAATAGGGTGCATACTCTCAAATTTAGAGTTTCACTCGAACAACACCTACTTGCCGAGTCGTTCTCCGGACTCATCGACTAGATCACTTAAACTCCCACAGGATGTCGAGTGTACTCAATGAGTTGGGCCTCAAACTCGTCGAGTCCCAAAAAAAATATGAAGTTTCTTGAATTAAATGCATACCAGGAATCGGGTATTAGAAATCTCCCCTACTTATTTTAGACTTCATCCTCGAAGTCTGCCACTAAGTCCTGGAAGAGCTCGGTGTAGTGCTCCCTCATATCGTCCTTCGACTACCAGGTCCATTCCGAGCCCTTGCGGTGCTGCCACTATACCTTTACCAGCTCTACTCTCTTGTTTGTCAAATACTTTGACTTCCTATCAAGGATCACCACTGGCCGCTCGATGTAGTTAATGTTGTCATCCACCTGAATATCCTTTAAAGGCATCACTGCCAAATCGTCCATCAGACACTTTCGTAACTAGGAGATGTGAAAGGTGCTATGAATCTGACTGAGTTTGGCTACCGGGTCCAACCTATGTGCTACCTTGCGCAACTCGGCTACAACCATGAAAGGTCCAATATACCTGGGGCCCAGTGTGCCCCTCTTCTTGAATCAAATGACGCCCGTCTAAGGCGACACTTTTAGGAGTACCATATCGCCGACCTGGAACTCCAGGTTCGATCGACGCTTGTTGGCATAAGTTGTCTGTCGACTCTGAGCAGTTTGAAGGCTGCTCCAAACCTGCTGGATCCTCTCTGTAGTCTTGAGTACCACTTCAGTACTCCCCATGACCCTCTGACTAGCCTCTCCCCAGCATAGCGGGGTCCTACACTTCCTCCCATATAAAATTTGGAAGGGAGGACGGTCGATACTCGCATGACAACTATTATTATAGGAAAACTCCGCCAGAGGAAGGTAAGTATCCCAACTACATCTGAAGTCTAATACACACGCCCGCAACATATCCTCTAGAGTCTGGATGGTCCGCTCGCTCTGACCATCCGTCTGCGGTTGAAAGGCGGTGCTAAAGTGCAGACGAGTACCCAGCTCATCATAAAACTTCTTCCAGAACCTGGAAGTGAATCGCACATCCCTATTGGAAATCACCGAGACTGGCACTCCATGTCGAGCCACTACCTCCCAGATATAGATATCGACCAATTTTTCCGCCGAAATGCTCTCCTGAATCGGAATGAAATGGGGCTCTTGGTCAATCGATCCACGATGACCCAAATCAAATCCACTCACCGTGCGATCATGGGAAGCTTTGTGATGAAATCCATAGTTATATCCTCCCATTTCCACAGCGGGATATCCAACGGCTGGATCTTGCTGTGAGGCCTCTAGTGCTCGTCCTTGACTTTCCTGCAGGTCAGGCATCTCTCCACAAACCAAGCTACATCCCTCTTCATACAGGGAAACCAATAATCAAGGCGAAGATCCCTTTACATCTTCCTCACTCCGGGGTGGATAGAAAATCTTGATTTGTGCGCCTCCTCCATCAATACCTGGCACACACCCCCATGATATGGGACCCATACCCTTCGGTGAAGAGTCAACAACCCACGACTGTCATAATCGAAGGAGGAAACCTGACCCATAATATGCTCACTCTTACGATGTTCCTCCTTCATAGCCTCCTACTGGGCCTCTTGAATCCGCTCCAACAGTGGGGTCACACCGGTCATCCACATACAGATATCCCTGATCGGTGCTGCCTTGCGGCTAAGCGTGTCGGCCAGGACATTGGCCTTCCCCGAGTGGTAGAGAATCTCACAATCATAATCCTTTACCACATTAAACCACCAACACTGCCTCATATTCAGATTTGGCTGATCCATGAGATACCTCAGACTCTTGTGGTCTGTGTAAATGGTACAACGAACACAATAGAGATAATGATGCCAAATCTTCAGGGCGAAAAGAACAGCCCCTAGCTCCAAATCATGCGTTGGATAGTTCGCCTCATGTGGCTTCAGTTGCCTCGAAGCGTAAGCGATAACATGCCCTCTCTGCATCAACACCACGTTCAAACTTGAGATGGACACATTGCAATATACTACAAAATCATCCATGCACTCCGGTAGGGCTAAGATTGGCGCCTCGCACAACTCTGTCTAAACGTCTCAAATGCGGCCTGCTGCACAGGCCCCCAGCAAAAGACCACGACTTTCCTTGTCAACCAGGTCAAGGACACGACTATCTTGGAGAAGTCCTGAATGAATCTCCGATAATAGCCTGCCAGTCCCAGAAAGCTCCGAATCTCAGATGGTGACCTCAGAACCTCCCACCTCATCACGACCTCCACCTAGGTCGGGTCAACCGGAATCCCATTCTGGTTGACAAGGTGCCTAAGAAACTGCACCTCGTGCAACCAGAACTTGCACTTGGAGAACTTAACGTGCAAGCTCTCCCACCTCAAAGTATCCAGAACCTCCCGCAAGTGCTCCCCATGCTGCTCCTGCATCTTGGAATAAACCAAGATGTCATCGATGAAAACTATCACAGACCGATCCAACATCGGTCTGCACATGCGGTTCATGACATCCATGAACACGGTAGGAGAATTGGTGAGCCCGAAAGGCATCCCCACGAACTCATAGTGACCGTAACGTGTCTGAAAAGCAGTCTTCCACACATCCTCCTCTATGACCCTCATTTGATGATAACCTGAACGCAAATAATTCTTGGAGAACCAAGATGCTCCCTGAAGCTAGTTGAAGAGATCATCAATATCCTCGGGAATGGGTAACGGTTCTTCTTCGTTAACTTATTTAGCTCCCGATAATCTATACACATCTGATGCGACCCGTCCCTCTTCTTCACAACTAAAATCGGGGCTCCCCAGGGTGAACTGCTCGGTCTAATGAATCTCTTGTCTAACAACTCCTGCAGTTGTGTAGAAAAAGTCCCGCATCTCAGGAGGAGCCAACCAATATGATGCCCGGGATATAGGAGCCGTACCTTGGACTAGGTCGATCCTGAACTCTATCTGCCTCTCCGGAGGTATCACAGGCAACTCCTTAGGAAATACATCCGCGAACCCTCGTGCCACTGGCACATTGCTCACCGTCGCCTTACCTACATCCCGGGTATCCATAGCGTAGGCGACATACCCTGTGCAACCCTACTGGAGGTAGTGCCTAGCCCTCGTTGCTGAACATAAGGCTGGTCCGTGCTGTGGCCTTTCGCCCTGAATCACCAGCTCTCCTCCACTTGGGGTCCTGATCCGCACCAACTGATGCGCGTAGTCGATCACTGCCTCATTGGGGCTTTGCCAATCCATGCCTATGATAACCTTGTTCCCCAAAAAGGTATGGAAACCAAGTCTACCAGGTAGCGCTCCTCGAACAATCTCAAAACACAATCCCTGAAAACCTCTGATGCTCGCACTGATCGGTCGTCCTCAATCTCGACTTATAGAGGGCAATCCAACATACCCGAGGACTCAGGAAACCACTTGCTAAGCGCAAGAGAGACAAACGATCTAGTAGCACCTGAATCATACAATACCTAAATTGGGATACCGTTTACATGGAACGATCCTAAACAGATCACATAACATAACACAACACATCAAAATCATAGCGACACGTTACAAAAGTTTAGAGAGAAGAAATCATACCCGTGACCACATCGGGTGCGACGCGTGCCTCCTCGGCTGTCAACTGAAAAGCTCGGCTCCATGCCACTAGAGCCTCTGTCTTGACTTTCCGGCCATCCGTAACTCATGCTGTCTCTGGACTTGGCGCCACCACTGGCACTTCCGCTGATGCTGCTGACAACCTTGGCAGATGGCCATTTTATGGCCCCTCTGATTGAAATGGAAGCAAATCAGGTTTAATTTCTGAACTGTGGGGGCAGGGGCAGTACAATCCCTACCAAAGTTCCCCGTCTTTCCACACTTGTAGCAGCCTGACGATCCCGCTCTACAAGCTCTATCATGCAGCCTGCCGTATGTCCTGCAGCGGCTATGGCCCGACTGGCCCTTCGACCTACTGTCGTATCCCTTGGGTTTCTTCCCCGAAACCCCATAACCTGCTCAGTCTCTGCCTTCCTCTTCCTGATGTGCTCCAAATCAGTCTCCCTCTCCTAGGCCCTGACAATCATGGACTCCAGGGTCGGGCAAGCTGAATAGTTGACATGCTCACGGATATCAGCCCTCAACATATCATGGTAGCGAATCTTCCGCATATCCTCATCCCCTACATACCGAGGTACCAACAAGGCCCTCTCCATGAACTTGGCGGTGATCTCCGTCACTGTCTCGGTCGTCTGTCTCATGTTAAGAAACTCCCTGGCCAGCTGCTGAAGTTCCACAGCTGACGCAAACTCAACCCTGAACCTGGTCACGAAATCTGACCAAGTCATAGCCTCGAGGGCTGGGGCTCCCAGTGAGTCACCGAATGACTCCCACCAATCCCTAGCTCCATCCCTCAAACAACCCGCAGCAAAGCGGGCCATCGATCCCTCCAGGCAGAAGCTCGTCAACTGCACAGACTCAATGTCTACAATCCATCTCCTGGTAGCAGTGGGGTCCTTCACCCCGTGAAAGTCTGACGCACCACTCCCCCTGAACTTCTTGAAGGATAGTGTGCGTGTACTCAACTGGCTAGATGCCAAATCACTCCTGAATATCTGGAGGTGATCCTCCATTAGCTCCATAATCCCCTCCTTGATCGACTCGGAAATGACCGGAGTTGCCTCAATGATACCTCTCGTGATCTCAGATGCGATGAAATCACGCAATTCGTCATCAACCTGCTCGGATCCCGCACCCAAGCCTGAGCCTGATCATGACCCAGATCCTGAATCTTCTGCTCCATGTCGCGTAATCGCCATACTGAAAATAAACACATAAACGTCAGGATCATACATATTCTCGAGAAGTCTCTCACACTCTCCAAGTTTCCTGGTTCCATCTTGGCCCCCTTGACTTGAGTATGGATCATCTGCTTCTAGTAGTATGGGCCCATACTACCTTCCACATCTATCCATACTTTCCTCAAGGTTTGCTTCAACTTCACCAGGTCCCTTCACCGACACTGCTTTCCAACTAATCTCATCCTAGGCTTTCATAGGGTACCCTCCGACCTACTCTTCGCCATTAGCTTCACTAGGAGTCCCTACCACCTTTCCCCAAAAGCTTGCGAATACGGTTACATATTCACTTACTAGTTAGTTAAAGCTAGCCAAAATCCCTATAGCACAAGGCTAGTAGCATTCGTACATTGAGTAACCAAATCAATTATAAAATACTCAGGCTACCATACTGCCGACTAACAACTCTATCATACAGCTCAATAAGCTCCTACAGCAGGCATATAAGGCATCCTTCCTAGATCCTTAGCCCTACTCTAGCATGCAGTTCTCATAAGCACATATCATGCATACAAGGCATCCTCCTAGATCCTTATCCCTATTCTAGCATGTTGTTCTCATAATCATATCATATAACATAACGTATCAAGTATGGGTATCTTGGGGAAAACTTACTTGAGCTCGGCCGGTCGCATGCATCACACACCTCGTTCTTTCTCAAAATTCTTTAACATAGGTTTTAGAAAACTATTTTTCTTTTAAAAATATTTCAAGCCCTTAATTTAAGTCGAGACACCCTCCGAGGGTGTATCCGAATCCCTCATACCAAGGCTCTGATACCAACTTGTAACATCCCAATTTTCAATGCCAAAAATATCATTTTTAATGAAGTAACTTATAAAATAGTTTACCAACAACATTGGCAATGTCATATAATTGTATAAACTGTAACAACATGTCTCAAAACCATATCCTCATAGTACAATCCCAGAAAACTCAATGCGGAAATCATGTGTGTGAGATGTGTTGCTTCACCGCCGACTCTTTCCCCTTGGATGAAGAGGTACATGAAACATAAACTGAAACTGTAAGCACAAAGCTTAGTGAGTTCCCCCATCATATCACATACCAAACAACATAGATATTGTCGGGCAGTTCTGGGGTACTCGACCTATCCATGTCAAGCCATTGTGGGGGGTGGGGGGGACTGACCTACCCATGTCAAGTCTTTCTGGAGTGCTGACCTAACCGTGTGAGGTCATTCTTGGGTGCCGACCTACCCTCCGGTCTGTTTCAACCGGACACGAGGACTATTTCTCCCCTACCACTAGCATATAATATTGTATCATAATGGTGCTATCAGACATATCTGGGGTGTCCAACCTACCCTTCGATCCAAGCAATCGAATCGGGGGACTAGTCCCCTCCTACTAATACTATCACATATAACACATCAAGCTTGCATATAAACATAACATGCACTAGCAAACCAGACAATTATCACAAAGATAATCGTCTCACTAAACAACTACTAGTGGGGCCCGCCTTGGTACCTTGGACCCACTTTTACTGGCAGGTAACTCACCTCAATGTCGTGTAGTGTCTATACTGTCCTCGGTGTGGAAATTGACTCTCCTCGACTCCTCAATCCCTACACCACAACTCTTCTAAGTTATCAATTCGTACTCATAACCCACCTAAGGGCACTCATGTCCCGGTCAAAGTCAAATTCAAACCCTGGTCAAGTCAACTATTTGGTTGACCGGACTTGCTTAGTTGGTCTACCAACTCGTCGAGTCCCCATGTCCACAGAATACTACAAACCCCTCTCTACTCATTGAGTCTAGCAGGAGCTCTATGAGTTCACCATCAACAACACTTCAACCTATCTTCAACCGACTTGCCGAGTTTTCCTTTGAACTTATCGAGTTCATCTTCATCATATGAATTTGTTCAGTCTATGACTCGCCGAGTCCCAAGAACAACTCACCAAGACTCCTTAGTCCATATCCATAAACTCGATTTCTATGGAGCTCATCTCATCCAAAGGGTAGATCTGACCTCTTAGGGTTGATATAACACGTAAAGTCACAAACTTTACGTCCATGCATGGGTCTTTAAGCTCAAAAGTACCAAAAATGAGATCTACAAGATGCGTGGGGCTCTCATGTCCACAAAGTTGACACCTTTATGCCATGAGAACCCTCCAAAGTCCAAGATCTGAAGCCATATCTCCACGTTACTCCCCACGACCCGAAAGTGGCTTACAAATGCCTTAAAGATACCAAAGTCCAAGCCTTAGAGTTGATTAAACAAATGGAAAGTCAAGATTG
This sequence comes from Lactuca sativa, assembly GCF_002870075.4. Taxonomy (NCBI): domain Eukaryota; kingdom Viridiplantae; phylum Streptophyta; class Magnoliopsida; order Asterales; family Asteraceae; genus Lactuca; species Lactuca sativa. The sequence goes on from NC_056626.2 coordinate 351,254,654, forward strand.
AAGATATTTACCTTAAATGAGCTGGAAATGGAAGAAAACCTCTGGATCTTCTAGCTTCAACTTGAACTCCCAAGCTCCTTTCTTCTTCTCAAGCTTCACAACTACCAAAAATGCACAAAAATGGCATAAGAGCACTCAAACAAGGCTAGGGTTTCAGTTTAAGTTCTTTTGGAAGTATAAGGGACGATGGAGGCTGATATGGGAGGAGATAAGTAATTTAGATAGGGTGTAAACCCTCAAATTTAGGGTTTCAATCAAACAAAACCTACTCGCCGAGTCGTTCTCCCGACTCGTCGAGTAGATCACTTAAACTCCCGCAGGATGTCGAGTCTACTCGACAAGTTGGGCCTCCAACTCGTCGAGTCCCAGAGAAAAATATGAAGTTTTTTGGATTAAATGCATCCCAGGAATCGGGTGTTACACCCTCCTCCACAATTTGTTCTCAATGAAGTCCATATGCTATCATTCAGCCCCTTAGCCTCCAAAATTTCTTCAAATTAATTCCCAATAATTTACCAATTAGTCCCTGACTTCATAAATATTTACAAAACCATCCTGAACATACACTTTTATCCCTCAAATTCTAAATTAAGCTAACTAACTCTTCGAAACCAACACCTTGCTCTATATTTAATTATTTTAAGGCTACTATTCATTCATTAATTTGTTTGTTTATTTATTTAATAAACGCGGTGTTACATGTATGTTGATGACATAATCATTATGGGAAACGCCATTTCAACCATGCAAGAAGTGAAATTTGATGGGTTTTGAGCATTCTAACACTCCTATGTTGTGCATGCAACCCTATGTGTTTTGGATCTATGTTTTCACTATTATGCATGCAAGTATACAAAATTCCAAAGCATCATACTAACTAGCAAATTATGGAGCAACTATACTACAAAATTCTAGTTATATGACATACCTTTTGATGGAGCTTGAAGTCTTGAACCTTTAAGAGCTTAGCCCCAATAGTGTGGAAGCCTCAAATGGAATCACACAACACCACCAACAAATGGAATAACTTGAGAAGAAGGTTACTTTGGTTTTCCTTATGAAAATCGGCCCTTTCCCTTTCTTTGTGTATCCACGAGTGGCATTTCATGAACCATGGGGTCCTTTATATAGTGTGGCTCATTAGGGTTATACCATGTAAACCCTAATGTGCATGACTTTCCATTTCCTTCATGATCCATGGGTTTTAACCTCCATGGAGTATCTATGGGTTACCACATGTGTTAAGCCCAACATGAAGGACAATGGATCACAAGTCCACATATATAACAATGAATGATTTACATAATAAATCCCCATATATTTAATTAGTCTCTTTTGATCACAAAATCAATTTCAGATTAATTCTTGATCAATACTAATTAAATAATATGATTTCATATTAATATATTAGAACTTATAATATATTAATATAAATCATATGTAACGCCCGGGTTTTCAGGGCTAAGCATTTTTGTCAATGTAATAGTCTAGGTCAAGTCTTGTAACTCTTTTTGAAGTAATAAAAATGAAATATTTGAGTATTATGTGAATTATGTGTGTTTATGTGTTTATTATTTAATTATAAATGTATAATTAATAAAGAATAAAAATAAGCGTCAAAATTAAAGTATGAGATAAGCCCGAAGTCTCTACATAAAGTTGTAGAATATGTCTCAAGGTTTCCGTGCATATAAGGAACGCCGAAATCCGAGTTGTAACGAAGAAGTTATGGTCCGTCGAAGTTTTACGGCAAAACCGGCACGACACCGGGAAGCGTAAATAGTGAATTTACGATAGAGTGAGATTTAGCCTTAGCAATCTAAACGAAAGTTGTAGAATATGTTAAACTAAGAACGTTGATAAAAAGAACGCCCAAATCTGACTTCGTATGAGGAATTTATGATTTTTCTAAGATTCGGCTTAGCAGTGCACGGTCCGAAACTCGAATTTTAGTTCGAGCCGTTTTTGGCTTATGCAACCTAAATGAGAGTTCAAGATCTCATTAAGAGGAACTCAACGGTAAAAATATGGACGAAAACGGAGTTCGTATGAAGGAGTTACGAATTCTTCACGGTCATTTAACAGTTAAACGCCTCCTACTGTTAAATTTGAGATCGGTCGAGAATTAGCCGACGGAGTCTAAATGAAAGTTGTAGAACTGGTTTTTACCTACGCGTGGAAAAAAAGAACATCGAAAACGGAGCTCGTATGCGAAAGTTACGGGGTTTAGAAGTTGGCAGAGTGCTGCTGTAAAAGGGGTGACGTGGCTGAATATGGGCCAAGGCTTTCTCCCCAAGGAAAGCTATCAGATGATGACACGTGGCACTGACTCGGTGAGTCAGTGAACCGACTCGGCGAGTCCGTCAGGATTTCACCCTATAAATAGAAGTGTCGGGTTCTCTCATTTCTCACACTTTTCCCCACTTCTTTCTCTCTCTACCCTCTCTCTCTAGCCTATCCTAACCCCCCTAAAGCCTAGGTAAACCCCCTAGCACCCGAAGGAAGCCCCGAGGCTCCCGGAGTCCTGAGAAAAGAGCCTTTCGGCTCGGAAACGCTGCTCCAGTGAAGCCCGGTTTTCGAGAAAACCCGCTGTAAGTGAGCTACGCCTAACCTATCTTTAGTTTAGCTTACGTTTTAATATAGTAATGTTATTAGGACCTTATAATAAGTACTTGGGCTATTATTATGGGTTATATAAGTATCGTTTAACGCTTATATAATAATAATAATAATAGCTAGACTATTAATTAATCGCAGTTATCGTTAGACTAAACCCTAGTGGTATTGGTACTAGGTTTTATCGAAGGAATATCGTTTTGAGAGTATCGAAGCGTTGTCCAAGTGCTGAGTCACCACCTTTCAAGTGAGTGCATAGTTACTTTCAGCTTACACATAGATATGAAGTATTTTATAAATTACGTGCTATGTGTGCATATTATCTGATTACTTGCTATCTATGCTGGATGAACGTTGTTATACATATTTTCAATGATTTAAACTGTATATGTATTTTATATCTACGAAAATGTTGGGGTAAAACATGGGTAGATGTAATAGGTGATGTGTGATAAAATGATGAGAGGCTTCGATGTTGATGTTGTTGTTTCTGTCATCTAGCGGAGTATGGATGACGACCACGGACTCTTCTAGACAGTCCAGTGGAACACTAGCAGGCTCGCAACCTGTAGGTGTTTGTGAACGATGTGTTCACCGGTGTACTCCATCCCCCACATGGTTGCCTTTAGGACATTTATTGCCGAGGAATCCCCTTAGCAGTAGTGTCCGTCCCGATGATGATCCTTAGGCTAGGTCCCTTATGATAGGTGTTTAGGGACGTAAAGTGAGGATAACGGGAACGGGTAATCGGGTTATTGTTGATTGATGAAATTATTGTGGGTTGAAAACCCTATGTGCTCACCAGGCTCCCAAGCCTGACCCACTCAGTTTTATGTAAAACAGGTAGTGGCGCATGAGCATAGGTGTGATGTTTTGGACGAGTGATTACGGATATAGGCCTGTAGATATGAAATAATGTAGTAAGGCTTATATTGTACTGTTTATGCTTTTGATCTGTACGAACATGACATCCCGAGTCTTTTAATGAAATACATTTCTATGGAAATGCTTTTGATAAATCTTTATCATATTTTTGTTTTGGGACAAATTCCGCAACACTATTATTTAAAATGTAGCTCTGGTTTTTAAACAAAGCATAAACAAACCGGTCTTTTCTGGCCATGATTTTGGGGATGTCACATCATAAATAACCTTTTCTCACTTATCTATCCAATTGTTCCGATGCCATGCAACCCAAATGGACCATGCTACTCTCAGTTCGAATACATACCAATAATAGCTATGGGCTTAGACATCGAATCCAACAAAATCCTGGCTTGGGAAGTGTTTCGCCATGAAGGAGCAAGGGGAAGTGGCCTATATTCCTCGGATAAGGATTCTAAGGGTTAGAAAGAAAAGGCTATTGGTCTTAATCAAAGTACTTACTTGGATAAAATACTAAAGCACTTTTGTATGGAAAATTATAAGAAAGTGGAACTTCCTATTTAGAGTAATGCCAAGTTGAGTAAGATTCAAAGCCCTAGTATAGATGTAAAGATACTTCAGGTGGGTCGATTCCCATATTCTTTGGATGTACGTTCAATCATGTATGAAATGACATGAACTCACCCTAATGTGTCTTATGCTTTAAGCATGGTTAAGTATCTACGAATGAAAAAAGATATGATTGAGAAAACCTTTGTTCTTATTTAGGTTGAATGTTTGTGTGAAATGGTGGAGCAGTAATTTGGAAAAGTTCCAAGCAGGATACAATGGCTGATTCTACTTGTAAATCAAAAAACATCGCAGCGAGTGAGGACTCGAAGGAGGCGACTTGGTTGAAGAACTTCATCGACGATCTCGGAGTAGTCCCAACCATTCAAGAGCTATTGGAACTTTATTGTGATAATGAAGGCATGGTTGCTTTGACCAAATCGCCCAAGGATCATGGTAGATCCAAGCATATTGAAAGGAAGTACCATTATATTAGACATAGGGTTGAATAAGGTCATATTCTTGTGAAGAGAGTATCCTCAAAAGACAATCATGTAGATCCTTTCACAAAGGCTTTGGTGATTAAATAATAGAGATTATTTATAAGTATGGTAACTGCATTTTTCAATTATTTGTTCTTGTGTTGTCATTTTGCCTATTTTACTTCCTAAATGATTTGGTTATTCTAAAGTCCATTATTGCTCATACTTTTGGAAGTAAGTAATGAGTCAAGACTGTCATGAATGGATTGTAGATTGATATGGAGATTAGCCATTGCAATGGTTGCTATAATATTTGTGAGTACTTACAAAAATGGAGATTTTGAGTACTGGATAAACCCAAGCTCATAGAATTACTTTATGGATTATATCACGAGTAATTCTGACACAATAATATATTATATTCTTGAAATGGAGACATATTAATTGTAATTTATAAGTCGGTTGTGCATGGGTGTTATGAAAACGCATCAGTAACGTGATGTTATAAAACGTAGTGTCATTCATGATTTAGTGAGTAAAAGATACAAACATATGATTCAAAATTTATTGATGCTTTCTGCCCTAACAGGAAAAGCAATATCTTTGGGCCACTGAATGATTTGGTATCAACATTGTAGTGTTGGGCCTAACCAGTACTGAATTGATGTGTTTGATTTGTTGTCTTATAAGATCATCATAAATTAGAAAATCAAGAAACAAAATTTTTGGACAATGGATTGATTGTAATCCATGTCTCATGTCCACAAGATATCATGAAAAATGGAGAAATATTTGTTCACTTATCCGAGGACCAATGTCTCATCAGATAAGAGTCTGGTAGTTATTTTATAAATCTATAACATTCCGAAATTCAGGTATTCTTCAAATCCTTCCTTGGTATTTTAATAAGTCAATTTTTGCCCCTAATAATGGTTTGGACTAGGCCATGGGACAGATTGGTAATTTTGGGAAGTTGAGTAGTACGTTGTGTGTATATTTGGGAACACCCCGTGTATTACGGCGCATCCTAGTACGCTAGGAGTACACTCATGTAAACCATGCATACATGTGTCCGGATGAGACCCTAATTGTTAGGGTTTGTGAGGGTATTTAAGCATCATTATGGGGCATTCTAGCTCACTCTTTAAGCCTCCAAACCTTCCTTAGATGTCTTGAGAAAACCCTAGCTTCATAGTGAGCATTTTGAGCTTATAAGTGTGTTTTTATGCCTTGAAGGAGAAGCTTTAGCATCAAGGATTCAAGGAGGGAAGATTGGCTTGTAGATCTTGGTTCATCATCGGTTTTGGGAGCTCCAAAAGGTGCAAAGTTGCTACCTATGTGTCTACTTCTTCTAGATCTCTCCTTGGTAGATTATTTGCATTCTTTTGTCCCATAAAGTCCCATTATAATGCATTATTAATTTTGGACGGGTTAAGCTGTCCTTTCAGACCCTAGGAGGGGTTTTAAGTGATAAAAATGAAGTCCTAATGGTTAGAAATGCCCCATGCAATTGGTAGAAAGGTCTTAATGGAGTAATACAATGTATTAAGGACTTTTTGGACGTCCAAAGTCAAAATGTTTGAGATTTTATGGTTCTAAGACACATGTGGTCAATGAATCTGGAAGTTGGGCTTAAGTGCTTAAGCCATTAGGCACTTATTCGAGTTTTTATTACAGCGTGGGTACACCCCTTGTAGAGAGCTGTACGCCCCGTATACGTAGTCAATGTCGTCGTCTTCCAGTGAACGCAAGGCTTGCGTATGCCCCGCGTAGCTTCGGGTACGCCCAGCGTACGCTTTCTGATAGATTTTTTCGAGTTGGGCTTCAGAGTTTGGCCACCTTTGGGCCAGTTTGGCGTGGGACCTTGTTGGACTTTCTAAATGGAAGTGTCTTGGGCCAATTATGGAAATGGAATTTAGGATGAGGCCCAATTAAAGAGTTGGGCCAATTTTCAATTATGGGCCATATATATTTGGACCTTTGGATCATGGATTTGGAGTTGGGCCTTGGCCCAAATTAGGGAAAGGGTAAAATCGACAATTAGCCAATGTTTTGGGCCTTAGAAAAGATTGATATTCCAAATATTGATTAGTGTTCGTTTGTTGTTGTAGTTCAGTACTTTCAGTCAGTCAACAGTTAGGGGTTTTCATTTTAGTTCGACATTGTGAGGTGAGTTTTCCTCATTATACTCAAGGGTCTAAGGCACCAAGGCTGGAACTTTTGATTGTTATCTTGCTTTATTATCCTTTTGATATGTTAGATCGGTATCCTGGTAGATAGGATGTGTCTATGTGGTTATGATTTGTTAGATCAATATCCTGGTAGATAGGATGTTGCTATGCTTAGTGATCTGTAGATCGGTTTAACTATCTATAGACTGTTATGTGATTATCTTATATATTTGCATATGTTTGATTGGTGGTTGAGGCTTTTCTGCTTTGTGCACGAGCCAACAGAGCAGGGCATTCCAACCCGATGGTTGTGGGCCAAGATTATTCCATCCCGAGGATGATTGGACTAATAGTATGTGGGCATTCCAACCCGATGGTTGTGGGCCAAGGGTATACCATCCCGATGATGATTGGGCCTATGGTATGTTGGCATTCCAACCCAATGGTTGAGGGCCTGGGGTATTCCAACCCGATGGTTGATTGGGTTATTCTATATATTGTTGTTGTGCGAATATTTTGGGGGAAACTCATTAAGCTTCATGCTTATAGTTGTCCATTTTGTTTTAGGTACTTCGGATGATCACGTGAAGGCGAAGACTTGATCGTGCAACTCCTCATTTTTCATATTTTGAAATCTGGGAAAACTATGATATTGGATTATTTTGAATACAATTTGTAATCAATTGATGTTTTTGGAATGTTTAAAAGGATTAAATTTTTGATGAATTTTATGGATGTTACAAGTTGGTATTAGAGCCTTGGTTTTAGTGAATTGGAGGAACACTCATGTGCATCCAGTCTCAAACTAAAGAAATATTTTTTAAAATGATTTTCAAAATGGTTTTCACAATGATAAAGGGGGATACGAAGTGTACGATCAGCCGGATCCAGTAAGTAGACCCCAGAATACCACATTGTTATTTGATATTTTAATATATTAGAACAGCATGCTAGTGATAGGCTAGCGATCTTTAGGAAATGCATGATAGAATTGGCTGATTACGTGATGCCTTACTTCCTATAGAGTTCTCTTATTTGGCTGTTGTATGACTCTTTCACGTGTGAATTAGCTATTAAGTTAATACGTTAAGTCACATGCTGTATGGTTTAAATGATCTTTGGATGGAGGGTTGGGTCCTACTGCGTAACTCTTGTTTGAGTCCTAATAATTGTAGGGTTAAGATTTTCAGTCTAAGATTGATTAAACTATAGGGCATGTGATTGTATTCATGAGGTAGTCATTTGGCACCAACAGAGGGTCATGTGGCAAGTTGTAATAGGATGAGTTGTGTGGGGTCAACCAGCCAATCATGGGATGTTTAGCCTTTCCTCTAGGGAGTGAGGATTGAGTGTTCAATTATATGTATGAGTATTGTTAGGGTGTTGCAATGATATTTGATACAAATGCGGGTAGGTGTGGAAGGTAGTATTGGGCCCGTACTACTGAAATCATAGGACCTGTACACATATCAAGGAAGTCACAATCCCTAGGGCTTAGTTAAGAGTTGGTTCCCTGTTATTATTACTGATTATCTGATATCTCCCTGGTGTATTTTCAGTATGGTGGTTACGAGGCTATTTGTGATCTGATTCGTGTCGAGATCAGGAGCTAGCAGTCAAAGCAAACCAGCATCGATAGGGACCATTGGTCAGATGAGGCAAGATGAATTGGATGCCAGGATTTTGGAGATCCTGCATGAGGAGGTTGCTGCACTTTTTTGGGCCAAGTTCCCAGATATTTTTGGGTCTCTTAAGACCTCTATGGTGGAGTACATTGACGAGCATTATGGAGCTATTGTTGAGACGACTCCTGTTGCAGCCTCCGCAGCTGCAGGTGGTGGGGCTGGTCAGGCTTTCCATTGTCATGACTTTGATAACATGAAGCCCCTGACTCTCGATAGAGTCCATGACCCGATCACAGCCATGAGGTACCTATCTAATGTGGAGGGATGTTTTTTCACGTGTTCATTCCGTACTGAACAGAAGGTCAGGTGCGCTCTGAACCTGTTGAGGTCCAGAGCAAAGTATTGGTGGAGGCTTGTTACGGGGTTGTATTCTGATGAGCAAAGAGCTGTGATATCAGGGGATTAATTCATGGAGATGTTCCGCGCTTGCTAAATTCCTTGGGTTGAGCGTGAGAGGTTAGCTCAGGAGTTTTTAGAGTTGAGACAGGGATCAGAGTCGGTGACTGAGATCACATGGATGTTTACTGAGAGGGAGATCTTTGCCCTGAGTTTGCTTCTGAGTAGGCTTAGATGACCCATTATTTGAGCATGCTCAGGACAAATATCAGACAGTTCGTCTATACCCAGTGTTGTGATAGCTTACTTGAGTTACAAGAGGCCACTAGGCGGTGTGAGCTTGAGATTGAGTTTCAGTTGAGAGAGAAGAGGCAGGCCCCGACATAGTCACAGCCTGCACTAAAATGATTTAGCGCTGCTGACTCTAGGCAGGGGAGTCAGTAGGTTTACACTTGTGGGAAGTGCAGTAAGGTGCATGATGGGGTGTGTCAATCTTTTTTAGGGTATCCAGATTCTAGGGTCAGAATGTATTATCATTGTGAGCTGGTGGGCCATATGAAGGCCCAATGTGCTTTACTAGGTGCATGGCCGGTGCAGGATACCTTGAGGATCACTTACGGTAGTCAAGGCAGAGCAGAGCCCCCGAGGGCTCGAGGACATGCGTTCCAGCTTACTGCCAAGGAGGCCAGGACTGCACCAGACGTTGTGGCGGGTATGTTTCAATTCCTTATCTCATTGATTTTGTCTATTGTATACTCATATATTTGTACCTATGTTAGGTACGGTTTTAGTGAACTCCTTGCATGATCTTGTGTTGATTGACTTGGGGCGATTCGGTCATCTGTCTCTCGATCGTTTAGTAGGGAGTTCGGTTTGCCCTTAGGAGAGCTAGAGTGTCCTTTGCGAGTTTCCATCGCCAACAAACACGGGGTTTCTGCTTCCTCAGTTTATCGGGGTTGCGTTCTATAGATCTTTGAGGTATCCTTCCTGTTTGACTTGATTCTGATTCCCATGGGGGAAGTGTGTGTCATAGTGGCTATGGACTAGCTGAGTCATTTCGGTACCATGATCGACTATGAGGGTCAGCGTGTGGTAGTTCAAACCCCAAGTGGGGGAGAACTGGTTATCTATGGCTAGGGAACAAGGTTGGGTTCAGGGTTTTTCTCTTCCGCCAGGGCTTGATAGTATATTCCACACGGGTGTGCAAGTTATTTGGCGTATGTGGTGGATCTGTGGGTCAAGGATCAAGTCTCGTTTCAGTGGTTCCAGTTCTTAGAGATTTTGTCGATGTGTTTCCGGAGGAGTCACCCGAAGTGCCTTTTGAGAGGAAGGTTGATTTCAGGATCGACATTGTGCCTGGTACGACTCTTATTGCCATGGCACCGTACCGATTGGCACCGCCTGAGATGTAGGAGCTGTCATCTGAGTTGAAGGAGCTGCTGGGCAAGCAGTTGATCTGTCTGAGCAGTTCTCCGTGGGGAGCGTCAATCCTTTTCGTCAAAAAGAAGGATGGTTCACACCGGATGTGCATTGACTACCGGGAGCTGAACAAGTTGACGGTGAAGAACTATTACCCCCTTCCATTGATAGATGATCTCTTCGATCAATTACAGGGAGCATCTTGGCTCTCCAAGATAGATCTAAGGTCCGGGTACCATCAGGTCAGGGTGAGGGAGGAGGAGGTGGAGAAGACTGCGTTCTAGACTCGATATGGACATTACAAGTTCATCGTGATGTTGTTTAGGCTCACCAACGCACCAGCGATGTGCATGGTTCTGATAAATCAGGTATGCTAACCGATGCTCTATCACTCAGTTATTGAGTTCGTCGATGATATCTTGGTGTGTTCCAAACACCAGGGAACATCATGAGGAGCATCTCTGTGAGCTTCTGTGAGTTGTGAGGTGAGAATGGCTTTACGCCAAGTTCTCAAAATGTGAGTTTTGGCTACGAGAGGTTCAAGTCCTTGGACATCTCGTTAACCAGGAGGGGATTTTGGTCGACCCATCCAAAATCGAGGCGGTGATGTAGTGGGAGGTTTAGAAATATCCCTCAGATATCAGGAGTTTTCTTGGTTTAGCAGGGTACTATCGGATATTCATTCAAGATTTCTCTAAGATTACGGTACCGCTCACTCATCTGAAGAGGAAGGGGGTGGATTTCTAGTAGGTCCTTGAGCAACAGTCAACATTCGAGACCCTTCGACAGAGACATTGTGAGGCTCCAGTCTTGACCCTCCCGGAGGGAGTGGATGATTTTGTGGTTTTCTATGACGCATCCATCACCGAATTGGGAGCGGTCCACATGCAGAGAGGATGGGTGATAGCCTACGCTTCACGGCAGTTGAAGCTGCATGAGACGAGGTATCCCACTCACAATCTAGAGCTGGGGGCGGTGGTGTTCACCCTCAAGATTTGAAGACACTACCTCTATGGGGTCCGCTGTACCATCTACACGGACCACAAGAGTCTGAGGCATATCATGAATCAACCGAACCTGAACATGAGACAGTGCAGGTAGCTGGACATAGTCAAGGATTACGACTGGAAGATCCTTTATCATCCGGGTAAAACGAATGTGGTGGCGTGTGCCTTGAGTCGCAAGTCACCTTGATCTTCGATTGAGGCAGCCTGTAAGAGGATATCGGTGGACTCTCCGCTGATAGGAATGATCAGGGAGGCACAGACAGTCATAGTTTATTAACTTGTTGCGGTCAGGTTTGGGTTCCTATGTATGGTGGGGTCAGACAGATTGTGCTGGAGGAGGCTCTTAAGTCTTATTTTTCTATTCACCCGGGAGCCACCAAGATGTACCGGGATCTGAGGTTGAGTTACTGGTGGTCATGCATGAAGAGATAGATCATTTTGTATGCCGAGAGGTGCTTGACCTGCAAAATGGTCAAAGCCGAGCATTAGAGGACGCATGGCAAGCTGCAGCCCATGGAGGTTCCATGTGGAAATAGGATTAGATCACGATGGACTTTATCACCAAGTTGCCAAAGACGGTGAAGGGATATGATGCTATATGGGTCATCGTGGATTGATTGACCAAAAGCGCCCATTTTCTGGCAATTCGGGAGAGTTCATCGGCCGAGAAGCTAGCCGATATGTATATCTGAGAGATCGTTACTCACTATAGGGTGTCGGTCTCTATTGTCTTAGACTGTGATATTCGATTCACCTCCCATTTCTGGCAAAAGCTCCATAAGGAGTTGCGTACAAAGCTACATTTTAGCACAACTTACCACCCACAAACTGATGGTCAGAGCGAGCTTACCATTCAGACTCTCAAACATTTCTTGCGAGCTTGCGTTATCGACTTTGATGGGAGTTGGGACTCCTACCTACCTCTGGCAGAGTTCTCCTACGACAACAGTGTTAGGATGAAATCCTTAATGATCGAATATATTAAAAGAGGTAAACAAGAACACGATATGATGAAATAGGTGTTGAATGATTAATAGTCATGCCTCAAAATAAATCAAAAAAGAATTGCTTCTGTAGAAGCGCAAATAGGGTTACAAAGATAATATCCTTAGTTAACTAAAATACGTAGCATGCATGCACCTTTTATACTATTACGCTAGTAGTAAATACGATTGGATAGGCCGACCTCATTTATACAAAATAGAATAACCAAAATAGGCCCAATGATGCAACACTTAATCTTCAATAATCTCCCACTTTGTGTCAATTGAGACCATAGCCCTTTAGTTCATGATTCGCTTCTGCACTTCGTAGATCTTGGGAATGAAGCTCAACAGCAACCTGCGAATATGGATATACCACGTGATCATATAAGAGAAACAGTTCAAGTCATCCTTGTGGTTTCCCTTGAACTTCGTAACCAGCTCCAAAATAAACTCCAGATAAGTAGTAGTATACAAGTGTTTGTCTTCAAGATGGAAATATAACTTGTGATGTTGTACTCCTGGACGATCTCTAGACATGTATACTATGAACCATCCTTCCTTGTACATTTTTCCTGGTTTGATTTTCTCGAAGTTATTCGAAGCTTCCTAACGAACAGCAGTTGGTTTCAACCTCAAAACTATGGCAATATCCACATCCATCGATCCAACCTCTTGGATGTATGACTTGATCATAAGATGGAGACGGGTCATCAGAAGTTCGTACTTCTCCTTTTAACTCATCAGCATGTTGCATAGCACTATCCAGTCATGGGGGTTCAAACAGGGTAGGTCTGCAAGTGTGAATTTGTAGGCTTGACATGCTGATCCTCTCGGAACTTAAAACTTCACATTAGGGAAACTTTCGGTCTCGATCGGCTCAGTGACTTTCATAGCGACAATTTTGTGAATACTCCAAGTCTCATATTGAGACTTCATGTGCTTCAAGTAAAAGCAAACAATATAGGATCAACCCTGTTGTCTGTGAGAGGTGTATCAGCCACCTTCATTGAAGGCACGAAACCTAAAGGCCTTTGGAGTAATAGGAAGGTACAACTGCGAATCCTGATAATTTTGAACGTCAAAGGATGCAAGTGGATCCATCTAACATTGGCTCGGCAGATGCACGACCTCATTCTGGATTCTCTTCAGGGTCCACTTGGGGAATAACATCATTCGGCTATTGAGTGTGGCCTGAGCTTCCTTTTCATCTTTTTCATTTTCTTCAACCTCTTGGACGATGCAAGCATGTTTGTCCAACTTGCCTTGCGAGCCTTCCGCCTTTTAAGCTCTGGTTCATCAGCCTCTTTGTCTTCTTCATTATCGATAATGTGTTCTTTGATAAATAGATTTTATTTACCCTTGGGCTCTTTCTTGATGACGAGAGGGTTAACTGGAGCTTTGGGGGTTTGTTCGTTTGAACTATGGAGCCACCTTCTCCCCATTGTTGCGAAAACGACATCGATTTTGAAGCACCCTCCAAACGGTGTAACATTTTGAACATCGAACGAAGCTTCTTAGCCAAATGCTTCTGTACCGTGATTGAGTTCATGGGATCACGTGTCTCAATGATATCAGATAGCAGTCCAGTAACATCTGAGATGCAACTTCTCGCGACTGCCTTCTCTGATAGCAAATCCTCGACCTGCTTCTTAGTGTAGTGAAGCTTTGTTTCCAACACTTTACATTTTTCTTCATTGATGGTGAGAGCATCCATTATTTTGCTCTCCATCGCCAGTTCCTCTTGAAGCATTGAGATCTTCGCAGTGATGGAAGACTGGAATACCTCATTATCAGACTGAAATTCCTTGCGAAGTTCAACAAAGTTCGTCTTTTCTACTTTAACATGGCACCAACATTCTGGATGGCCTTGTTAACAGTAACAGTGTTGGAGTTGTAGGTATTCTTGTAATCCTCCATAAACTCTATGGTGTCAGCAATTAGTTTATCGACTTTTTCGGTTGTGGACTTGCAGACATCAGCAGATTCAGAAACTGCCTTGGTAATAGTAGAGGCGTTAGCTTCATGTTCCTTTGTGACTCGCTCAAGAATGGACGCAACAGCTGCTTTAGAATAAGCCTCAGAAGAAGAAGCTTTGGATGCGACAATCAACTGGTCAATCTTCTTGTGAAGAGTATGAATCCTGATTGGAAAGGGACTATAAGTGAATCCGCCCATATCATCATCATCAACATCTCCGGAAATCATGTATGGGTCATCGGTGCGAATGGGAGAGATGGGTGGTGTAACATTGCTTGAAAAACCTGAAGTGTTAGCCCCCGTATCAGAAACGTTGACTGAACTTGCGGGTGCAGTAGAGGCTTGGGGTGGAATGTTGGATTCTGTGAAGATAGGGATTGAAACCTCATTACAATTTGGCCCTTGATATTCCATGCGAACGGGCTGATTCTCCTCAAAGAGAATCTCCCACTCAGTATCAGATTCAGAGCTTTTGCCTTCACTATGAGATAGAGAAGGAGTGGGAGACTTTTGTCTTCTAACGGGTTGCTTTCTTTGGTTTGGTGTAGCTAGCCTCAAAATGTCCTTCTTTTGCAACGTATGTCTTGGTAGCTTTCTTTGAACCTTTTCCCCCTTTCTTTCCTTTGTCTGCCTCTACCAAGATTGCTTGGAATTCAACACCCATTGGGTGAAATCCTGAGGGAGTAAGAGTGTGATAACCCTCAAGGATTTTGCTAGTGGTAGGCATATCACGAAACATTGCCTCTAGTTGATCCAATGAAGGAAAACTTTGAAGGATAGGCCACAATGATGCCGGTAGTATGGAGTGTTGCAATAGAAGCCATCAATGCATCAGACATCACTAGAATCTTGATCTGCTGAATCACTCTGTGAACGATGAATTTCCATAATCTCACACAGGAGATCTCACCGTGACGAGTAGTTGAGTGAGTGCTTTGGATAAGCTGAGCCAAGAGGATGGAACCATCGTCAACATTTTCTTCTGTATAAAGACCACATATCAGACCCATGAAGAGCTTGATTTCGCAGTCGTTGCCAGTTACCCTTTCAGAAAACGCTTTGAACAAGATTTTAAATAAGGCGTTCCATGCAGGTGGAAAATTGGGTTTCTTGAACTTGGAAACGACAGCAACAGTTTCCTTGTACCCCCTTTGATAAAACATTTCCAAGATAGCAGCATTAGAAATAGTTTCTGGGTTGACCAACTTATCAGACTGAGGAAGCCCTAACAGATTGTAGAAACGAGCTTTGGAAGTCAAGGTCGTCTGGTTGTGGATGTCGAAGTATATCTATTGTTCATCCTTGACACAGTTGGCCATTGTGTAGGCCTTGGAGAGAATCGAGATTAGAACATTCTCAAGTTAAGTTAAAGCAATGGTGAGAGGGGAGTATTTCAAGCACTCGATAAGAGGTAGCAAGTAAGGATCATACTTAATTGGATCCAGATCGACGATGAAGTTTTGGTGTTGCTGGATGGCCAGAAGAGTTGAATGAGCAGTTTGGTCATGAATAGAAAGATTCTAAAATGATCCTGCCATTGATGAAGCTTAGAGGAGAAGATGAATAGTAGAGAGCCTTTTGATCGCTGAAAAATACTTTAAGAGTTATGAGAGTGCTAATGAGACATGGAACCGTAAAAATATTTATACACGATTCGATTTGTGAGTAGAATCCGGAGAGAGTGTACCGGTTACTGAACCGTCGCCGGAAAAGGCGCGATGTGACAGCTTTGATGTGTCAATTACATGCGTCACACGACATAGAAATAGTTGTCCATTAATCTTTTGACGTGCCTGTTTGAATTCTTATCTTTTAACTTCTGTCGCATCAACTCATCTCCATTCGCAGGTAAGAAAGCGCTTGTGATTCATACACCACGAACGTTCAATGTCATGAACGTGAGTAGAACTACGAACCAGAAAATTATTAGTAACCATGAACCCGACCTTTTGAAAATCACTAGGATCTTCGTGCAAGAGTTTCAAAGATAAATAAATAAAGCTAAGTATATATGTGGGAACTGGTGATGTATAAGTAAAGACATAAAACTATGGATCCCAGGCAAAGATCTCTTCATTCATAGTCATGAAAGACTAAGATGTGTCTGTGTGGTTTCCTGTTGAATAAGATCAAATGTTTGATAAGAAACATTGAAAAGCATCTTTTCATAAGGCTTATATAGGGTGGTTTAATCTTCAACCAAACTACGAACTTTACATAAGTGCGAAAGTTGGTAGAAGTACTCGTGTGACCAGTGTAGTCACTTGAATGAGTAGCTTTGGAATTTATGTTAGTGTCTTGGATAGGTATTGATATCTTAAAAATAAAATAAAAATTGGATCCAATTGGAAAAATGTCTTGGGACGTGAGCATGTCATTAGGATCTCACAAAAGAAAAGAGCTTTCTTGGTACTTACCACGAATGTCGACTTTTGTTAATTCCTTGGTGAAGATACTAGAACATTTAATTGTTCACCATCAATTCATATAAGGTGTTGAATTTTGGGTTTCATCCGGTTCATGGTAGAACGAAACTAAGATCATTAACATATATGTGTAACCATAAACCTCAGTGGTAATTGCTGAGAGTCTCGAGGGTTACACTTATGAATGCGAAAGTGATGGAGAAGATTGTAGATGGTTACAAGAAAACGAAAGTACCTCTGCAATGCGAAAGTGACCATCTAGATAACTCTTAACTCAATGTGAGAAGAGTAAGGTAGCTTGTGACCAATGTGAATTCGTAGCCTAATTGGGAAGAATTGATTGCTAGTACCAACTCATTAAGGCTTCATAATCGAGTCGTTGAGGCTTAGGTCAACATGCAGCAGCATGCTTCTAGCGACACTTAACTAATACATAAGTAAAGAGATTTATACCTTCCCCATCACACGAATGGATAGATGTTGCGAACATCTGATATTATGATCGTAGTGTGAACCTGTGATTTTTGGTATTTCGATTTTTGTGAAAAGAAATAAAAATAAACACAAATTAAAAATCTTTTTGCGATTTTGATTTTCTGAAAAACAAAAAAAGAAATAGAAAAGAATAAACTATTTTTGGTTTTTGAGATTTTTGTGAAAAGAAATCATATATATATATATATATATATATATATATATATATATATATATATATATATATATATATATATATATATATATATATATATATACGAGCTGAAAAAAAAAATAAGCCATAACAAACAAAAAAAATACAAAAGGATATATGAAAATCCAAACCCCGAATGCACAGTGGACTGTGGACTACTGCGAACATTCGCACCGATTCACATTCATAAAGTAGACTATGAATGAACAGTTGACTGCGAATTACTACGAACGTTCACACCGATTTGCAGTGTAACTTTATGAGTGCAAAAGTTGTTTTGGTATAGATTCAACTTCCATCATTCCCAGCCCTTGAAGTATTCTATTGAAGGTTGTTTCAGGTAGGGCCTTGGTGAATATGTCGGCTAATTGATCAGCAGATCTTACGAAATGAATCTCGACATTGCCATGTTCCACATGATCCTGGATAAAGTGATACCCAAGTGCTATATCTTTCGTCTTTGAGCGTTGCACTGGGTTGTGTGAAATGCGAATGCAACTTTCTGAGTCACAATAAAGAGGGATTATTTTCATACTTAAACCGTAATCGCGAAGTTGGCTTTGAATCCAAATGACCTGAGATGTACACGAAGCTACAGCTATGTATTCAGCCTCTATTGTTGACAACGAAACACATGTTTCTCTCTTCGATTTCCAACTCACCAGCTTCCCATCAAGAAATTGGCATCCTCCAGTTGTGCTTTTTCTATCTATGCCACAACCCCTTAGATCAGCAACTGAGAATGCTTGCACGAAAAATCCTAAGTTTGTAGGATACCAAATTCCAAGAGATGACGGTCGTTTCAGATACCTGAAGATGTTCTTGACAACCACTATATGAGGTTCTCGTGGGTTGGCTTGGAACCTAGCAAAATAGCGAATTGAAAACATAATATCCGGTCTACTAGCTCTCAGATACATGAGTGATCCTATCATCTGATGATAAAGGGTCATATCAGGAGCCGGTTTATCCAATGAAGGAGTCAGTTTTGTTCCGAATGCCATTTGAACCTTCGTCTTCGAGTCTCCCACCATTCCAAACTTAGCAAGTAGGGTCTTTATGTAAGCTTCCTGATTAATGAAAATTCCTTCCTGCTTTGTCAAGAATATAACAGTGGTTAGGATATGTTTCATTTAGAAATCCAGCTAGTTGCACCACATAAACGGTCTCTTCCAGTTCTCCATTTAGGAATGCACAGTTCACATCCATTTGAAAAACATCAAAATTTTAGTGTGCTGCATATACCAAGAAGATGCAAACGGATTCCAACCTTGCAACAGCTGCAAAGGTCTCTTCATAGTCAATCCCCTCTTCCTGACAATAACCTTTGATCACTAGTCTAGCTTTATTCCTGATCACATCACCTTATTTATCCATTTTATTCTGAAACACCCATTTTAAACGAACATCTGATGTATCTGGGGGAGTTGAAATCAGCCTCCAAACTTTGTTTCATTTGAACTCATTAAGTTCATCTTGCATTGCTTGCACCCAATTAGAATGATCGAGAGCGTTGTTGACAGTTTTGGGTTCAGTCTTTGTTACGAACGAATTAAACATACAAAATTCTAATTTGGAGAATAATGCAGTTTGATTCGCATTTAGTTGAGAACGGGTAAGGACACCTATAGAGGATTCACCATTAATTTGAGCTTTTGGCTGATCTCTTGTCCATTTGGTCATAGGAGGATAATTGGGATCTAAGGATGGATTTAGTTCAACATTTACTTCCTCAAATTCAGATTGAACAATTTGAGCATCCGAATCATCATTCACTTCCTTATTCTCATCCTCGAATGATGCAAACTCGTTGTCCTCAGGAATTGAATTATCACTTGCGAATGGAGGTTCGTTGGTCATAGTTGGTGGGGAATTATCTTCATCAGAAGGAGGCTCAGTAGAATAGGTGAATCAAAAGCCTCCCCCTGTAGAGAAGCATTCGTGCTTAGAGTTGTAGCATTCTACCCATGGAATTTTGTGTTAGACCCAAAATACTCCCCTTGGAAAGAAGTTCTCGTGTTTTGAGGGACATCCACAGTGGACGGCTGATGTGGCATGTCATTCGCAACATAATCGATAATCTTCTTAAGTTGGTCGACTTTATTATCCACTTCCTTGGCTTTAGTAGTGATGGCTCTCTCAGGTTCAACAAAGAGTAACAAGAGCTCTTCATAAAGGTTGGAAACAGGAATTACGGCTGGACAAGGTTTAGGATAGAATTTCTTGATCTGGCTTTTGTTTGACTGAACTCGCTTCAAATAATTATCGTCAAACGTGACATAGTAGGTTTCTTCTATCTTCTTTGAGCATTTTTTGAGAACCCTATATGCCTTGGATGTCAATGAGTATCCCAAGAATATGCCTTCATCAGCTTTCACATTAAACTTGCTCCGCGTTGGAGTTGAAGATGAAACACCTGGAACCAAAAACGTAGAAAAACGTAATGTTAGGTTTGCGATTATTTATGATTCCAGAAGGAGTTATCGAGAATTGCTTATTTAAGATGGGTCGATTTTGGGTAAAGCAAGCTGCAACAATCGCATCTGCCCAGAAGTAGAGTTGTAGACTTGCGAACGTTAGCATGGTTCCTGCAGCTTCACACCAGGAACAGTTTTGTCTTTCAACTACGCCATTCTGTTGTGGAGTGTAAGGAGCTGCGAAATTATGAGTGACTCCCTTTTAAACAAGAAAAATTCAAACGATTAGTTTTTGAATTCAAGCCCATTATCGCTGTGAACGTTGCGAACCAGCTTTCGTTGTTGAAGCTCAATTTGCTTGATAAAATCCTTGAGCTTTGGCGTTGCATCAGATTTCTATCTAAGAAAGAATACCCAAGTGAAACATGAAAAATCATCAACAATTACTAGTATATACTTACTACCATCAACACTTTCAATAGTAGAAGATACATAAAGGTCGATGTGTAGAAGCTTCAAAGATTCGATGACTTTCACATTTATGATAGTTGGATGACTCTTTCTACTTTATTTTCCCATCTCACAGTATACGCATAAATGATCCTTGTCGAATCTCAATATAGGAAGTCATTGTAGATGATCACCAATAATGAGTTTGTTGATGTCTTTCAAGTTTAGGTGTGAAAGACGCCTGTGGTATAACCAGCTTTTGTCAGAATGAGCTTTTGTAATCAGGTAAATGGTAGGCTTCCCTCGTATTGGGTTGAGATCCAATTGATACATTTCACCCTTTCGTTGTTATCTCAGAAGAACAGTCTTTGAATTCTTTTCAATGATTTCTGATCCTTCGTCATCAGAAGACACCTTTAATCCGGTTCCTACAACCAGCTGTGAGACACTGATTAGGTTGTGCCACAAGCCTTCAACATAAGCCACTTTACAAATTGAGAAGTCCCCATTCGTTATCATTTTGTACCCTTTTATTCTCGTATTTTACGTTGCCACCATCCTTGAGAGCCCTATAGTCTCATAGTTCCTCCTTTCTTCCTGTCATGTGACACGAACAACCATTGTCAATAAACCATTCAGTGTCGAAATATTCGTCACAAATAACATGCAAAATTTAAGCAGATTTAGGAACCTAAATTTTCTTGGGTCCTTGTGAGCCTTTCAGATTGAGGAAAAGTGATATCTAGATTATCCATATATGTTCGTTTTATGAGAGTGGTTTCATCTTTTCGTTTGATTGTGAAAACTTTGATTTTATTATCATTTGAGTTATTTTCTTTAGATTGATTCTTGATAGGCTTCTTTTCAGCTTCCTTAGGGTTAGAATGAGTTTTCTTAATTGGAGCTCTCGGCTCTAAAACTAGCTTTCCCTTCCTTTTGATGTCTTTAGATGTAGACTTCGTGGATTGAGAGTGATAAGGCTTTCGTTTTGCCATTGGTTTCTTTGTGAAGAAGGGTTTTGGAGTCCCTTTTTACTGAGAGTCCCTTGGACTATGAGAACAACAATGCGAACAATGATTAGAATTCACTTGCGAATGAGCTTTCGCTTTATGATTCATTCTACTCTCTTTGCAAACATAATCAGAATTTTGGGATTGCCAAAATTGCTTCCTTTCACTGAGATTTCTTCTATATCTCTCATTCTTTTGTCATTTCTGGTCAGGAAGATGCTTTGATGACTTATGGATGTTCACTCTAGGATTCGCTTTTCTCACATCAGGTTCTCTCTTCACGGGATTAGGTCCACTGCGAACTTCCTTGGTACCACTAGGGCTACCTTTTGCAAATGCTGAGCGATTATTTATGGGTTCAGCCACGTATCTTCCTTTGACTTTCTAGGAAGTCCTTTCAGATATGCCAACAGTTTCATCTGCATTATCTGTGGGAGCTGACCAGAAGAAGTCATCGCATCCATTTTTGTTGTCTTCGTCGACAGTGGTCTTTAGTTCGACAGTTTGATTTTCGGTTACTCCATGGACTTTAAAAACCTGATTGGGCATTGTTTGAACCTTTTGAAAGACAATTGCTTTTTCTTTTAGAATTTCAGGTTTGTTTTGGACAACACATGCGAACTCAACAGAATTTTCAGAAACAAGAGCTTTCGCAGGTTGAGATTCATTCGTAACAAACTTTGAGCAGTCAATCTCATCATCTACATAAATCTCACTCATATCACTGTCATCATCGAATTCAGAATTAAATTCAACATTTAATTTATTTTCTAAACTCAAATTGGCATTCAATGAATCAAATTTTGCACAGTATCAGATTTGATCCGCTTTTTATCAATCTCATCCTAAATTTGTTTTAACGTGTTATTGTGGTCCTTGGACTTAATGTAATTTTCAATTCGTTCAAGTCCAAATTTATATGCATCAGAGGTTTCTTCAGAAGAAATAATGGATTCACATTTGTAGCAGTCTGCGTCTATTTCGTCTTCCTTTAATTCGAGAAATGTCAAAATCATTTTATGGATTGTCTGAACAATTTCACAATCAAGGTGCTGTTGAGTGATATTAAAGTAAAGTCTTTTTGGAATCAAAAAAAAAATGTTTCGTTGTTTGAAAAGCATTAAATTATCTCTATGCAAATAAATAGATTCGTCCCTAGACTTAGACCAATCTGACTCAATCTTCAAGATCCACAAACATCTCTCCTCACTCTTGGATGTTGTCCTGCTCAATTGATCGGTTAGGTTAGAGTTTGATAACCAGGTTCATTTTAAACTATCGCTTATACTTGAAAAGGTGAATTTTAGATCATTAAATTCTATTTTGTACCATGATACTGGGATATTAAGAGATTCAAGAATCGAATTTTCCTTATGGATCAGCTGTTCGCATTTGTTGATCTGTTCTGAGACAGGCCTTGGTGCGAAACAACTATCCTCTCTCCTTCCACTCCCACATGCATTCTCCTGTATCTACGATCCACCATAAGTCACCATCAAGCATCTTCCAGAATCTGTGAATTTTGCTCTTTCGCAATGAACGCCCTTCCATGTGTTGGCTTGCGCACTTCTTCATCCTCTGAGTCCGTCGACCAGACTTCCACTCCTCCGAACTCACCTTGAGCCAAGTTTTCCTGTACAACAAAAGCAGTCATAGAATTATCATTAGATTTCTTCTTCTTAATCTCCTCCAACTTTCATAGGTGATAAGCCTCCTCATCTTATCCTTCATTTTTCTCATTCATCCTTTGAAGGATACATTCCTTGGCAAGATGACTTTTGCCTTGACAATAAGTGCACTCGTATCCGGAGTCACCAATCAACATTTTCTCTTCTTCTCTTCCTCTTTTCACGAACCACTTTTGTTATCCTCTTTCACTCTCTCTGAGCTATAGCTTCCCAGCCAATTTCTATTTTTCGTTGAGGGAAACTTCTTCTTAGCAAAATGCTTAGGGTTAGAAACCATCAAAGGGAATTGTTCACTTGAGAGTTCATACTCAGAATGATCTGAATCACTCTCATCATCAGATGTATTCTTACCCTTCGCAACTAAGGCAAGAGATCCCATTCCAGATACCACCTTCACTTCCTTTGTGACTTCACTCTCCTGCGCCTTCATTATACCTACAAGTTTCGAAAGAGCGTAGCTCTTGAATTGTTCGAGAGCTTTAACAGTTGACACCACTACCTTCCATTCTGATCGTAGTCCGTTAATGAACGTAACCGTTTGCTCGATCTATTCACATCCAATCCCATTCTTCATCATCTTGCTGAGAAGATGATTGTATCGATTGAATGTGGCACTCGGAGATTCTTCAGGCTTTTGAACAAACTCGCCAAACTCAAATAGCAAAGGTGTTTGAGTCGAGTGCTCCAGATCTGCATCGGTAGAGTAGAGCTCTTTCAGTCTATCCCATATGTACTTCGTTGTGTCACAAGAACTAACTAAACCGAAAGTATCTACTTGCAAAGCGAATCTGATGATCCTCATTCCTCTAATATTGCTCATAAGCTTTTCTGTTTCGTCTAAAGGCACATCCTTCACATCAAGAAGCAGTTGGTTGTATTCTTTCTGGCTTTTGAATTTTCTTTTGGTATCTTTGTGAACAAGCGGGCCTAGAGTGATTGCCTCCCAAATTAGATAACCATTCTCTTCTTAGTCTAGAACATAATCTTCAAAGTGCAGCGCCCAGACTTCATATTCTTAAGGAGAAAGAATCGTGATCCTGGTTGTTGATCCGATGCTGCTTGAGATATTCAAGGAGTTGATGTTTGAATCGTCATTCAGTATGGTGAATAATCCTTTTAATAGCTGTAACTAATCAGATTGTAAACACATATTAGGTTGATATTGAGATCATAGAGCAACGTCTATAAATTAGTGAAGGCTCTAACATATCCAATATTTACGGAAACCCTAATAATTTCTTCAAACAGAAGACTTGCTTAATAAGTACACAGCCTCCTGCTCTGATACCAATTGTTAGGATGAAATCCTTAAAGATCGAATACATTAAAATAGGTAAACAAGAACACGATATGATCAAACCGGTGTTGAATGATTAACAGTCACGCCTCAGAAGAACTTGACAAAGAATTGCTTCTGTAGAGGCACAAATAGGGTTACAAAGATAATATCCAAAGTTAACTAAAATACGTAGCACGCATGCACCTTTTATACTATAACCCTAGTAGTAAGTACGAGAGGATAGTCCCAACTCGTTTATACTAAATGGACTAAACAAAACAGGCCCAATGACGCAACATTGAATCTTCAACAAACAACTTTCATTATAGCATTGGTGCTCCACCTTTTGAGTTGTTGTATAGATGTAGGTGTCGTACCCCAGTTTGTTGGGGTGAGGTTTGTCACTGAGTCATGGGGCGGACCAAAGTGGTTCTATAGGCTACGGATATGATTTAACAGATCAGACAGAGGCTACAAACTACTCAGATTCGGTAGAAGAGTTACGCCGACCGGAGCCGATCTGAGTTGGACTTTCAGGTCGGAGACAAGGTGTTACTAAATGTCTCACCTTGGAAAGGTGTGATCCATTTTAGGAAGAGAGGGAAGTTGGTTCCCCCATACGTTAGACCATTCAGGGTGATTGCCAAGGTTGGCAAAGTCGCGTATGGACTAGATCTCCCAGAGGAACTCAGTCGAATCCATAGCACTTTCCATGTTTCGCAACTGCGTAATCGCATAATGGACGAGGATATGGGAGTATCATTGGATGACATTCAGGTTGATGAGCACCTAAACTATGTTGAGAGGCCAGTAGCTATCCTAGAGAGGAAAATGAAGACCTTGCGTAGCAACGAAATACCATTGGTAAAGGTAAGGTGGCAACATAAAAAGGGATCAGAGTGGACTTAGGAGTCAGAGACCGAGATGCGAGAGCATTATGCAGATCTGTTTGCTACAACAGACTTCGAGGATGAAGTCTAGGTCAAGTGGGGGAGAGTTATAACATTCAGGATTTCAGGTATTCTTTGAAACCTTCCTTGCTATTTTAGTAAGTAAATTTTGGCCCGTGATAATGGTTTGGACCTAGCCTAAGGGGCCGATTGGTAATTTTGGGAAGTTGAGTAGTATGCTGGGCATACATTTGGGAACGCCCCACGTATTTGGGCACGCCCTAGTATGCGGGGCATACACTTATATACGCCGGGCGTACGTGTATCCGGATGAGACCCTAATTTTTAGGGTTTGTGAGAGTATTTAAGCATCATTATGGGGCATTGTGGCTCACACTTTCAGCCTGCAAACCTTCCTTAGTTGTCTTGAAAAAACCATAGCTTCATAGTGAGCATTTTAAGCTTATAAGTGTGTTTGTGTGCCTTGAAGGAGAAGCTTTAGCATCAAGGAGTCAATGAGGGAAGATTGGCTTGTAGATATTGGTTCATCATCATTTTTGGGAGCTCCAGAAGGTCCAAAGTTGCTACCTTTGTGTCTATTTCTTCTAGGTCTACCCTTGGTAGCTTATTTTCATTCTTTTGTCCCATAAACTCCCATTATAATGCATGATTTTTTGGACGTTTTAACCTGTCCTTTCAGACCTTAGGAAGGGTTCCAAGTGATAAAAATTAAGTCCTAATGGTTAGAAATGCCCTATTAAATTTGTAGAAAGGTATTAATGGATTGAGACCATGTTTTAAGGACTTTTTGGATGTCCAAAGTCATCTTGAGAATATTCATCTTGATAAAAATTATTGACATAATAAAATATATATTACAAGCACTAAGGGCTATAGCTCAGCTGGTAGAGCACCTCGTTTACACGCGCCGATGTTTTTCAAGGGAGTCCATCATGGAATAAAAAAAATTGATCTTATTGACAAATCGATGTCTTACTCCATAACTTTGGGGAAAGAAGAGAACAATAGCCTAGAAAGGGTTCGGTCCGTTTAGGTTCCCAGTTAGGTGCCAAATAGACCCCATCATTGATTTGATATATTGATATGGTGAATACCTAGTCTATTCAATGCTAGGCTGAGCATAAGGGCCTCAAAAAAATATCTTTTCGTGCTATGAACTTTAAGGTGTACAGAGTTTCATATTCGATTTTTAAATAGAGCGATAGAGACTTCATTTCACTTAGGTTAATCTAGGCTAGAGGCAGACCTATGTCAAGATAACCCCCCTTGATTAACTTTGGTAGTGTTCCTGAATCTGAATCCACATAATGAATTAGAGCACATGGAGCCATCTCCTTATTTTTCGGTAAAAAATAAAAATTATAGACTAGCTGATATTTATATCAGTTAATGAAAGAACTCAATGCACAAAAAATGCATTTGAAACAGTTCAAATCATTTTGATAATAATAAGTTTGATCTGTTTTACCGAGAAAGTCTACGGTTCGAGTCCCTATAGACCTAGAGCCCTATAAAATAAAAATGAATATTAAAAAAAAATTGTATCATTTTTAATTCGAATTCCTTCTTTATTGTTTTAACTGAATAATTGCTTCATCAAAAGACACTCATTACTATACGCCCGTTGATGGGGTATATTAGTAGTCGAGTGTGGGCGGGGCCCGAATCTCGTAGCAGTTTAGTATGGGCAAGGCCCGATTCTCTTATTATTATGTGAGTATAGATAGGTGATTATTTGCTAGATATACTCGTTGTCTATGTGATACTTGTACGCATGTTAGTCAGTGGAGTGTGGGTGGGGCCCAAATCTCCATGAGAGTCGGCGGGATCCATATCTCCTAGTTATATGATATTTGTATGGTATGTGGTAGTTTGGGGAGACTCAGTAAGATTTGTGCTTACAGCTTCAGTTTTGGTTTAAGGTACTTCCGGCAGCAAGGAGAAGAGCTCGGGATGATAGCATGACACACACCACAGCCTTAGCCGGGGAGTTACTCTGATGATTTATTATGAGATTTTGATTGAAACAGACACTGTGATGTTTTATGATACATGATTCACGATTTTAGTTATGACCTTGATGATTTATGAATTTAACAATGTTATGAAAACGATATTTTTGGGTCGTATTTTCAGGATGTTTCAAGTTGGTATCAGAGCCTTGGTTTGAGAGATCAAGACATACTTTCGGGTGTGTCCGAACTCAAAGAAAGGGAATGGCATAAGGATTTTCAGAAAGAGTTTTGAAAAAGAAAATGTTTTGAAAAGAGAAAAGGGTGTGGTGCATGCGATCAGCCGAGCTCAAGTAAGTACTCCCAAATTACCCATACAAAGTATGTTATGATATGTTTATTAGTTTTATGAGAACAACATGCTAGATTAGGACTAAGGATCTAGGGAGGATGCCTTATGTGTCTTTATATGTGTATCAACTTTATGAGGAATGCATGCTAGTACAGATCAGTCAGTATGATAGCCAGAGTAGTATATGCTTGATTATGTTTACTCAATGCATGAATGTTGCTTGCTTTGTGCTTTTAGGAGTTCTAGTTATCTTTTACTAACTAGTAAAGGAATATGTTAAGTTACATATTGCAAGGACTAAATAATTTCAGAACGTTAGGTTTAGCCATATTTCACAGCTCTCGTTTGAGTGTAGCTGTTGTAGGGAAGAACCTCTCATTCAAAGAATTATCTAGTCTGAGTGATATGTAATAGTATTCACGAGCTAGTTAGGGAAGATAGCAGACACTTCTTATGTAACTAATGGCGGAGAGTGGGTTGGTGATTACCCTAGGGAAAGCCTAGGATGAAAGTAGTGCGTAAAGCAGTAGTGGTAGAGGGACATGGTGGAGTCAATGCAGTTCTTGAGGAAAATATAGATAGATGTGAAAGGTAGTATGGGCCCGTACCACTAAAAGCAGAGGACATGTACTCGAATCAAGGAAGGCTGAGATGAATCTAGAAAATTTATATTGATTAAGATCCCTCCAGTTATGTTCAGTATTCTAATGTTTCTTGTGATGTGTTTTTCAGAATGGTGGTATTACGCCCTAGACCATCAGAAGATAGCTCAGGTGCCGGTGAGGGATTAGGCTCGGGCTCTGGAGCAACGCAGTTAGACAAGCAGACAAAGAAGTTCATCTCTTTGGAGATTATGCGCATCATACTTAAGCAGACTCCTGTGCTCTTCAGTACGGTCAAGGAGGTTATTCTAGAGCTTATGTAGGAGAGGTTTAGCGCTTTTCATACTGAGATGGAGGCTATGATGGGGTCACACACCTTCATATTTCGGGAGTTCAGGCATGTAGACCTCTCAACTATCATGGGGGTCGAGACCCCATTGCGAGTATTAGATGGTTGGTGGATGTCGCCAACACATTCCGCACCAGCAGATGTCCCGAGGGGGACAAGGTTTGGCCTGCGTCCTATCATCTAAAGGACAGGGCACGTGACTGGTGGGAGAAGGTTGAGAAAGCTATTGGCAATGATGTTGTGTTGGATGCGATGACCTGGGGTGACTTCACGACTAGGGTCAGGGAAGAGTTTACACCTGTTATTGAGGTGCATCAGCTTGCGAGGTAGTTCTAGGACCTCCAGCAGACGACTGAGATTATGTTGGAGATTACCGCCAAGTTTAGGGAGAGGGTCCTCCTCGTTCCGCAGTACGCGGTGGATGAGGAGATGAAAAAAGGCCCGATATCATGAGATATTGCTGAGCGATATCTACCAGTTTATGAGTCGCTCAAGCTGCAAGACTCTAGATGACATGATTACAAAGGCTTGTGAGAGGGAGATTGACTAGGAGATGGAGAGGAAGGGGAAGCCAGAGTGGGTATCTGGCGTAGAGGGTTCGGGCAAAAAGCCCAAGATAGATTCCTGAGGGAAGGGCCAGCACGGCCCAGGCAGCTATGGCAAGTGCAATATAGGACATGAGGGGACGTGTAGGGAAGTTAGTTTGAGCTGCTTCAAGTGTGGCTGAACTGGACATTTTAGCAGGGATTGTACAACTACCACCACTACCACCACAACATTTGATCTGATTTAATTTCAGTGCAATCAGAGGGGACACAAGAAGTCCCAGTGTTCGAGTTTAGCATCATCAGGAAAGGTGGTGGCACACGATCCTACCACGTTGAGGATTACAGACGGCCGTCAGGGCCGGGCTGAGGCGCCAGTGAATTAATTGAGTAATAAAAATGCAGACACTTCATTTTTTATAACTTTTTTGTTCTTTTAATGGCGTTAATAAAAGTGTGACTTTTGGTTTTCCATAACTTGAGGACAATTTATGGACTCCATTAAAACACTTTATGATCATGAATTAAATTACCATGAAGGTTACAAATAATTCCTATGATCATCTAATCTTCATAAGTTCAAGAACATGAATATGAACACTTTCAAGAATCAAAAAGTTACACTTAAAACTTGTAATATTGATAATTGCCATTATAAATGGATTAGCATAAACATTACACCATCTAAAACAAGTTTTAAAACACCAAAACAGTTTAGGGTAATTTTTGTAGTCCATTTCCAGCAACAAATGTCGAAATTCTGAAAACTGCATCCTCTACTCTTCGAGTGGAAGAACGGACTCGACTAGGACCTCACATTTGTTCATGGACTCGTTGAGTCCCCCTATGGACTCGGCGAGTTCATACGAGTAGAAAACAAAAAATCGATTTTTTGAAGCAGTTTGCACAAAAAACCAACAAACGAGCCTAGGCTCTGATACCACTGATGGGTTTTGAGCATTCTAACACTTCCTAAGTGTACATGCAACCCTAATAACCTTGGATCTATGTTTGTCTAATTATCATGCGATGTTGAATTCCAAGGTTATATTCCTATCTAGCATACATGGGGAACATTTTTATCTTGAATGAAATATAGAATAACATACCTCGTTGTTGATTATGATCCTTGAAACCTTGTGAGCCTAGCACCCTAAGTGTGATGCCTCAAATGCTTCACACAACACCAAATGCAAAAGAGTAAACTTTGAGAGAATCTTACACCTGTAAAAATCAACTCTAGCCCTCTTGTTTGTTAGTGTACCCAGTTTTGGTAGATAGTATGTTCCTTATATAGTGTTGACACATACAGGGTTACACCATGTAAACCCTAATGTGTCATGACTCTTCATTTCTATGACCCATGGATTTTTAACTCCCATGGAGCATCCTATGGGTTTAACCCAACTTGATAATCCATGGCGCCTCATAGCCCACTACACAAGTTATGGATGATTTACATAATCAACCCATATACTTAATTAACTATCTTTTGATCACTTAATTAATTCTAAATTAATTCTTGATCAAAACTAATTAAATAATAATATTTAAATATTAGAACTTATAATATATTAATAAACCACAACTGTTATTTCTCTCATTTAGTCTATCCAAATGCATGATGCCATGCAACCCAAATGGACCATGCCGGGTCAGGTCAGTACATACCAGAAATAGTTATGGACTTAGACCCATTATCCAACAAATAGCATGGCACACACCACAACCTTAGCCTGGGAATTACTCTGATGTTTTATTATGATATTTTGATTGAAATAGACACTGTGGTGTTTTATGATACATGATTTATGATTTTACTTATGACATGGATGATTTATGAATTTAATAATATTCTGAAAATGAAATTTTTGGGTCGTATTTTCGGGATGTTTCACTTTAGCCCCAAGTATTTATAGTTGTATTCTTTTATGGACTGATATACTGAGTTCACTATAAACAATTCTATAATACCAATCTGTCATATCTCCAAACCTGAACGGCGGAAACATCCGGGGGTGGATGACTTCATGTTTAACTATCACAACACATGCATCATACTAATCAAAGAACAAAAACCATTGCATTAAATAAGTGATCGTTTTTTACATGTGTATTCAAATCAAATTATATTGACACCAAAATATAGTAAAAACTAAAAGACGCAACTCAAAACAGCTCCGTCTTCTCAAAAGCTCGGGGATGTACATGTCTACTGACTCTCTGAGAATACATGTATTTTGAAAAAAACAGAGTATCAACATAAAAGTTGAATGAGTGCATAATTTTTTATGTTTGAAAGCTTTTTTTTATTCCTTGAATATGTTTACTATTCCCGAAAAATCCTATATTTTCTGATGTAATTGAAAATTAGTTTTAATTCCATAAAACCGTTATGTGTAAGTGTTGTTGTACTTGTATAAAATAATGTAGAATAGTTTTAGTTCACAATAAAACTATAAAATGAATGTTTACTGTATTTTATGTTTCTCTGTTTGTAGACTAGTGTTCTTTGTTTGTATTCCTTTGTAAAACCTGTAATGTGAGTATGTTTGGCTCCAGCAGCTGTTATTGTGAACTGTAGTGTGATACCGTAAATTGTATGATTGTAAAACTGGTACTTTGAAAATGTACTCTTTTTAGTTAATTATACACTAAATGTATTGTTAATATCTCTTTGTGAGTTATTATAACCATGCTAAAGACTCGAGGGCCTGATACGACGCTTACGGGCGCCGGAACTGTAACGACATTTGTCACCCGATGGCTTGTAGCCTAACTATAGCTAGCAGTTGGGTGCGGGATTGTCAATCCCGTATAGATCTATACACATCTATCTCCCTCAATGTTGGAAGACTCTGGTTATAATCATTAGGACTGTAATAGTGCTTTTTTACTTACTGGTTAAATTGTGACATCCCCAATTTCACGGTCAAAAAAGGCCGATTTGTTTCTGCTTTATTTTGAAAATCATAGTAACATTTTAAAGAAAAGTGTTGCGGAATTTGTTCCCAAAAAAACATGATACATACGTTATCAAACCATTTCCGAAGAAATGTATTTTATTCATTTTAAAATATTGGGATGTCATCATCAATACAGAAACATAAGCAAAAACAGAACTAACATTCATTATTACTAGTGATTTATATCTCCTTAATCTCTCAATGTAATTTAATATCATATTGACATCTGTGATACAAATGAATTGAGTGAGTCAGGTTGGGAAACTTGGTGAGTACATAAGGTTTTCAGCCCACAATAATATATTTATTATGTTTATTCATCAAACAGTTAGCCCAATTACTCGTTCCGATTATCTTCTTTAATCTTGAGGATCTACCCTAAGAATCCACTATTCCTCGTACATTCATTCATAAGGAGTATCCTAAGGAATAGGCACAAAGTCCATCTTCGCCAGGGTTTATACAACAGGTACTAAGTCCGTAGTCGCCAAGGTTTATACAACAAGCACTAAGTCCATAGTTGCCATGGTTTATACAATAGGCAATAAGTCCATAGTCGCCAGGGTTTATGCAAGTATCACTATATCCATAGTCGCCAAGGTTTATACAAGAAACACTAAGTCCATAGTCACCATGGTTTCTACAATTGGCACTAAGTCCATAGTCTCCAATGTTTACTTATAACCTCTTCCATCCCTCCTCATTCATATACCTATGTTTTACCCAACATATTCATAGATATAAAATACATATACAGTTTAAGTCATTTAAAACATGTATAAAATCGTTCATCCAACATAGACATCAAGTATTCAAATAATATGCACACGTAGCACGTAGCATATATAACATACTTCATATCTATACGTAGGATAAAAGTAACTATGCACTCACCTGTTAAAGTAATGACTCCAAACTCGGGCAGCGCTTTGCTTCTATCGATTCTATTTTCCTTCAATGAAACCTAGCATTATTATCGCTAAGTTTTAGTCCAATCTTTATTGTAACTAATTATTAGTATAGATTCATCATTAACTTAAATTCTACTTTCATGATCTATCAAATAATGAACAAACAGGTAGCAACATATTGGAGGTAGGGTCCGTTTGGTATACGAAGTATAATATTTGGAAATCGCACTTTAAACACATCACCAAATCACAGCCTAAAGATCATCCTCGTAAGTAGATCAATCAGTATAACGACTTGGAATAACTGATAAATCTACTTTATGTTGGATAAGGTGTCTAAATCCATAACTATTTCTGGTATGTACTTGACCCGACTCGGCATGGTCCATTTGGGTTGCATGGCATCATTCATGTAGATAGACTAAATGAGAGAAATAACACTTGTGATTTTTTAATATATTATAAGTTCTAATAATTTAATAGTATTATTTAATTACTATTGATCAACATTAATTTGGAATTAATTAACTAATCAAAAGATAACTAATTAAATATATGGGTTGATTATGTAAATCATCCATAACTTGTGTAGTGGGCTAAAAGGCTCCATGGATTATCAAGTTGGATTAAACCCATAGGATGCTCCATGGGAGTTACAAACCCATGGATCATGGAAATGAAGAGTCATGACACATTAGTGTTTACATGGTGTAACCCTAGATATGACACACTAAGAGAAGTGAGGGCTAGGCCAATTTTAGAGTGTGTGCATTCTCTCTAAAGTCATTCTAAAAGCATTTGGTGTTGTGTGAAGCATTTGAGGCATCACACTTGGGGTGCTAGGCTCACAAGGTTTCAAGGAATCAAAATCAACTACAAGGTATGTAATTCTAGCTATCCTTTTAGGATTAAAGTTCCCCATGTATGCTAGATAGGATTATGAACCTTGGAAACCAAATTTTGCATGTATTTAGAAAAACAAAGATCCAAGGTTATTAGGGTTGCATGTACACTTAGAAAGTGTTAGAATGCTCAAAACCCATCAGTGGTATCAGAGCCTAGGCTTGCTTGTGAATACTTGATTCAAAATAGTACTGAAAATTGATTATTTTACTATCTGCACAGGGGACTCGCCGAGTCCAAGTGAAAATGCAACCAACTCGGCGAGTCAGTTCGTGTACTCGACAAGTTGTCCATGCAGAATGCAGAAATTCGATTTGTGCTGCTGGAAATGGACTGGAAACATTACCCTAAACTGTTTTGGTATTGTAAAACTTGTTTTAGTTGGTGTAATGGTTGTTCTAATCCATTTACAATGGCTAATATCAATTTTTCATGATTATATGTGTTCATATGCTCTTGAAATTTTCATATGAATATTCATGTTCTTATGAGATCCTGATAGATCATAGGAGTTACTTGTTTATGTGATTAATTCATGATCTTTATGTGTTTTAATGGAGTCCATAATCTGTCCTCAAGTTATGGATAACCAAAAGTCAGATTGTGTTAAAATCCATTAAAAGAACACATAAGTTATAAAATGATGAGTCTTCATTTTAATCACTCATAAGTTATGATTATGAAAGGTTTTGTAAAGTTACAATACTTGCCCTCAAGTTTTGGAACATGTAAAATCACTTAAAACTTTCATTCCAACCCTTAGAATTTTAAAACTTAAAATTCAACCCTTATACTTTATAATATTATAAGATAATATATATATATATATATATATATATATATATATATATATATATATATATATATATATATATATATGTATAAGATCAAGTCGTCTTACCGCTAGTACGCCTCATTCACGAAGCCGGTCTGTAAGGGGGGTATAAGGTTGCTGCCTATAAAATGGTAACTTAATGGGTGTCCACTCTCACCCACCGCTTCCTTGATGGGTGGAGGGTCGTTAGCCGAACGGGTAGGACAAGGACATATAAAATTTCATTAAAAGTATAATGAATATTATCAAGTAACTAAATGTTTTAATAAATTCCCATTCTTAGTTACTTTAGAAAAATGTGAATAAGGTGCTAATCCATGAAATTACACTTTACACTTTGTTTAAGTCGTTGGTGGAGCGTGTGTGGTTAACCGACATACTAACTTAGACTTAACAAGTTAGGTAAAGGGTGACTTAAGGCTTATCATAGTATCGGTGGAGCGTATGTGGTTAATCGGCACATCGATTGTCTGATAAACATTAAAGGTACCAAGTGATTTGCATGGCTACTTGACACCTCGTTTTGTGATCCTCGGTATCCCAGTCACAAAAGTTGGAGAGCACACTCGAGATTGAAACATGCCTTTGAAAATTTCATTGAATCTCAAAAGAATCTAGAATTTTCTAAGAGCCAAATTAAAAACTTAATATCTTAATATTTCGATTTTGGTGGAAATTGGTGAATCGTCATTCACCAACCTTTCAAATATGTTATTACTTAGATTACGACATACCTCTTCTAAGTATAATATATTGTGATTGGGTCCTAGCCTTAATATTACATTTGGGTCTTTTATGAAGGACTATATCTATATCTAAACTAATATTTTCTTTCTTCTTACAAGATGTCTTCAAATAATGCTGCTTCTGGCTCTAATCCTGATGGCTCCTTAACCCTTATTAACTTCTGTGGTAAAGTCACTTTTGATGGATCCAACGTCAATGAGTGGATCAGAAACATCAGAAATGATTACCTGCTACGAGGATAAAGAATATGTCCTAGATAAGGAGCTTAAGGAGATTGATGAGACCACTTCAACTCTCCAGAAGATCGCTGACTTCCGGACACGTGAAAGGGATGCCACCAAAGTGGCATGCAACATAATGGCCACCATGACCGCCGAACTCCCAAAGTCCTATGAGGACTTCTACCCTTTTGAAATGCACCAAGATTTGATGGAAAGATATTATCAAAGTCCACGACAACAAAGGTATGAAATCATCTCCACCATGATAACAACCCGAGTGAAGGATGGTGAACCCATCACGGGCAACATGCAAAAAATGCAAAGATTTGTGGACCGTTTGCTGAGGCTTAACGTGAACTTCCCCGAGGAGCTTATAATAGATATCATTTTGCACTCCTTACCCTCGAGATATGATCAATTCCGCATGACATATCTGATGAATAAGGAAAAGGTCACACTCAGCAAACTTCAAGGACTCCTAAAGACTGCGGAAAGTGGTCTTAAGGGTAAGTCGGTTGTTACTCCTACTCCTACCAACTCTGCCCCTATCTTGGCAATCAGGAAAAGGAAGGGTAAGAAGAGGAAAAGTCCCTCGAAGGGTACCAATGGTAAGACCCTTGAAGGCTTATCTTCAAATGAAACCAAGAAAGGTTTCATTGCTCCTTCTGCAGACCCAAAAGAGGCCGAATGCTTCTATTGTCATGAAAAGGCACATTGGAAGCGGAACTACCCAAAGTACCAGCAAGATATGAAGGATGGGAAAGTTAAACCTAACCATGTAGGTATTTACACTATCTTATCTAATAACTCACCGTATTCTAACTCTTGGGTCCTTGATATTGGTTGCTGTATTCATATATGTTCTGATTTGCAAGGACTAAGAAGAAGTGAGAATGTGGAGCACGGAAAAATAAACTTGTTCATGGGGAATAGGAAAGTTTCACCTGTCACCAAGATTGGAGCTTTTACTTTATCGCTAAGTACTGGGTTTAGTTTAGATTTGAATAAATGTTGTTATTCGCCAGAAAAGGCAAGAAATGTTATTTCCTTTCATGCATTGTATAAACAAGATTTTACCTTTTCATTTGATAATGAAGTTGGTTTGATTAATGCTTTCTTTAATAATGTTCTTTATTTTAAAGCATTACCTTGTGATGGTGTGTATGAAAGTGTATCTGTGGTTGATAACTTTGGAAATAATGTTTTGTGTATTGATTCTGTTAATTATAATAACTTGGATAAAGCATCATTATGGCATTGTCTTCTTGGACATATAAGCAAGAAACACATAAGCCAACTCTAAAGGGATGGAGTCTTAGAGTCATTTGACCAAAAGTCAGATGATAGATGCGAATCATACTTACTTGGAAAAATGACAAAGTGACCCTTCACAGGTTCATGTGAGAGGGGTGAAGGTTTGTTGGATCTCGTACACACAGATGTGCGTGGACCCTTCAAACATGCCACAAGGCATGCTAATCGTTATTATTTGACTTTTACTGGTGATTACAGTAGATATGGATATGTCTACTTAATCAAGCACAAGTCAGAGACTTTTGAAAGGTCTAAAGAGTTTAAACAGGAAGTCGAGAATCAATTAGACAGGAACATTAAGATGCTTCGATCGGATCGAGGTGGTGAGTATCTTAGTTCAGAGTTCCTCGACTATCTTAGGGAATGTGGGATTGTCTCACAATTGACACATCCCAAGACACCGCAGTTGAATGGTGTGGTTGAGAGGCGTAATCAAACTTTGTTGGATATGGTTCGTTCCATGATGAGTCGAGCTTCGCTACCAATCTCATTTTGTGAGTATTCCTTAGAGATTGCTGCCCATATCCTTAATCTAGTCCCTACAAATAAAGTTTCCAAAACTCCTCATGAGGTATGGACTAGTAAAGTAACCAAACTAGACCACATCAAGATTTGGGGTTGTGAGGCTTTCGTGAGACGCGAGACTCATGATAAGCTCGAACCTCGAAGTGAAAGGTGTAGTTTAATCGGCTACCCTCAAAAATCCTTTGATTACCTCTTCTACAGACCTAGTGAAAATGTGGTCTTTGTAGCTAGGAGGGCTATCTTTCGAGAAAGAGAGTTTATAAGACAAGAAAACAGTGGGAGGCAAGTTGACCTTGAAGAAATTCAAGAGTCAAGTGGTGAAGGAACTTCAAACCCTAGCACTCAACTTAAGGAGGAAACTCCTGTTGAGCCAATTGACAAGTTTGTACCTATGAGGCGTTCCACGAGAGCTAGGATTGCACCTAAGCATTACTATGGATTCCATATTACTACGGAAAGTGATACACTTATTAATGATGAGACACTAGTAGGTCTGGATGAACTTAATAGTTACGCGGAAGCCATGGCAGGCCCTGAGTCAGCCAAGTGGAAAGAGGCAATGGACAGGAAGCTACAGTCCATGTATGAAAATCAAGTTTGAAACATGGTTGAGAATGTACCAGGTTGTAAGACTGTAGGGTGCAAATGGATCTTCAAGAAGAAGACCGACATGGATGGTAATGTACACACTTATAAGGCACGACTGGTTGCAAAGGGTTTTTCACAACCTCCATGAGTGGATTATGATGAGACCTCTTCTCTAGTGGCGAAGATTAAGTCTATTAGGGTTCTGTTAGCGATCACTACATTTGATGATTATGAAATATGGCAAATGGATGTCAAAACCACTTTCCTTAATGGAAAGTTGGCTGAAGATGTTTACATGAGTCATCCAGAGGGTTTTGTCAGTTCAGAGTTCCCTAATAGAGTGTGTATGCTTGAGAAATCCATTTATGGATTAAAGCAAGCACCTCGCAGGTGGAATCTTTTCCTTGATGAGAAAGTCAAAGAGTTTGGCTTTTCTAGGAGTGAAGAAGACTCTTGTGTATATGTCAAGGCTAGTGGGAGTATAGTTAGCTTTTTGGTATTGTATGTGGATGACATACTACTCATAGGAAATGACATCCCAACTCTGCAGGAAGTTTATTCCTGGCTTGGGAAGTGTTTCTCTATGAAGGACCTAGGAGAAGCTGCCTAGATTATAGGGATGAGGAACTTGAAAGACCGGAGTAAAAGACTAATTGGACTTAGTCAAAGTACCTACTTGGTTAAGGTGTTGAAGAGATTTAACATGCAGGACTCCAAGAAAGGAGAGTTACACATCCAGGGTAATGCTAGATTGAGTAAGACTCAAATCCCAAGTATTGAGGTTGAGATAGCAAAGATGAGTCGAGTACCTTATGCTTCAGCTGTAGGATCGATCATGTATGCTATGACATGTACTCGACCTGATGTAGCCATTTCTTTAAGCATAGTTAGTAGGTATCAAGGGGGCCCTGGAAAGGCACACTGGACTGCGGTAAAGAATATCCTCAAGTACCTACGGAGGACTAAGGATTGGGTCCTCACCCTTGGTGGGAATGATGACTTGAGTGTTGTAAGGTATAGTGATGTTGGCTTCCAAATTGATTGGGATAATTTCCACTCTCAATCGGGCTGGGTCTTTACCCTAAACGGGGGAGCTATAACTTGGAATACTTCCAAGCAGGAGACAGTAGCTGATTCTACTTGTGAATCAGAGTATATAGCAGCGAGCAAGGCAGCAAAGGAGGCTATATGGCTAAAGAACTTCATCGGAGACCTTGGAGTGGTACCAGCTATAAAGGAACCTTTAGAAATTTTCTTTGATAGTGAGAGTGTTGTTGCCTTAGCCAAGGAACAAAGGGATTACGGGAGATCCAGACGCATCGACAGAAAATATCACTTTCTCAGACATCGTATAGAAGAAGGAATCCTCGTGGCAAAGAGGGTATCATCAGATAAGAACCCAGCAGATCCCCTCACGAAGGGACTGAGTCGGGTTAATCCTCTTCGGCATGCTCGGATCATAGGACTAAAGGATGATATATGTTTTAGTAGTTATATAATTTAGCAATTTGTAAAGTGTAATTGACGTTTGATGATAAATAAAAGTTGTGTTTATTTATGAGTAAAGTGTCGCTATCTTTTGTCAATCGTTTACTATAATTTCTTCAACATGTTTTGACTTGCAGAATTTTATGTTGTCTCTTACATATTATTCAAATTTTCCACAGTCGGTTATATGTTGGAAGTAGATATGAATTAAGATTGTCGTGAAGTTGGTTGTAGGTGTCAAGTTTTTGGACAACACTTCATGAGTACTCATAAGTTCTGAGTATTGGAATCAACCCACGCTCACTGGTATCACTTCATGGAATTTATCTCGAGTGATCGTGAGATGGTAATATCATATAAGTCTTCAAACCTAGAGATATGATTTGTTGCCTATTAGTTGGTTATGGATTATTTAAATGAAAACGCATTGGTAACTCGATGTCATAAAACATGCTTTTGTGTATAATTTAACAAGTAGTAGAGCAAACATATGAGTCGGAGTTTATCTATTTCTTCTTGGATTAGAAGCTGATATCTGGGCCCCTTGATGATTTTGTTTTGACCTATCTACCGGGCCCGGTCAGAACTAAGTTGATGTGCTCAATTAAGTTCTTTGTCAACAAACCGGAAATCGGGAAACAAACAAGTGGACAATAAGACAGACATCGTTCCATGTATTTGTCTGGCTGATATCTAGAACAGAGGATTATATGATCACTTATCTTAAATGGTGTATCATCATCTTCTCAGTTCCGAGAGACCATAAAAGAGCTACGATTGCTGATGGGTTCCTGAAGTCATACTTGCAGATATAGTTATTAGACTTATCTAAGTGGGAGACTATTGGATAAGGTGTCTAAGTCCATAACTATTTCTGGTATATACTTGACCCGACCTGGCATGGTCCATTTCGGTTGCATGGCATCATGCATGTGGATACACTAAATGAGAGAAATTATACTTGTGGTTTATTAATATATTATAAGTTCTGATATATTAATAGTATTATTTAATTAGTATTGATCAAAAGTTAATTTGGAATTAACTATGTGATCAAATGATATAATTAAATATATGGGTTGATTATGTAAATCATCCATAAGTTGTATAGTGGGCTAAAAGGCTGCATGGATTATCAAGTTGGGTTAAACCCATAGGATGCTCCATGGGAGTTACAAACCCATGGGTCATCGAGCTGAAGAGTCATGACACATTAGGGTTTACATGGTGTAAACCTAGATGTGTCATACTATATAAGGAACTCATTCTCCACCAAAATCGGCTACACATAAAAGAGAAGTGAGGGCTAGGCCAATTTTAGAGTGTGTGTATTCTCTCTAAAGTCATTCCAAAAGCATTTGGTGTTGTGTGAAGCATTTGAGGCATCACACTTGGGGTGCTAGGCTCACAAGATTTCAAGGGATCAAAATCAACTACAAGGTATGTAATTCTAGCTATCCTTTTAGGATTAAAGTTCTCCATGTATGCTAGATAGGGTTTCATGTATTTAGAAAAACATAGATCCAAGGCTATTAGAGTTTCATGTACACTTAGTAAGTGTTAGAATGCTCAAAACCCATCAGTTTATAAGTTCATAATAACGATAATGAACTTAAACATAAGCTATACTTAAGGTAGGGTAAGCATAACTCACTTACCGGGGGTTTGGCTAGGAACCGGGCACTATAGGGGCAGAACTTTTGAGCTGAAATCTCTTCTTCTTGGAGCCTTCTGGCGCTCCGGGACTCGCCTCTAGCACTTAGGAAGTACTAGGGAAGGAGGAGAGGGTTTGGGGGTAATGGGAGAGAAAGAGTATGAAATGTGTGAGTTTTGAAAATGTTCTGCTACTCTATTTATAGGTTGTCTGGGGCTTCTCACGTCGTGAGAAAGGGTGCTCATGTCATGAGCTTTGCGTAGGCTCCAAGGCGAAGTCTGGTGCTGACACGTGGCACAAGACGCAGGTAAAAGAGCCAATCATTAACAATTCATAACATTCGCATACAAACTCCGTTTTTGACGTTCTCTATATATCCACGCATAGGTAAAGACACGATCTACAACTTTCCTTTTGATTTCATCGGATAATTCTTAACCGATTTTAAATCTAACAGTATTAGAAGATTACACTCTTAAATGACTACGTAAAATAATAACTTCTACATACAGAATTTGTTTTCTCTTTTCTTTATAGCATTGAGCTCCTCTTAATGAGATCTTCAATAATCATGTAGGTTGCGTTGGCTAAAAATGGAACGATCTAAAATTCGAATTTCAGGTTGTGGAATGTTATGCCAAATCTTAGAAAAATCATAACTTCCTCATACGAAGTCAGATTTGGGCATTCTTTTTATGCATGCTCTTAGTTTAATGTATACTAAAACTTTCATTTAGATCTCCAATGTTAAAAAGTAGTTTATCCAAAATTCACTTTTTACATTAATCGGTGTCGTGCTAGTTTTGCCGTAAAACTTCGATGAGCCATAACTTCTTCGTTATAATTCAGATTTTGGCGTTCTTTTTATGTATGGAACCCTTGTGATATATATTATTACATGGTTAAGATTATTTATTCAAATAATATTCTATAAAAAAGTCATATTTTCACGCTCATTGTCTCTAAATTGACTAGCCCGAATCTGCGGGCGTTATATTATCTCCCTCGTAGGATGATTACGTTCCAGAATCATCAACAAAAGAGAGCTTGTATAATGACTCAATACGTTATGTCTTCATCCTAGGTAATAATTGTAACTTCTATGTTCCTTCGAATGAGTATCTAACTCTTGTTCTTCCTGACTGCTGACGGTGCCCAATGTTGCACCCGCTCCTCATACTATGTTGGACTTTTAATTGTAACCTTCAAGTTACAAATTCGATCCATATTGGAGACTCCATCTCCTTGTTAACATACTGTAGGGGGTGTTCGGATAGGAAAAAAAGGGTGCTTATTGCTTATTGCTTATTCCCACCACAATAAGCTAACTTTGAGTGTTTGGATAAAATCCTTAAAAATCAGCTTATTAAGCTAAATAAGCTAATTTTAATAAGCATCTCTCCCCATGCTTATTCATTATTGCTTATTCCCACCAAAAATAAGCTAATAAGCAATAAGCTAATAAGCTAATCCAAACACCCCCTAAATTAAGATAGGTTCTTTCTTTCGATTATCATATCATACCCATGGGTCATGTTCTTTTGACCTCTCATTGTATGATGAAACGCTTTTAGACTTAGGTCTTCTTGAGTCAGATTCTAGAATGGAAGACACATTCCTTCATGGTCTAATGTGATAGAATCACATTCTAGTATGTAGCACTTCTAGATACAAGCTTCTTGCCTTAACAACGATTGTGATACATGTATTGATCGCTTCACTTCGATCATCTGGCTTAAGTCAGATGCTACATTGATCTTCGTTTATCGAACCACGTAACATACTCGTCTTAGTCGGACTCAATTTGATTTGACAACTAGGGCCGGAATAACAATCATCTTCTTAGTTATTATCGAAACGATGGTAACGACAGACATGAACAAAAGAAAATCAATTACTAGCTTCTTGGTAACCTTGTGACTTTCCCTAATCCAAGCGTGAGTCATGTGATTCCAGTAGTATAGGCCTCTACTACCTTTCCCACATACTCATACTCGTCCCAAGTATTGTCTGGTAGTTCTCCAAGTCATTATCACTAAATTCTTTTTAACACAAACAAATGTGTCCAAACAATCGTATAATTTTCCCTAGACTCTACTAGGAATTCTTCCATGCGTATCTTCAATCATCAATTCTGATTCAAATTCTGTTGTGATGGAAATGTCAGATGATGGGATAACTTCATGGATTATACCAAAAATCTTTCTTTTTGCTAATCGAACGTACATTTCTCCCGTACTATACATATTATTTATTAGACGCATTCTAAAGGCAAGATATCCCTCTTAATATATTTTACGGTAGGTATCATTCAATATCATAAGCCCACTCATTTCCTCCATTGACTCAGTTCACTACGAGTCTCCACCATGATGTTCGGCACACCAAATCAGTCGTTTGGTGTATCGAGACGAGAATATAGATAGACGAAGTTTTAGACGTGTATTCCTCCTTATTACTTCGAAAAGTTACATGCCAGTTCTAATACCGTATATAAACGTTTAGAAATCTGAAAACATAAAGTTTCCAGATCCTGTCGGCAACAGACCATAGATCCCATCAAACAGTAGCACCATATAGCATCACAATTTATTTAGCACATAAAAGCATTTTACGCATATTCCTTAAATAAGCTAGTTCATGTGTCTATTCAGGTTTACTACCTAAATTATATTAGACACACTCCTTACGACCATTGTTTAGCATTTTAAGTTGAAGTCTAGAAATTTCCAACAATTCCAAATTCGCTTAAACCAATGCTATGATACCAACTGTGACATCCCCAATTTCACGTACAAAAAAGACCGATTTGTTTATGATTTATTTTGAAAATCAGAGAAACCTTTTAAAGAAAAATGTTGGGTAATTTGTTCTTAGAAAAAACATGATAAATATGTTATCAAAGCATTTCTGAAGAAATGTATTTTATTCATTTTAAAACATTGGGATGTCATCTTCAATACAGAAACATAAGCATAAACAGAACTTACATTCGTTATCACTAGTGATTTATATCTCCTTAATCTTTCAGTGTAATTTAACTTCATATCGACACTTGTGACACACATGAATTGAGTGGGTCAAGTTGGGAAACCTGGTGAGTACATAGGGTTTTCAAACCATAATAATATAATTCTTATGTTTAATCATCAAACAGTTAACCCAATTACACGTTCCCAATACCTTCTTTACTCTTAAGGATCTACGCTAAGAATCTTCCATTCCTTGTACATTCATTCCCAAGGAGTATCCTAAGGAATAGGGATGAAGTCCATTGTTGCCAGGGTTTATACAACAAGCACTAAGTCCATAGTCGTCAGGGTTTATACAACAGGCATTAAGTCCATAGTCGCCATAGTTTATATAATAGGCACTAAGTCCATAGTCGCTAGGGTTTATACAATAGGAATTAAGTCGATAGTCGCCAGGGTTTATGGAAGTGTCACTAAGTCCATAGTTACCAG
Organism: Lactuca sativa; assembly: GCF_002870075.4. NCBI lineage: Eukaryota > Viridiplantae > Streptophyta > Magnoliopsida > Asterales > Asteraceae > Lactuca > Lactuca sativa. The sequence goes on from NC_056626.2 coordinate 351,299,052, forward strand.
GGTTTATACAATAGGCACTAAGTCCATAGTCACCAGGGTTTATACAATTGGCATTAAGTGCCTAGCCACCAATGTTTACTTATAACCTCTTTCATCCCTCCTCATTCATCTACCCCTGTTTTACCCAACAGATTCGTAGATATAAAATATATATATAGTTTAAGTCATTTAAAACATGTGTAAAATCATTCATCAAGCATAGACAACAAGTATTCAAATAATACGCACACATAGCATGTAAGATGTATAAAATACTTCATATCTATGTGTAAGATGAAAGTAACTATGCACTCACCTGTTAAAGTGATGACTGCAAACTCGGGAAGCGCTTCGCTTCTAACGATTCTATTTTCCTTCGACGAAAACTAGCATTATTATCGCTAAGTTTTAGTCTAGTCTTTATTGCGACTAATTATTAGTGTAGATTCATCATTAACTCAAAGTCTACTTTCATAATCTATCAAGTAAGGAACAACCAGGTAGGATCATATTGGAGGTAGGGTCCATTTGGTATACGAAGTGTACTATTTGAAATCACACTTTAAACACCTTACTAAATTAGCCTAAACATCATCCCCGTAAGTAGATCAATCAGTATAACGACTTGGAATCACTGATAAATCTTGCTTATAAGTTCATAACAAAGAAAATGAACTTAAACGTAAGTTATGCTTAATGTAGGGTAAGCATTACTCACTTACCGAGGTTTGGCTAGGAACCGGCCTGTACAGGGGCAGAACGTCTGAGCCAAAAGCTTTTCTTCTCGGAGGCTTCAGCCGCTCCGGGACTCGTCTCTAGCAATTAGGAAATACTAGGGAAGGGAGGATAGGGTTTGTGTAACAACCCGAAATTCATATCCCTAAATGAAACCCTTCTCGCAACTTGTTCCGATCATCCAATCGATGTTTCCGATTTCGTTTCCGTTTTCGACCTTTTATTAAGTCATTAATGTGGGTTCTATTTTATGACTTAATAAGTGTCTTAATACCCTTAGAATTCATTCTAACGTCTCATATTAATGATCGAAACATTTCTAGAATCAACCATATCGGGTTACAGCAAATTGGCCGGGTGCGACCAAAAGCCCCGTCTAACGCCGGTATCGGGTAGAATTCTACCGTGTCCCGAACTTGAACACTATTTAAAGTGATCGTAGTCTCCATTTTGAAGCTTTTGCTCCATTTTATAACTATCACTCCAACCTCTCTCCTTAAACTAGATTTAAGGGTCAAAATCTCAAGTTTAAGGCTTCAAATCACCAAGGTACCTTCCCTAATTTGTTATGCAACCTCTTTTGCCTTCAAATTTGAGTTCAAATCATAGAATAGGACCATTACCATGAGTTTCCGGCCCTAGAATAGTCCTAGGTCGTAAACTCGTATAAAGGGGGTTTTTGGAGCAACAAAACCCTTCCAAAACTCAATTGGACCTTGAATATGGCTAAAGGACTTTATGAAATGGAATTAGAATGCCTTAAACCAAGAATTAAAGCCTTGTATATGAGTTTACGGCCCTGGAAGGTACCTAGGCCGTAAACACATATTTAAGGGGGTTTTAAGCCAATTAACCCTTCCATGACACAAACAAGACTTATATATGATTTTTGGAATATTGGAAATGGACCTATAACACTTCAAACATGAATTTTGTGAGGTTTGTATGAGTTTATGGCCAAGCCATGTGCTTGGGCCGTAAACTCCTCAAACATGGGTACAAATTCACTTCTAAGGTGTTAGAAAGCCATCCAACACCACCAAAAGCCTTGGAATAAATCATAGGACCAACCAAAAATAGTTTAAGGGCTTTGAAAACATCAAAAACCCACATTTGAGAGTTTACGGCCATAGAACATACCCCATGGCCGTAAACTACTAAAAGAGTGTCAATTGGTGCCCCAAACTCATTTCTAGGCTTGTGGGAATTTTTAGAATCACATGTGATTAATTTTGAGACCATAAAAACACTTATTCAAGAGGATATGAGAGGTTACGGCCATAGGCCCCATGATGAGGCCGTAAACTCCCTTAAAGTTTGTATTTGGTGATTTTAATTCAATCCAAGCCTTAGGTAAAATTATTCCAAGCATTTCCAAGTGTTAATATCCATTTGTGACCTATTAAACATCATAAACCACCGCACCATGAGTTTACGGCCGTAAACTTATGGGGAATGGGTGTTTAGGCCGTAAAAATCATTAGGGAGTTTACTCTTGGGGAGTAAACTCAAAACCCAAGTCCCTCGCTTCAATTCCCATCCGTAGATGTCACCCGGGTCACTCCAAACACCCGTTTTGAGGTGCTTTCGTTCGTTGGAGTGTAACTTCATATCTAATTAGAATTTGTGAATCTAATTAGATATATTAGTATGCTATTTCATATTACATAGGAATCTCGCATGTTATCAAGCCTCGATTCGACGTTTAGCATCCGAAATCGACACATATCCGCGTCCGGTGAGTTCATACCCCTACCCTTTTTCAATGGTTTTTCAATGTTTTCAGGGGGGAATACAAGCAAAAGTACAAGAATATCTTGTACTCAATCACATGATTTCAGTTAAATGGTTTCATAATTGTACATTTTATGAATTGAAAACCTTTTTAACAAACTATTTTAACTTGCAGAGTTGTTTGTTATAACCCGATTTTCAATTCTTATTATACACTGTTATATTGTGTACTTTGCATTTGATGGTTCACACTTAAACTGATAGAATACATAAACCATTGTAATGTCTGCAATAAAATACTAAGGTTTGAGTGTAAAAGACAGACTCCATTAGATAACATAAAACATCTGTATGTCCTTAACAATAAACCTAGGCTCGAGTGTGATAGATAAATACCATCATAACACACAAATCACTGTAATTTCCATAATAATACACCTAGGATCGAGTGTAAAGGACCGTAATCATTAAATAACACCTAGGCTCAAGTGTAATGTCCTTGGTAAAATACCTAGGCTCGAGTGTAAAGGACAGGTACGTAGAACATAGCCAGTCGTAAATACTACTTTCCTAGTCGAAAAGTATAGAGTAATCTTAATGATTGGAGACATGTCCTTGTAACACTTCCATGGCACGACATAGTGGAGGACTAACCCTGTAACCAGAATCTCTGATCGTAGGAGAGTGTGGCTTGAGTGTATAGATCTATACGGGACTGACAATCCCACACCTGGCTGCTAGCTACAGCCAAACGAAATGGTTCAAGGGTGACGAAAGTCATAAAAAGGATATTGGCCATGGTCCGAGTCATATCCAGTCTGAGTATGGTTAAGGACTCGCAATCTAGATTATTAACGTTTTAGACTCATTTGCTAGCTTTATGTGCGTAGTAAACTAACGAACGTTCAAGAGTGGCAGGCACACATACACATATATTCAGGAAAACATGGTGTTTTCCTGGGGAGAACACTGAATATAACCAGAATCAGTAATGATATTCATACACACACAATCAGGGAAACATGGGGTTTTCCTGGGAAGGACACTAAGCATAATCAGAATTGGTAATAGTTCACACACACAGTTAGGAGAACATGGGGTTCTTCCTGAGTAACAGTAGTACGTAACTAGAAACGTGTAACAAGTTAAATAATTGAACTAAAATTCACAAGAACAATCATGTTTTCATTATACGTCGTTCACTTTACTTTCGGATTTGGAAACTAACTTTACATAAGAAAATATGGGATTTTCTTGGATAACTACTTTTTCAGGAAACCAAAGGAACTCGTAAATTTTCAGAAAAACTAACCGCTTATGAACTCACCAGCTTTATTCTAATTTTCAAACCGCTTGTATTCTCAGGTCTGTGTTAGACAGGTACCCGAAGATCGTTTTGTGCGAAGACGGAGTTCTCAGAAGACTAGTTTCGTGTTGTTTATATATACTATGTATCACATGTATAACTTTTGCTTTTGAAACAAATGTAAAACTTTACTATATGTAATGTAATGGTTGTTTACTTTACTTACTATGTACATTGGATTTGATACTCAACGTGGAGTCACCCCCGGAAATGTTTCTACCTTCGGTTTTCGGGGTGTGACAGATTGGTATCAGAGCCCTTGTTTATAGTAAATGAAGTATACCAAACCTTACATGGTATAAAACTATAAACATTAAGGGGCCTAAGTGCTCTGAACTAAAAGTATCCTTCAAAATATAAGTATTTTTGAAAGTATATAAGTATACCGACTCGTCGAGATCTGTAACTACAAGTAGAACAGAACATAAGTAAATGGGTGTTGTACACTGCGGTTAAACCTGGGGAGTTATGTAGTCGTGTCTAGGATCAATATAGCATGGCTAACTATATTCATTCGAGACACGGCCAACATGTGCTTGGGAGTGACTATGGTATGCGGCATACCTAAAACTTACCCTAATACCACAAACATCGAGCTAGTATCGTAGCGAATCATGAAATACTATGGGAGTATTTCTCGAGCCAATCCTTGGTAGAAATCCTCATTCATACATTGCTCTTTGATCATTCTTTTAGCGATAATCTTCTTGTCTTGATAAGTCTATCGTGCTTTATCACTTATTCAACATATATCTGTCATATCTCTTGATTCAATTCAGAAGACTTATCATCCTCTCTTCCTTGATCTTATTAGATCAAGATGCCTCCAAGAAAGAGACCCAGCTCCAAGACCAACAACCCTCCTCCACAACCTCCTCCCCAAATTGATCCTGTAGTATTCCAGGCAGCTTTTACAGCCGCAGTGACAGCTGCAATGTCCCAACAGAACTCTGGCGATTCCGGTGGTTCGGGAGGTGGTACCCAAACCCAAAACCATGAAAGTAATCAGGGACGCCGGAAAGAGGGTTCCTATAAGGATTTCATGAATGCAAAACCCCCGTCCTTTGATGGCACTGGAGGTGTCATTTCAATCATCCGATGGTTCGAGAAGATCGAATCCATCTTTGAAATCTGCGCCTGTTCAGATTCAGACAAGCTGAAGTTTGTTGCCTGCACCTTTATCGACAAAGCCTTGACTTGGTGGAACGGCCGAGTCAAATCCCTAACCTTACCTGTAGCCAACGCCATGGGTTGGGAAGCCATGAAGGAACTTCTGCTGGCTGAGTACTGCCATCGGGGCGAAATGCAGAAGTTAGAGCATGAACTTTGGAACTTGAAGATGAAAGGTTCCGACATCACTGCTTATACTTCCAGATTCGACGACTTGGCACTAGTCTGCCCGGGATTGGTTACCCCGGAGAGTAAGAAGATAGAGAGATTCATCTAGGGGCTGACCCAACCAACTAAATGAAACGGCATAGCTGCGAGGTGGGATACATACGACAGCGCCAAACGCTTAGCGCAGATCCTAATTGATCATAGTGAAGACCTTGAGGAGGCAACTACCACTCCTGAGCCGACAGTGAGGAGTGGGGAGAAAAGAAAATTTGGGAAGAAAGAGAAAAGTCAAACATCGCACGAGTCGTCTAAGAGACAGCAAACGGTGGCAGTTCACGCTGCTACTTCCCCTGCGACTGTTTCTGTTGTTGGATCCTCAACTCGGAAACCTACCAGTAGGTATACTGGAACCCTTCCTAGTTGTGACAAGTGCAACTATCATCATCTTCCTTCCGGTCCATGTATCGAGATAGTTTGTAACAAATGTGGCATAAAGGGTCACATGGCGAAAAATTGTAAGACACCAACTCAATCAACAAGTCAAACTTCCGGAGCGGGCATTGGTCGGGCCTGCTATGGTTGTGTAGAAGTGGGGCATCTCAAGCGAAACTGTCCTAAGACTGTAACACCTGGTAACACTGGAAGAGTTCTAGCAATAGGACAAGAGGAGACAGCCACCGATCCCACCGTTGCCACAGGTATATTTCCCCTCGTTAAATTTATATGCCTATGATTCTTTTTGATTCTAGCACCGAAAGAAATTCGTTAACCATCCATTTGAACATTTTCTAACCCGCTTCATTTGCGAGTAACCGAAAATGTATGTCTTCGAGATGATTATCACGTGAGAACGAGAACGCTTGTGTCGTATTCGTAGATTGTTTTCTCAATCCGAGCGATTATTCTTTTCCATTCGATCTATTGGCAAACTTTTTATGAAATGCTTTGATGCCACCTTTACCATGTAATGACCGAGCCTCATTCATGCTGTATTTCTTAGTTTCAAGAAAGCCATTTGTTCTCACCTTCCTCCAACTCGACTCTCATGATCTTCGTACATCAAAGCTTAAAAAGTTTTCCCATGTATCCCTCGTCCGAGTAATCATCGAGAAACGAGAAGTCTACAATCCTTTCCCGATGCAGTTTCTGAAGAATTCTTGAGAACTCTTTCCGAACATGTAGTCTAGTCTCGCATCGACCTGATCCCGGGAATTTCCTCGTAACCAAATCTCAGTAAGCACGATGTGTGCAAGTCAGCAATCAGGGCATGATACGATCACTATGAGGTAGTAGTGGCGCCCTTCGGTCGAACCATTTTCTTGGTCATGAAGATAAGGAAAGCAGTCATACTCGTAAACCTTTCCAAAAGCTAAGGCAGTAAAGAATTAGTCGACACCGGGAACACCCATGGAAACCTGTCGATTCTTGGGTCCCGTCGGCTATGATCGTAGACTCACGTAGAAGTGTCCTTTAGAACCATCGGAACCTTAGTTACTCTACCATGTGAAAGCATACCCACTTGTTGGAGGTCTTATCCTGGAAAGACATAGTACGCCTTGGGAAGGGCGGAAAACTTAACTTGTGGAACCTTAGACCCTTCGAGATCTTCGTTAGGAATCGATTCCATAGCCCTCTCCGAGCTATCTTAAGGACTCAGTAGCAACCATCTGGTATTCCACATCTTTATTCGTAAGGCTTGCCGACCTGACGAAACCCTAGTAAATTCCTTTGAGGAAATGAAAATCCGAATTTCATGTATGAATCAATTGAGATCGTAGATTGAGAGGTTAACCATGCGTAACAAAGCCACATCCTGACAGTGAGGGTTCGCTAGAATGTTAAGCGGAGACCCGAATGCAGTAAATTCATCCCCATATCTCTTTCCACTTCATGATCTGTGTTTGAATCCTTGAATTTCGGGACGAAATTCCCTCTAACGGTGGGATAATGTAACAACCCGAAATTCATATCCCTAAATGAAACCCTTCTCGCAACTCGTTCCGATCATCCAATCGCCGTTTCCGATTTCGTTTCCGTTTTCGACCTTTTAATAAGTCATTAATGTGGGTTTTATTTTATGACTTAATAAGTGTCTTAATACCCTTAGAACTCATTCTAACGTCTCATATTAATGATCGGAACATTTCTAGAATTAACCATATCGGGTTACGGCAAATTGGCCGGGTGCGACCAAAAGCCCCGTCTAATGCCGGTATCGGGTAGAATTCTACCGTGTCCCGAACTTGAACACTATTTAAAGTTATCCTAGTCTCCATTTTGAAGCTTTTGCTCCATTTTACAACTATCTCTCCAACCTCTCTCCTCAAACTAGATTTAAGGGTCAAAATCTCAAGTTTAAGGCTTCAAATCACCAGGGTACCTTCCCTAATTTGTTATGCAACCTCTTTAGCCTTCAAATTCGAGTTCAAATCATAGAATAGGACCATTACCATGAGGTTACGGCCCTAGAACATTCCTAGGCCGTAAACTCATATAAAGGGGGTTTTTGGAGCAACAAAACCCTTCCAAAACTCAATTGGACCTTGAATATGGCTAAAGGACTTTATGAAATGGAATTAGAATGCCTTAAACCAAGAATTAAAGCCTTGTATATGAGTTTACGGCCCTGGAAGCTACCTAGGCCGTAAACACATATTTAAGGGGGTTTTAAGCCAATTAACCCTTCCATGACACAAACAAGACTTATATATGATTTTTGGAATATTGGAAATGGACCTAGAACACTTCAAACATGAATTTTGTGAGGTTTGTATGAGTTTACGGCCAAGCCATGTGCTTGGGCCGTAAACTCCTCAAACATGGGTATAAATTCACTTCTAAGGTGTTAGAAAGCCATCCAACACCACCAAAAGCCTTGGAATAAATCATAGGACCAACCAAAAATAGTTTAAAGGCTTTAAAAACATCAAAACCCCACATTTGGGAGTTTACGGCCATAGAACATACCCCATGGCCGTAAACTCCTAAAAGAGTGTCAATTGGTGCCCCAAACTCATTTCTAGGCTTGTGGGAATTTTTAGAATCACATGTGATTAATTTTGAGACCTTAAAAACACTTATTCAAGAGAATATGAGAGTTTACGGCCATAGGCACGATGCTTAGGCCATAAACTCCCTTAAAGGTTGTATTTGGTGATTTTAATTCAATCCAAGCCTTAGGTAAAATTATTCCAAGCATTTCCAAGTGTTAATATCCATTTGTGACCCATTAAACATCATAAACCACCCCACAATGAGTTTACGGCCGTAAACTCATGGGGAATGGGTGTTTAGGCCGTAAACATCATTAGGGAGTTTACTCTTGGGGAGTAAACTCAAATCCCAAGTCCCTCGCTTCAATTCCCGTCCATAGATGTCACCCGGGTCACTCTAAACACCCGTTTTGAGGTGCTTTCGTTCATTGGAGTGTAACTTCATATCTAATTAGAGTTTGTGAATCTAATTAGATTTATTTGTATGCTATTTCATATTACATAGGAATCTCGCGTGTTATCAAGGCTCGATTCGACGTTTAGCATCCGAAACCGACACATATCCGCATCCGGTGAGTTCATACCCCTACCCTTTTTCAATGGGTTTTCAATGTTTTCAGGGGGGAATACAAGCAAAAGTACAAGAATATCTTGTACTCAATCACATGATTTCAGTTAAATGTTTTCATAATTGTACATTTTAAGAATTGAAAACCTTTTTAACAAACTGTTTTAACTTGCAGAGTTGTTTGTTTTAACCCGATTTTCAATTCTTATTATACACTGTTATATTATGTACTTTGCATTTGATGGTTGACACTTAAACTGATAGAATACATAAACCATTGTAATGTCTGTAATAAAACACTAAGGTTCAAGTGTAAAAGACAGACTCCATTAGATAACATAAAACATCTGTATGTCCTTAACAATACACCTAGGCTCGAGTGTGATAGATAAATACCATCATAACACACAAATCACTGTAATGTCCTTAATAATACACCTAGGATCGAGTGTAAAGGACCGTAATCGTTACATAACACCTAGGCTCGAGTGTAATGTCCTTAATAAAACACCTAGCCTCGAGTGTAAAGGACAGGTACGTAGAACATAGCCAGTCGTAAATACTACTTTCCTAGTCGAAAAGTAAAGAGTAATCTTAATGATTGGAGACACGTCCTTGTAACACTTCCATGGCACGAGATAGTGGAGGACTAACCTTGTAACCAGAATCTCCGATCGTAGGAGAGCGTGGCTTGAGTGTATAGATCTATACGGGAGTGACAATCCCACACCTGGCTGCTAGCTACAACCGAACCAAATGGTTCAAGGGTGACGAAAGTCATAAAAAGGATATTGACCATGGTCCGAGTCATATCCAGTCTGAGTATGGTTAAGGACTCGCAATCTAGATTATTAACGTTTTAGACTCATTTGCTAGCTTTATGTGCGTAGTAAAGCTAATGAACGTTCAAGAATGGTAGGCACACATACACACATATTCAGGAAAACATGGGGTTTTCCTGGGGAGAACACTGAATATAACCAGAATCAGTAATGATATTCATACACACACAGTCAGGGAAACATGGGGTTTTCCTGGGAAGGACACTGAGCATAATCAGAATTGGTAATAGTTCACACACACACACAGTTAGGAGAACATGGGGTTCTTCCTGAGTAACAGTAGTACGTAACTAGAAAAGTGTAACAAGTTAAATAACTGAAATACAATTCACATGAACAATCATGTTTTCATTATACATCGTTCACTTTACTTTCAGATTTGGAAACTAACTTTACATAAGAAAATATGGGATTTTCTTGGATAAATACTTTTTCAGGAAACCAAAGGAACTCGTACATTTTCAAAAAAAACTAACCGCTTATGAACTCACCAGCTTTATGCTGATTTTCAAACCGCTTGTATTCGCAGGTCTGTGTTAGACAGGTACCCGAAGATCCTTTTGTGCGAAGACGGGGTTCTCAGAAGACTCGTTTCGTGTTGTTTATGTTGGATTAATGTCTAAGTCCATAACTATAATTGGTAAGACTTGACCCGACCCGGCATGGTCCATTTGGGTTGCATGGCATCATGCACTTGGATAGACTAAAAGAGAGAAATAAGACACTTATGATTATTAATATATTATAACTTCTAGTATATTAATAATAAGAATAATAAGATTATTTAAGTAGTATTGATCAAGAATTAATCTAGGATTAATTGAGTGATCAAAAGAAGACTAATTAAATATATGGGTTGATTGTGTAAATCATCCATACTTGTATAGTGGGCTAATGCTCCATGGATTATCTAGTTGGGCCAAAACCCATATGATGCTCCATGGATGCTCCATGGTGTATTTGAACCCATGAATCCAAGGAAATGGAAAGTCATGACAATTAGGATTTACCCTAATTGTATAACTATATAAGCATCTTATTATTGAGAAAAAATCGGCCACTAGAGAGACTAGTATTATTCAAGAAAGGGCTAGCTGATTTCATGAAGTGTAGAATTCTCTCTAAGTTATTTCAAGTGTATTTGGTGTTGTGTGAACCATTTGAGGTGTCACACTTGGGGCACTTGGCACTCAAGCTTCATGAAGACTTTCTACACCAAAGAGGTATGTATCCTATCTTGCTATAGTTATTGTTTTGTATGCTAGATTAGGATAATACCTTGGAAGTTCTTATTTGCATGTATAATAGAGAAAACATAGATCCAAGGTATTTAGGGTTGCATGTACACTTAGGAGTGTTAGAATGCTCAAAACCCAACAATGGTATCAAATCCTAGGCTTGCTTTCTCTTATACTTGATGCAAATTGCTGAAAAATGCTGACAAACTCGATTTTATGGCTTTCTGGGCACTGGACTCGCCGAGTCCACTGATGAACTCGCCGAGTCCATGAGTAAAATCATCCTACTCGCCGAGTAGGTTCATGCACTCGAGGAGTAGGAGCCCCAGACAACATATATTCGACGTTTTTGGCTAGAAATGGACTAGGAACATTACCCTAAGTTGTTTTTGAACTTATAAACTTGTTTTTGATGTGGTAATGTTCATGCTAATCCATTTTCAAAGATAATTGTCAATAGATTCATGTCTTGTATTAGTTTAAGGTTTAGACTAATTACATGAAAAAGTTTGATTTGAATTATCTTGTTCTTATGAGTTGCTTAGATTAATAGAAATGTTGAGTGAAATAGTTGTTTTCAATCCATTTTAATCTAAGAGTTGAGTATAAAATGTGTTTGTGTAACTTGTCCTCAAGTTACATGAAGAGTCACATTAAAGACTCATAAAACTCATAAAAGTTGGCAATGGTTACAAAATGAAGAGTCTTGAGTCATTGAATAATTTTTTATGACTCCATAACTTGTCCTCAAGTTATGGAAGTTCAAGAGTCACTTCATTAAAAGAAAAATATGTAACCATAATTAAATCCATAAGTTATAAAATAAAGAAAAAGTTAGTTCTTTTATTAGTTTAAAGTCTTCCATAACTTGTCCTCAAGTTATGGAACTTGAAGAGTTTTTGGATTAAAACTACTTTAAACACATAAGTTATGGAATTAATTAGTTTTGAATAGTTTCAAAACTTGCCCTCAAGTTTTGGAATTTGAAAAATTTTCACTTATGAATACTTTAATTCCAAGTTAGCCCTTAGAATTTTAAAAGTTAAAATTCAACCCTTATACTTTATAATATTATAAGTTAATAATATATATATGTATAAGAGTAAAGTCAGTCTTACCGCTAGTACGCCTCATTCACGAAGCCGGTCTATAAGGTGGGTATAAGGTTGTTGCCTATAAAATGGCAACTTAATGGGTGTCCAATCTCACCCACCGCTTGCTTGACCGGTGGAGGGTTGTTAGCCGAACGGGTAAGACAAGGACTTATAAATTCTCCCTTCATTAAAAGTATTAATGATAAATACTAAGTAACTAAACTCTTAATAATACCCAATCTTAGTTACTTAGGAAAAATGTGAATAAGGTGCTAATCCATGAAATTACACTTTACACTTTGTCTAAGTCGTTAGTGGAGCGTGTGTGGTTAACCGGCACACTAACTTGGACTTAACAAGGTAGGTAAAGGGTGACTTAATATTTATCATAGTATCGATGGAGCGTGTGTGGTTAACCGGCACATCGATTGAGGGGTAATTTATTAAGGGTACCAAGTGATTTGCATGGTTACTTCACACCTTGTTTTGTGATCCTCGGCATCCCAGTCACAAAACCTGAAGGGCACACTCGAGATTGAAAATGCCATTGAACAGTTCAATGAATCTCAAAGATCTAGGAGTTTCAAATCCAATTAAAACCTAATAATACATTTCGTTTATCTTGGTGGAAATTGGTGAATCGTCATTCACCTACCTTCAAATATTTTATAGCTTGGATTACGGCATACCTCTTCTAAGTTATAAAATAGTTTGTTGGGTCCTAGCCTTAATATTTCATATTGGGTATCATATTAAGGACTTAAAATCAACTATCTTGAATATCTCCCAAAAGATGTCTGGTTTAGACACCTATGATCTTCCCAAATCTCTTGAAACAAGGTTTCCTAATGAAGATGATGTCCCATGGATATCATACTTCTTTCTCCTCCTCCAACCATTCTCCCTAACCCACAAGTTCTTGAAAAGTTTAAGTTCACTCAAGCCCTATTGGCAAGGCAAGGTCTAGGTGTGATCACATCTTGGAGATGTAGTCACATATTGACAAGCCGGGAGAGTTGGGTGTCAAAGTCTTGAGAAAGTTGGTGGTTCAATCACTTTCTAAGTCACATTGTGAGTTCCTTTGGGACACCTATGAAACAGACTATGACAAAACCCTTAATGATCTTATCTATTTGCTAAGATCAACTTCCTAAAACTTTATGGACATTGAAAATGATGACATTGGATATCTAGTAAAGCTCTCTCTTCCCGATGGAAAGGGATCGGCCATAGTCAACTCGGTTGACCAAATGGTAAAGAGAAAAGCTAAGTCTGTGATAGTCTCGTGTACCATTATCAAAGGGTCCATATGTTTGTATTGCCAAAGAACATTGGTTGCGAAGCTGCCAAAATTTACCTAAGGATGTTAAAGTCAATAAGTTTGACTCTACTTCAGGTAAAGTCCACTATCTAACTCTGTTAAGTTTCTATTCTGAGATTCTTGATACATGATGTGACTGGGTCACATGGTGATGTTTTAAGAATCAAAGAAAAGTGAAGAAACTTAAAGAAAGAATATGCTGAATCTGATGGCGTAGATGGATTTCTATCGCATAGTTTGAAGATCGGATTCTTGAGCTACTTCTTAGGAGTTATGAGATATTGCTTAGGAATAGATAACAACAAGTTTTCATATGAATTGTAAGGACAAGTTTTTTTTCCGCAAAGTTTTAAAATAAAAGAAAATTTTTGATTTTATTTATTTTAAAATATCCTTACAATGGCATTTGAGGAAAAATTGTTGCTTATGTGATTCCATTAAGAGCAAGAGTGGAAATATGAAGTTGATTCTTTCATTTGTGGTAATGTCTATATTTACCAAATAAGGAAAGATTCTCATCACCCAAGTTTCATTTGGACCGGAACTTGGAATCATGCAAGTTGTATATCATGATGAATGAGAACTTTCAAGTATTGGAAAATTAAGACTAATTACTCGATCACATGGATGTGTGAGTCAAGTAATGGACTAAGGGATCGAGTACATAGTCTTGTGCACTGGTCAAGTCCACCACAAAAGATTGATAAGACTATTCGTCATAGTTTACTAAAGCTCAGTAAATATGATTATACTTACAAGCTTAAGTGTAACTCTAAGACATTGGAAAAGGTGCCAATGTATGGCAGAGCGAATAAGAAGAATCAAAATGGCAGAAGGATAAAAGTTTCTCAAATCTGAAAAGATGGGAGAGTACTTTAGTATCAGTTTTGTGATCATCTTAATGATTAAGAAACCATAGCACAATTAGTTCTCTAAGGAAATCTTAGTGCGTTCTTATGACTAAGAAGAGGAACTTGAATTGTTGAAGTGGTTAAATCAAGAAGATGAGTCATACTTCGTTCCAATACAAGTCTTAGAGTCATACTCCAAGATTGTAACTTGAGTGACATGTCTCAAAAGAAGGTTAAAACACTTGTCAAATGTAAGAGTAAAAGTTTTCTACTCTTGTACATTTGAAATTGGTAAGTTGTGATGTTTTGGATAAAACAAAGACCAACTTAGGCCAATTGTGTGAAGTGTTTGTCTTGATTAGAATCCACACTATCTCTTGGATATTTGACAAGGGAGTCTTATAGGTCAAGAGGACAGTGGGAGTCTTAAAGGTCTTGAAAGTCTCAAGAACTAATCAAGAATAGAACCTGAAGTTCTTCACTAGCACACGACTTAAGGTTTATAACCTATCGTGGTGACATATTTTGTGCCCATTCCAGTTAAAGTTGGCTTTGCATATGAGTTCTTAGAGTTCTCAACTGGTTGCACAACAACTTGGAAGCAATGGCAGGCCCTTGAGCTGCCAGGTGGCAAGAAATTAAGATTCAGTTCAATCCATATGAGTTTGGATTTGTCACTATCCTTGTCTTGTGATTATGGTTTTGACAAATTCATATGGGTAGGAACTCATACACCATAAAAACCTAAGTGTCATAAGGTTTCCCTCCGATTCATGAAAATGATGGTGAGGAAACACTTTCACTAAGTAGATTTTAGCTAGATAGCAATTGTGATATTTGCATTCTCAAAGTCGTTAGTGGAGCGTGTGTGGTTTACCGGCACACTAACCTAGACTTATGAGAAGTGGCAAAAAGGTCTAACCATTATGATTACGGCATACCTCTTCATAATTGTTTAGATACACAAGTGTGCTATCTAAGGGAAGGTGTATGATTTTGATAAAGTTTTATCAAAACAATCTAGTATCAGAAATCTGAACTTTGGTAAGAAAGTCAATAAAGTATTGATTTCTAGAAGTCGAGCTTTCTGAGTACATGTCAAAGCTAGTGGGAGCATAAGTGTTATGCTAATAATCATCATGTTAGTGGGAGCATGATAATTATGATAAGTATTGCAAGTTAGCAATGTTAATTATAGAAAACAAAAGGTTTCAATTGGGAAAAGGTTGTTTTGCTATAATTAAGGGAGAGGAAATTATACTTCATCTCAAATCTATAAGCTTAGATCGTGAGGTTTTAATCATTTAGTCAAGGAAATATATATGAATTTCATGTTGGAATGGCTCAACATAAGGAAATTCTGTATATGGGTCCATTATTTGCGTTCTAAAATTCGATTATGATTACGGCATCCCTTTTCATAATCTGAATTATGAGAACTTGGCAAATAAAAATGGACATATTATAGCAAAAGACTGGTTTAGTCTTTATGTGATACATCATGAATCGTGTCCCATATGCTTCGGATATAGGATCGATTACATGTGCTATAATCATCCTTTCTAAAATTTTCCGAATGCCTAGGGCATTAAGAAGGGAAAAAGGTTTAGAACTGGATATGACTAAAAGGATTAAACAATTGTCGAGGACAATCTAAGGTTTACCAAAGATTGGTTGCTCAAGGACAGTTGGAAGTATAGTGATAATTCTGGAAGGACCATATTGACATAGTCTGTAAGGAGGCAACTCTTGTTTAGAAGTGATAGTCAAAATGGAATCTGGAAATATTTCAAAGTTAGAATTTTCAATCTGTGTAAGATTAAGGAAACTTAATGTAAGAAGGATGTTTCCAAGGAGTTGATCTCCTTTGGAATACTCTGTAATGATTGTTGCCAAGTCTTTGTGATTTTGTGCATAATCGTTACAAGAGGAACAATGCATATAAGTTTAGAATCTAACAGATTTCAGTAAATGGCATGAATTTGGAATTCTTGCATTTGCAGTAAGGATTTGGGAGTGTGAAAAGAGAATCATTGAAGTTATGTTCAATTGATCTAGTTCACAAAGTAAAGATCATAGACAAACATAGCATGCATACTTGGTGTATGGCATGACTAGTGTTTAGAAAACGTAGTGTACATGCTTGGAGCATGGGACAACTACTGTTTTAAATTCAAGAATAAAGTTGATAGCTAAACAGTATACAATGAATAATGTGTAATCATATGATGATAAATAAAAGGTGTTTTATTTATGTTCATAGGTTTTGATACCATATTGGATTCAATTATTATTGTGTTTCATTTTGCATGTTTTGACTTCCCGAATAAACTAGGTTATTCTTCCGGAATGACTAAGTTATTCAAACCATCCATAGTCGGTCATATGTTGGAAGTAGATATGAATCAAGACTGTCATGGGTTGGCTTGTAGAGGTCTAAGGTGTTGGACAAAGGGCTACAACACTCATGAGTGCTCATAAGTTCTGAGTATTGGATTCAACCCGCGCTCATTGGAATCACTTCATGGATCTTATCACGAGTGATCATGAGACGATAATATCTTATATTATTTAAACCTAGAGATATGAGTTGTTACTATGAGTTGATAGTACATTGATTGCACGAAAATGCATTTGGTAACTCGGTGCTATAAAACGTGCCTTTGTGTATAATTCAACAAGTAGTAGAACAAGCCATATGAGTCGAAGTTTATCCGTTCCTTTTACCTTCGGGATAAAAGCGATATCTGTGGGCCCCTCGATGATTTAATGATGACAAATGTAAGTGCTCGGCCGGGCCAGGACTGATTTGATTTGTTCAATTAGTCAGTCATCATAAATCGAAAATCGAGAAACAACAAATGGACAGAGAGAATGATTATAATCCATGTCTCAGTCCATATGATATCTAGAATGGAGGAATATATGATCCCTTATCTAATGGACAAGTCATTGACAAAGGTCAGAGTTCATCTACAAGGTCAGAGTTCGACAGAAGCTTTTAAGAGCTATGATTGCCAGTTGGTTCCTGAAGTCATACGCAATAATAGTTTTAGACTTATCCAAGTGGGAGACTGTTGGATTAATGTCTAAGTCCATAACTATAATTGGTAAGACTTGACCCGACCCGGCATGGTCCATTTGGGTTGCATGGCATCATGCACTTGGATAGACTAAAAGAGAGAAATAAGACACTTATGATTATTAATATATTATAACTTCTAGTATATTAATAATATGAATAATAAGATTATTTAATTAGTATTGATCAAGAATTAATCTAGGATTAATTGAGTGATCAAAAGAAGACTAATTAAATATATGGGTTGATTGTGTAAATCATCCATACTTGTATAGTGGGCTAATGCTCATGGATTATCTAGTTGGGCCAAAACCCATATGATGCTCCATGGATGCTCCATGGTGTATTTGAACCCATGGATCCAAGGAAATGGAAAGTCATGACAATTAGGATTTACCCTAATTGTATAACTATATAAGCATCTTATTATTGAGAAAAAATCGGCCACTAGAGAGACTAGTATTATTCAAGAAAGGGCTAGCCGATTTCATGAAGTGTAGAATTCTCTCTAAGTTATTTCAAGTGTATTTGGTGTTGTGTGAACCATTTGAGGTGTCACACTTGGGGCACTTGGCACTCAAGCTTCATGAAGACTTTCTACACCAAAGAGGTATGTATTCTATCTTGCTATAGTTATTGTTTTGTATGCTAGATTAGGATAATACCTTGGAAGTTCTTATTTGCATGTATAATAGAGAAAACATAGATCCAAGGTATTTAGGGTTGCATGTACACTTAGGAGTGTTAGAATGCTCAAAACCCAACAGTTTATATATACTATGTATCACATGTATAACTTTTGCTTTTGAAATAAATGTAAAACTTTACTATATGTAATGTAATGGTTGTTTACTTTACTTACTATGTACATTGGATTTGATACTCAACGTGGAGTCAACCTCAGAAATGTTTCCGCCTTCGGTTTTCGGGGTGTGACAGTTTGTGGGTAATGGTAGAGAAAGAGTATGAAAGGTGTGAGTTTTGGGGAAGTTCTACGCCTCTATTTATAGGTTTTCTGGGGCTTCTCACGTCGTGAGAAACGGTGCTCATGAAAGACCCTAATCTTTCATACTTGAAACATTATAACTCCAAAACATACTACATGCATATTCATAAATAATATATTACATTGATAGTGTGATTACAAACGACTGGATACAAACCGACTATGTTTTAGAATATTTCATAACTACCCAGGATATTAAAGTTTTATACAAATAAAAGTAATATTATAAACTCTTCTAAGTCTTCCAATAGTATGAGACTATACTGGATTCTCATTACCTACAATTTTTACACACTGAGAGGGGTAAGCAGTGATGCTTAGTGAGTTCAATAATAAATACAATATAACGTTATGCCATATATATACTCCAATATGGCAGATGCAAAGTGGAACAAGGAACAGCAAAGACATATGTGAATCATGTGATAAGCTTTCCATATAAATCAATGACATGATTCAAAGATATACAATCAATAAGACATAACAATATCGGATTGTCACTTTGCTAGAATATACAGACTTTCAGCCCTACATAGCCCCATGCCAATACCAGAAGTTATACGAGTCAGGCTCTACCTGGCCAAAGGCACAAAGCCAATACCAGAATAATACGAGACATGCTCTACATGATCAATGATATAAAAATCATGATAACACAGGAAAATAACTCAGAATAATAACACCGAAAAGAACACAGCATATACAACACATAATACAATTGTTCCTATATATTGAGCTCACCGTGAAATAACCGGGTGTTAAAATGATAATTTGGGCAACACTTCGTTTCTATAATTAACTTTCTTTGATGAAAACCGGGAGCTTTATTGAAAATCGGGCCTTTCGAGGGTTGAACTTCAAACCGAAAAGATAAATTTATCGGGCTCTTCGGGCACTTTGGGGCTTGTTTCGGGTGTTGGAAATGATACCGGGGCTTCGGGGGATTAAAATTGGGTTAAAATAAGGTTTATGGGGTAAAAAGTGACAATTTTCCAAACATTACCCGAGAGATCTTGCAATCCCCCTTTTA
Organism: Lactuca sativa; assembly: GCF_002870075.4. Taxonomy (NCBI): domain Eukaryota; kingdom Viridiplantae; phylum Streptophyta; class Magnoliopsida; order Asterales; family Asteraceae; genus Lactuca; species Lactuca sativa. The sequence continues at coordinate 351,318,229 of NC_056626.2, forward strand.
TAGGGTGCGAGACCGAAGACCGGCGACTGAGAGGGCTCCACGCAGCAGCAGATGCGAGGCTCGGATCCGGAGGGGAGGCAGCTGGCGCACTTCGTACAGCACACGGAGATGGCACATAACAGACCGAATGATGTACACATGTAGGAAGGCTATTGGGCCGTGCATCGGAAGGGTCTCCGGTTCGGACACTCGTCACACATGCGAGAATCCGGGTGACGTGTCCAAGATCCGACCTTATCCATGCGAGATTTCTCGGAAATTGTGCCCCGAACTTCTAAAATCCATAACTTTCGCATACGGGCTCCATTTTCTATGTTCTTTAGATGCACGCATAGGTTAAATTATGCTCTACGTTTAGAGTCTGTTGGCTAATTTTGACTTTATTTTTAATATTATTATTTTTAACAGACTGGGACAAGAAAATCTGTTAAAAGTTGATAACTTCTTCATATAACGTCCGTTTTCGTCAGTCTTTTTACCGTTGTACTGCAATTGATGAGACCTTCGATTCTCGTTTAGGTTGTGTCGGCTAAAAATCATTCGATCTTTATTTCGAGTTTTTAGCTTTCTACTACTATACTGAAACTTAGAAAAATTACAAATTCCTCATACGAAGTCAGATTTGGAAGTTCTTTTTATGAAAATTCTCAGTTTAAAAAATACTACGAGTTTCGTTTAGATCTCCAATCCTAAAAATTAGTTTATCGAAAAGTCACTTTTTACGTCATTCTATGTTGTGCCAGTTTTGCTGCGGAACTTCGATTGGTTATAACTTCTTAGTTATAACTCAAATTTCGATGAGGTTTTTGCCTAAATGTTTCTAATGAAATTATCTACAACTTTCAATAATAAAATTTTACTTATTTCAAAATTTATATTTTCGTTAAATTCTACTATTTGACATTTGATTGGAATCTCATAAGACTTCCAATACCTTTTGAGTGATTGTAAACATAGTTTACTTCAAATCTAGTAAAAGATATCTGTTAGAACTCAATACTCATAATTATATAATATTTCATAATATTATTATGTTTTAAAATTTACAAAACATGTTTTCAAAACGTGTATGTTACAAATACCTCCTCCTTTTGAGAATTTAGTCTCCAAAATTATAACGATTTAAACAAATAGGGATATTTTGTTCTTATCTCATTCTTATTTTCCCAATTATAATTTGGGCCTCGATGGGGTTTACACTTGACGAGCACCAATTCCAAGACATATACACAAAGCGTATCTTCTACCGTTTTGGGTTGTCCGCTCCATCTGACCATCTGTCTGGGGATAATAATGTGTGCTAAGAGTAACTCGAAATACTAATTCATGTTGCATACTCTCCCAAAAGTCAGAAGTGAAGCGAGTATCATGATCGGAAATAATATTCAGTGGTACATGTCATTTATAGTTTTCTTTTCCTCTTTTGAGATATCAACTATATAGGCCAGATAGATAGAACACCCTTCGATATAAGTTTACGAGTTTTGAGGAAAGAGATAATTTTTCAAGATTGTTTGTTCACCGTAGACATAAATAGGCTCTTCCCCTTTAATAGAAATGTGTACCATCTTTTCGTAAGACCAGAGTTATGTGTGGTTCTTTAACAACCACTTATTGCCGAGAATAATACGAAAGTTGGGCAAGAAGATAGAAATCAGGTTAGCAAGAAAAATATAACGTTCAGTTTCTATGACAAAATCTCTATACCAGCAAGTAATGATACACTTCCTATGGTATCTAGTGAAATGGTTACACGAGTGCATAGCAAGAAATTTGAAAAGAACGCGCAAATTCATGAGACACAAAAGAATTTTAGGCACTGAATCAAATAAGATGTGAGCAGGTGTAAAATTGACAAGAATTATACCCGTCACAACATTCGGGTCCTCGCGTGCCTCCTCTACGATAATATAGAATGCACAACACTTAGGTTTTCGTACCTCCTTTTTAGTTGATGTATCTATCGGTTGTTGAACAGAAGCCTGACTTCCCGCCATTTGACTAGTAAAAGTACGACATAAACGCTTCTTGTGGCTGGTAACACCACAAGCAAAGCATGTAACACTCTTAATTGGAAAACGGGCTTTATATGACCCATTTCTCCACATCCATAATAGATCACCACTTTTTCTATTCTGCATTGGCCCTGATGATTCCTTCCACATTTTCCACATGGTGGCAACTGAAGAGAAAAAGATTGTGATCTATCGCGACCACGAAAAGCACTCTGAGATGGCTATTGTTGGCTAGGTTCCGATTGAGCTCACCGTGAAATAGAGGAAATAGGAACAGTTCGATCAATACATGGGTGCTTTGGACCAGAACATCCCGATTGGCTACAAAATTATGGATTTCATGTCGTAGTCCCTCCGGGAATAACTGAATTTTTTCATCTTCAGTTGGAATATACTTTGCAGAAAACCGTGCCTTTTGATTGAATTAAGTTTGTTACAAATTCACAGTCATTCCTCCCTATTTAAGCTTGAGGAATTCTTTTTCCAATCTTCTCCTCATATCTATAGGACAATACTTCCCTAGCAAGTGTGTTTTAAGCATCTCCCAGGATATATTTGTTGGATTAATGTCTAAGTCCATAACTGTAATTAGTAAGACTTGACCCGACCCAGATTGGTCCATTTGGGTTGCATGGCATCAGGACAATTGGATTGACAAGATGAGGAAAAGGATACTAGTTATTTATATTAACATATTATAAGTTCTAATATATTAATATATAATCATATTATTTAATTAGTATTGATCAAGAATTAATTTATAACTAATTAGGTGATCAAAATGAACTATTTAAATATGGACTCTTAGATATATATGTGTGATGTGCCAAGTTCATTTAAGTTGGGCTAAGCTTTCACGTATAGTCCATGGAGTGTTTAACCCATGGATCATAAGAAATGAAAGGTCATGGGTATCAGGGTTTAACCCTAATCTCTACACTATATAAAGAGGTCCTTGGTTGGTGAAATTGACACTAATGTGGGTACACTAAGAGGGTTAGCCGATTTCACTAGAGAGAATCAAAGTATCCTTATTCACAAGGTTATTCCAAGTGTTCATGGTGTTGTGTGACCCATTTGAGGTGTCACACTTGGGGCAGTAGGCACTCAAGCTTCATGAAGACAAGCTACATCAAGAAAAGGTATGTATTCTATCCATTTGATTACCCAAGTATCAATTATTGTATGTTGGATAGGGTAATACCTTGGAAAGTTCCTAATTGCATGTATAATAGAGAAAACATAGATCCAAGGTATTTAGGGTTGCATGTACACTTAGGAGTGTTAGAATCCTCAAAACCCAATAATGGTATTAGAGCCTAGGCTTTTTTTCTTGTTATACTTGCAAAATTGGATTAAAAATCGACTTTTTGTGTTGTCAGCACAGCAGACTCGCAGAGTCCAAAGCTAAAATCATCCAACTCGACGAGTTGGTTCATGCACTCGACGAGTTGGACCCTCTAACAGCATATGTTTGACTGTTTTGGTTGGAATTGGACTAGGAACATTACCCTAAGATGTTTTTGGACTTATAAAATTGTTTTTGATGTGGTAATGTTCATGCTAATCCAATTTCAAAGATAATTATCAATAGATTCATGTTTTGTATTAGTTTAAAAGTTATGCTAATTACATGAAATTTTTTGTTGTGAATTATCTTTGTTCATATGAGTTGCTTAGATTAATAGATAAGTTAATTGATTATGTGTTTTCAATCCATTTTAATCTATGAGATGATTCTAAAATGTGTTTGTGTAACTTGTCCTCAAGTTACATGAAACGTTACAGTTAAGTTTCTTAAAACTCATAAAAGTTGGCAAAGGTTACAAAAAAGAAGAGTCTTGTCCTCATTAAATGTTTTTATGACTCCATAACTTGTCCTCAAGTTATGGAGGTTCAAGAGTCAATTCATTAAATCATTAAAATGTGTAACCTTAATTAGTTCCATAAGTTACTAAAGAAGAAAAATTATATTCTTTAATAGTTTAAAGTCTTCCATAACTTGTCCTCAAGTTATGGAACTTGAAGAGTTTTTAGTTAAAACTACTTTAAACTCATAATGTATGGAATAAATTAGTTTTGAATAGTTTCAAAACTTGCCCTCAAGTTTTGAAATTTGAAAAGTTTTCACTTATGAATACTTTAATTTCAAGTTAGCACTTAGAATTTAGAAGTTAAAATTCAACCCTTATACTTTATAATATTATAATATATATATATATATATATATATATATATATATATATATATATATATATATATATATATATATATATATATATATATGAATGTATAAGAGTAAAGTTAGTCTTACCGTTAGTAGGCCTCATTCATGAAGCCGGTCTATAACGTCGGTATAAGGTTACTGCCTATAAAACTGCAGTTTAATGGGTGTCCACTCTCACCCACCGCTTCCTTGACCAATGGAGGGTCGTTAGCCGAACGGGTAGGACAAGGACTAGAAATCTCCCTTCATTAAAAGTATTAATGATAAATACTAAGTAACTAAACTCTTATGAATACCCAATCTTAGTTACTTAGGAAAATGTGAGTAAGGTGGTAATCCATGAAACTACACTTTGCACTTTGTTTAAGCTGTTAGTAGAGCGTGTGTGGTTAACCGACACACTAAATTGGACTTAACAAGGTAGGAAAATGGTAACTTAATCTTTATCATAGTACCGGTGGAGCGTGTGTGGTTAACTGGCACATCGATTAAGGGGTAAATATAAAGGGTACCAAGTATATTTGCATGGTTACTTCACACCTTGTTTTGTGATCCTCGGCATCCCAGTCACAAAACCTGAAGGACACACTCGAGATTGAAACATGTCATTGAAAAGTTCAATGAATCTCAAAAGAATCTAGGAGTTTCAAATCCAATTAAAACTTAATAATACATTTCGTTTATCTTGGTGGAAATTGGTGAATCGTCATTCACCTACCTTCAAATATTTATTGGATTATGACATCCCTCTTCCAAGTTATAAAATAGTTTGTTGGGTCCTATCCTTAATATTTCATATTGGGTGTTATATTAAGGACTTTAGATCAACTATCTTGAATATCTCCCAAAAGATGTCTGGTGCAGTCATCTGTGATCCTCCCAAATCTTTTGGAACTTCACTTCCTCCATCTCCTCCAGTTATTCTCCCTATCCCACAAGTTCAAGGTCACTCAAGCCCTATTGGCAAGGCAAGGTCTAGGTGTGCTCACATCTTGGAGATGAAGTCACATATTGACAAGTCGGGAGAGTTGGGTGTCAAAGTCTTGAGAAAGTTGGATGTGCAATCACTTTCTATGTCACATAGTGAGTTTCGTTGGGTTTCCTATGAAACAGACTATGACAAGACCCTTAATGATCTTATCTACTTGCTTCGTGCTACTGAATCAGCAATGATTTGGTGGGCTAGTAAAGCAAATTTGCTAAGATCAACTTCCAAAAACTTTATGGACGTTAACCAAATGATAACGAGAAATGCTAAGTCTGTGATAACCCCGTGTACCATTACCGAAGGGTCCATATGTTTATATTGCCAAAGGAAGGGACATTGATTACGAAGCTGCCAAATTTTTACCTAAGGGTGTGAAAGTCAATAAGTTTGAATCTACTTCAGGTAAAGTCCACCATCTAACTCTGTTAAGTTTCTATTCTGAGATTCTTGATACACGATGTGACTGGGTCACATGTTGATGTTTTAAGAATCAAAGAAAAGTGAAGAAAGTTAAAGAAAGAATATGCTGAATCTGATTGCGTAGATGGATTTCTATCGCATAGTTTGAAGATCGGATTCTTGAGCTACTTCTTAGGAGTAATGATATATTGCTTAGGAATAGATAACAACAAAGTTTTCATGTGCTTTGCATTGTAAGGATACTTTTTTCGCAAAGTTTTTAAAATAAAAGGAAAAATTTTGATTTTATTTATTTTAAAATATACTTACAATGACATTTGTGAAAAAAAAACTTTGTTGCTTATATGAATCCATTGATAGCGATATTATAAATATGAATTTGATTCTTTCATTTGTGGTAGTGTCTAAATATACCAAATAAGGAAAGATTCTCATCACCAAGTTTCAGTTGAATAGAAACTTGGAATCATGAAAGTTATATGATGAATGAGAATTTTCATCTTTGGAAAATTAAGACTAACTCCTTGTTCACATGTTTAAGTGAGTCAAGTAAAGGACTAAGGGATCGAGTACACATTCTTGTGCACTGGTCAAGTCCGCTACAAAATATCGATAACACTATTCGTCATAATTTACTAAAGCTCAGTAAATATGGTTATACTTACAAGCTTAAGTGTAATTCTGAGACGTTGGAAAAGGTTCCAATGTATGGCAGAGCGAATAAGAAGAATGAACTTAGGCAGAAAGATAAATGTTTCTCAAATCTGAAAAGATGGACGAGTACTTTAGCATCATGTTTTGTGATCATCTTAATGATTTGAAAATCAAGTCAAAATTAGTCCTCTAAAGTCATCTTAGTGTATTCTTCTGACTAAGAAGACGAATCTTGAATTGTTGAAATGATTAAATCAACAAGATGAGTCATGCTTCGTTCCAAAAGCAATTCTTAGAGACATACTCCAAGATTGTAGTTTGAGTGATACATCTTAAGGAAGGTTTATTAACACTAGTCAAATGTAAGAGTAAAAGGTTTTCTACTCTTGTACATTTGAATTTGGTAAGTTGTGACGTTTTGGATAAAACAGAGACCAACTTAGGCTAATTGTGTGAAGTGTTAGTCTTGATAAAGAATCAACACTATCTCTTGAATGTTTGACAAGAGAGTCTTAAATGTCAAGAGGAAAGTGGGAGTCTTAAAGGTGTTGAAAGTCTCAAGAACTAATCAAGAATAAAACCTGAAGTTCTTTACTAGCACAATGACTTGATGTTTATAACCTACCGTGCTGACATATTATGTGCCCATTCTAGTTAGAGTTGGCTCTACATTTGAAGTTCTGTATGTTCTCAACTGTTTGCATAACTACTTGGAAGGAATGGCAGACCCTGTACTACCCGGTGGCAAGAAGTTAAGATTGCATAAGTTCAGTCCATATGAGTTTGGATTTGTCAGTAACCTAGTCTTGTGATTACGGTTTTGACAAATTCATGTGGATAAGAACACATACACAATAAAATCTGAGGGTCGTAAGGTTTCTCTCCGATTTATGAAAATGATGGTGAGGAAACACTTCCACAATGTATTTTTTAAGTAGATAGCAATCTTTGCATTCTCAAAGTCATTAGTGAAGCTTGAGTGGTTTACCAGCACACTAACATGGACTTATGAGAAATAGCAAAGCTCTAAACATTCAAGACTATGATTTCGGCATCCCTTTTCATAGTTCTAAAATTGTTTAGAAATATGAGCTTTGGTAAGAAAGTCAATAAAGTATTGACTTCTAGAAGTCCAGTTGTTTTCTAGATATATCTCAAAGCTAGTGGGGGCATAAGTGTTATGCTAATCATCATCATGTCAGTGGGAGCATGATAACTATGATAAGTATTCCTAGTTAGCAATGTTAATTATAGAAAACAGATGTTTCAATTCGTGAGGTTGCATAGGTTGAAAAAGTTGTTTTGCTATAATTAAGGGAGAGGAAATTACACTTCATTTCAATTCTAAAAGGCGTAGATTGAGATTTTAATCATCTTTGGTCAAGAATATATATGTGAATTTTATGTTGGTTTGGCTCAACTTAAGAAAATTCTATATATTGCGTTCTCAAAATTTGATTATGATTACGGCATCCCTCTTCATAGTCAAATTTTGAGAACATGGCAAATACAAAATATTGTAGCAAAAGACTGGTCTAAAATCATGTCTTTATGTGAGACATCATGAATTGTGTCCCATTTGCTTTGGGTACATGATCGATTGCATGTGCTATAATATTTATCCTTTCTAAATTTTCCAAATGTCTGGGGAATTAAGAGGGAAAAGGTCTAGAATTGGATATGACTAAAGTGATTAAGCAATTGTCGAGGACAATCTAAGTTTTACCAAAGATTGGTTGATTAGGGCTAGTTGGAAGTATAGTGTTAATTTTGGAAGGACCATATTGACATATTCTGAAAAAAGGCAACTCTTGTTCAGAAGTGATAGTCAAAATGGGAATATGGAAATGATTCCATAGGCAGAAGTTGCTCAATTTGTCTAAGATTAGGAAAACTTAATGCAAGAAGGATGTTTCCATGGAGTTGAACTTCATTAGAATACTCTGTAATGTATGTTGACAAGTCTTTGTGGCTTTGTGCATAATCATTACAAGATGATCAATGCATAAAAGTTTAAAATCTAACAGATTTCGACAAATGATAGGAATTTGGAATTCTTACATTTTCGATAAGGATTTGGGAGTGTGAAAAGAGAATCATTGAAAAGATGTTCAATCGATCTAGTTCACAAAGTAAGGATCATAGACAAACATAGAGTGCATACTTGGTGTATGGCATAGCTATTGTTTAGAAAACATAGTGTACATGCTTGGAGCATGGGGCAACTATTGTTTTAATTCAAGAATAAAGTCGATAGCTGAAACAATATGCAATGAAGAATGTGTAATCAAAGTCCATAACTATAATTGGTAAGACTTGACCCGACCCGACATGGTCCATTTGGGTTGCATGGCATCAGGACAATTGGATAGACTAGATGAGTAAAAAAGATATTAGTGATTTATATTAATATATTATAAGTTCTAATATATTAATATATAATTATATTATTTAATTAGTGTTGATCAAGAATTAATTTATAATTAATTAAGTGATCAAAAGGAACTAATTAAATATGGAATCATAGATATATATGTGCGATGGGCCAAGTTCAATTAAGTTGGGCTAAGCTTTCACGGATAGCCCATGGAGTGTTTAACCCATGGGTAATAAGAAATGAAAGGTCATGGGTATCAGGGTTTAACCCTAATCTCTACACTATATAAAGAGGTCCTTAGTTGGTGAAATTGGCACTAATGTGAGTACACTAAGAGGGCTAGCCGATTTCACTAGAGAGAATCAAAGTATCCTTATTCACAAGGTTATTCCAAGTGTTCATGTTGTTGTCTGAACCATTTGAGGTGTCACACTTGGGGCACTAGGCACTCAAGCTTCATGAAGACAAGCTATATAAAAAAAAAGGTATGTATTCTATCCATTTGATTACCCAAGTATCAATTATTGTATGGTAGATAGGGTAATACCTTGGAAAGTTCATAATTGCATATATAATAGAGAAAACATAGACCCAAGGTATTTAGGGTTGCATGTACACTTAGGAGTGTTAGAATGCTCAAAACCCAACAATATTCTCCTGATCATACTCATTGCGAGCTTCGTATGTTGCTTTCCACCAGACCAATGCTTCTCCAATGAGCATTGCAGAAGCCTAGTTAGCTTTGTCTTCATTATCAACATGAGAAATACGAAATACTTTCTCTGTGTTCTGAATCCAAGTTAGAACAACTATGGGATTAAGGACACCAGAAAACTCTATAGCACCACTACTCTCGAAAGTTTTGAATGATGGACATCCCGTCATCACCCTCGAAGATTACCCAGTGGCTTTCTCATTGCCTTTATCATTATTCTTTTAGTGTTCTTCGAGAGTTTTCCGAATAACGCCAGTAAGTTTATCCATAAGTCGTACCTTACAAGGGGATACTGGAGTGTCTCATTCATCAGGACGAGGACCTCCACCCACCTCTGGTGTACAGCTACTCACCTGTTCAGCCATTGCTCTGAAATTTGAGTAATATAGTATTTTAGAATATTAGGATTTAGTATTAACTAATACTTTACTTAAGTCCTATGGTTTGTATCCCTATACTTACAATGAATCAGATCATATATTGAACTTCCAATACTTTAAGTCTAAATAAAAATCCGTGGAATATAGTTCACTTAAACTACTGCTCTAATACCATGATTGAAAGACCCTAAGCTTTCATACTTGGAATATTATTACTCCAAAACATGCTACATGCATATTCATAAATAATATCTTACATTGATAGTGTAATTACAAAAGATTGGATACAAACCAACTAAGTTTTAGTATATTAGATAATTACCTAGGATATTAAAGTTTTATACAAACATGAACACTTATTACAAAAGTAATATTATAAACTATTCTAAATCTTCCAATAGTATAAGACTATACTGGATTCTTATTACCTGCAATTGTTAAACACTTAGAAGGGTAAGCGGTGATGCTTAGTGAGTTCAATAATAGATACAATATAAAGTTATGCCATATATATACTTCAATATGGCAGATGTAAAGTTAAACAAGAAACAACAAAGACATATGTGAATCATGTGCTAAGCTTTCCATATAAATCAATGACTTGATTCAAAGATATACAATCAATAAGACATAACAATTTCGTATTATCACTTTGCTAGAATATACAGGCTTTTAGGCCTACATAGGCCTATGGCAATACCAGAAGTTATAGGAGTCATGCTCTACATGGCCAAAGGCACAAAGCCAATACCAAAATAATACGAGACATGCTCTACATGGCCAAAGGCATAAATCCAATTCTAGAATGATACAAGACATGCTCTACACGGCCAAAGGCTCAAAGCCAATACCAGAAGTGATACGAGACATGCTCTACATGATCAATGATATACAAATCATGATAACACAGGAAAATAACCCGTAATAATAATGCTGAAAAGCACATAGAACATATAACACATAACATACAATTGGGCAGCACTTCGTTTCTATAAATAACTTTCTTTGATGAAAATTGGGAACTTTATTGAAAACCAGGCCTTGCAAGGGTTGAGCTTCAAACCGAAAATATAAATTTGCCGGGCACTTCGGGGCGTGTTTCGGGTGTTAGAAATGATACCGGGGCTTTGGGGGATTAAAATTGGCTTAAAATAAGGCTTAGGGGGTAAAAAGTGACAATTTTCCAAACATTACCCGAGAGATCTCGCAACCCCCCTTTTATAGGGTGCGAGACCGAAGATCAGTGGCTGAGAGGGCTCCACGCGGCAGCAGATGCGAGGCTCGGATCCGGAGGGGAGGCAGCGGGCGCACTTCGGACCGGACACGAAGATGGCAGACGTCGGACTGAAGGTTGTACACATGTGGGAAGGCTATTCGGCCGCGCATCGGATGGGTCTCCGGTTCCGACACGCATCACACATGCGAGAACCCGGGTGACGTGTCCGAGATCCGACCTTATCCATGCGAGATTTTTCGGTTTTACAAATACTTCTTCGTTATTACTCAGATTTCGATGAGGTTTTCGCCTAAATGTTTCAGAAAATATTATCTAAAACTTTCAATAATAAAATTATACTTATTTCAAAATTTATATTTTCGTTAAATTCTACTATATGACATTTGATTGGAATCTCATAAGACTTCCAATACCTTCTGAGTGATTCTAAACATAGTTTTTTACTTCAAATATAGTAAAAACTATCCGTTAGATCTCAACACTCATAGTTATATAATATTTCATCATATTATTCACTTTTAAAATTTACAAAATACGATTTCAAGGCGAAGTCTGGTGCTGACTTGTGCCACGGGACGCATGTAAAACAACCAATTTTTGAAAATTCATAACATCCACATACGAATTTCGTTTTTGATGTTCTTTAGATCCACACGTAGGTAAAGACAAGATCTACAGCTTTTCTTTTTACTTCATCGGCTAATTCTTTATCGATTTTTAATTTAACACTATAAGAAGATTACACTGTTAAATGACTGCGTAGAATTCATAACTTCTAGATACGGACTCCATTTTTGTCTGTCTTTTTATCGTTGAGCTCTTATTAATGAGATCTTCAATTCTCATTTAGGTTGCGTTGGCTAAAAATGGATTGATCTAAAATTCGAATTTCGGGTTGTGCACTGCTATGCAAAAACTTAGAAAAATCATAACTTCCTCACACGAAGTCACATTAGGGTGTTCTTTTTATGCATGCTCTCTGTTTAACGTATACTACAACTTTCATTTAGATCTCTAAGGCTAAAAAGTATTTTATCAAAAATTCACTTTTTACGTTACACGGTGTCATGCCGGTTTTGCGTCAAAACTGCGATGAACCATAACTTTTTCGTCATAATTCGGATTTCGGCGTTCTTTATATGTACGGAACCGTTATGATATATAGTATAAGTTTGTTAATATTATTTATTCGAAATAATCTTCAATAAAAAAGTCATATTTTCACGCTCATTGTCTCAAAATTAACGCCCGAATCTGCTGGCGTTACATAAATAAGCTAGTGAACGAATGTCTCACAAAAACCATATTGATGTTTACGTGTATAATAATGAAAACCCAATCATTATAAAATAAATGATTAATAATATGTTCCTTGTTTTGTATACTTGAAATGTAATTTCAGTTCTACACACTTGTTTAGTTTGAATCAAATCATTGTTCTTGTAAAATAGTGTAACCTTGTATACTTGACTAGTGAGATAATGTTCTTGAATCATAAATTAAACCTATTATACTTTATATGTACATTATTATTGGTAATAACTATTGATCAACGCACCCCTTTGCTCGAAATGTTACAAAGGGTATTGAAACTGATTGGAAACACTTCTATATTTATATACATATATAAATATATATAATTAAAATTTAAAGGACATTCGGACAAATAACTATACCCTAAGCCCACATCAAAACAAGGAAAAAGAAATAAACCGAGCTATTAGTCCTAAGCCCTTTAAATCTTATATATATATATATATATATATATATATATATGATTTTTGGCAAAATATAAGTTTAAAAAGAGTTTGTGAAACATTTTAAAGAATTTAACTATTTTTGAATGATTTGTGGTGACTTGAGGTCATTTAGAAATAATTAGAAACCATTTGTTTGTAACACAATTTACTTGTGTTGGACTTGTATCCCCCCCCCCTCCCTAAAAGCTGTAAAAATAATGAAACACAGGTGTATGAACTCACCTTATGTGAGTGATTCGATTGAAGGTTCGATGTAGGATGTTTTTCCACAAGTGATGCTCTGTAAGAAAAACGAGTCGAGTCCTAATAGCAATTCACGTAATATAAATGTATACAATTAGTGAACGTATTGGAAAATATGTTAAGGAAACAACCTAATATGTAGGATTCACTTACAAATAGGGGTGTTAGAAGCTCATTGCGAGGCTGTTTGGAGTTTACGGCCAGAAGAGAGTTTGCGGCCACCTTTAAGTGTGTGTTCTTGGTGTGCTTAGTGAAACCAAGAAGATTCAAGGGTTTACGGCCCAAGGATATAAATATTGGATGTTGTTTGCTTGGAGAAACGAAGAAAAATCGGTGTTCTTAGTAAGATCCGAAGGAAATTCAAAGGAATTTGGATGATAGTTGATAGAGAATAATATATTTGCGGTTAAAGTTCTTGAGAGAGGAGTGCGAGTTTGCAATTTCAATGTGTACGAATGAAGGAAAAATCCCGGACACTTGTATATATACATGCGAGTTTGCGGCCGAAAATACTTACCTAGGTGATAAGATCTGAGAGTTTGCGGTTGCGAAAGGGTTTACGGCTGGTAACCATTTATGGCTAGAAACAGTTTGTGGCCCTCTTCGGTTTGCGGTCCGAAGAAAAGAAAGAAGAAGAAGAAGAAGTGAGGGTTTGTGGTTGCAAAGATCCACGAATTTTAGATTTTCTACTTAATTTTTACAACACTTTTATCAGGTGTTTAAAGTGTATCAAATATAATAATTTAACTTTATTAAATTAAATAATTCTTAATATTTGACTAGAGTTCACTTTTACAAAGTAGAAAAGAAGGGGTTGTCAGAGGTAAATTTTGACAGTACCGCAAACGAAAAATCTATTTTCAACTTTGCTAACAATAGAGGCATACAAACATCAATTTCCACAAATGCCATTGCAAAGAAGTCTAAAATAAGATAAAATCAAATTTTTTCTTTATTTATAAAAATGTGCAGAAATACATTTCCTTACAATGCAATTTACAAATGAAAACTATGTTACTAAACATTTCTAAGCAATATATCACAACTCCTAGCATCAGCTAAAAAATTCGATCAACGAACCATGCGATCGAAATCCATCTCTTCGCAATCAGACTCAACATGCCTTTCCTTTAAGCTTCCTTTGCTCCTACAAAACATCAAAATGTAATCTTATCACATCATGTATTAAGAATCTACAAATAAGAATTAAATAGAGTTAGATAGTCGACTTACCTAAGGGAGAGCATACACTCTAACTTTACCATCCTTATGATCCTTCAGGTAGATATGGCAGCTTCACAACCAATTCCCTTCTCTTAGCAATAGAAGCAAACAGACTCTTTTGTATTAGCACACGGAACAATCTCAGATTTAGCCTTTCTCTTTACCATTTGGTCAACTGGGTTGACTATGGCCGATCCCTTTCCATTAGGAAGAGAAAACTTTTCAGGAATTCCAATGTTTCCATTGTCAATATCCATTGAAGTTTTGGAAGTAGATCTTCCAATCAAATTTTCTTTACCAGTGTGCCAAATCATTGCAGACTCAGAAACAATAAGCAAATAGGTAAGATCAATAAGGGTCACATTGCAGTCTATCATATAGTAGTCTTTAACAAACTGACTATACGACTTTGGAAGTGACCGAACAACCAATTCAATAACCAAATTCTTCGAGACACCGACTACTAACATTCCCAACTTGTCAATTTGTGATTTTATCTCCAAGACATGTGCGCACATGGACATTCCATCTTCATGCTTGCTTGCCAATAGGGCTTGAGTGACCTTAAACTTTTCAAGTCAACGTGGGTCAGGGACAATAACTGGAGGAGGTAGAGGATGTGAAATATGATATTGTGTAACATCATCTTCATGTGGAAATCTTTTTCCTACAGATTCAGGAAGACCATAGTTGTCTGACCTAGACATCTATTATGGAAGAAATTGAAGTTAGTTAATTTAAGTCCTTAATATAACACGCAAAACGAAATATTAAAGCTAGTACCCAACACAATATTTTACAATTGTGAAGAGGGATGTAGTAATCCAATTGTAAAATATTTGAAGGTAGGTTAATGACGATATACCAAATTCCACCATGAAAAATAAAATAGAATATTAATTTTTAATTGGATTAAAATTCCTAGATTGTTTGAGATTCATTGAACTTTTCAATGGCATGTTTAAATCACGATTGTGCCCTTCAAGTTTGTAACTGGGATGCCGAGGATCACAAAAAAGGTGTGAATAACCATGCGAATTATCTTGGTACACCCAATGTTACAAATCACCTAATCAATGTGCCAATTAGCCACATGTGCTCCATTGATCTATGATTAACATCAATCTACCCTTTGCCACGCATGGTCAGTCCCAGATTAGTGTACCAATTAACCACACACGCTCCACTAACAACTTAGCAAAGTGCAAAGTGCAATTTCATGGATTAGCACCATTTTCACATTTTTCTTAAAGTAGCTAAGATTGGGAATTTAATAAAGGCTAAGTGAATTTATAATTATCATTATACTTTTAACGAGAATTAATATCCTATCCTACCTGTTCGGCTAACGACCCTCCACCAGTCAAGGAACTGTACCCCCATTATATATATATATATATATATATATATATATATATATATATATATATATATATACACATACATATATATATATATATATATATATATATATATATATACACACACACACACACATATATAAGGGTTGAATTTTAACTTTTAAACTCTAAGGTTTGGAATTAAAGTTTCATTGGTGAGACTTTACAAATTCCAAAACTTTAGGGCTAGTTTTGAAACTTGTGAAAACTATTCATATCCATAACTTATGAGTTAATGTTGGGATTTATGAAAAGACTCTTGATTTTACATAACTTGAGCACAAGTTATGGAGTTCATAAAAACATTTATGGAAAGACTTTTCATGTTCCATAATACGGGGACAATATATGGAACTCATTTAAGAACATTTAGATCAATTCTAACAAGGGAAAAGTATCATATAATACTCTATTGTTCTAATATAACTCATATAAGAAGGAAATTTATATCAAATAACACAAATATGTAACCTATTTCTCAATTAATATATTATACCTATAATATATTATTAAATCACAAATAACCATATTCTCAAAAGTCCATATTATCAAATTGCACTGACGAAGCCAACCCAAAAGGAGCATGCTACAATCGGGTTAAGTACATCCCAATTATAGTTATGGGCTTAGGCACCTAACCGAACACTAGATAGCAATATTGGAACATTATACTCACAACGGTTTAGAAATATATTGCCTTTGATGGATCAAAACTTGAAGAATCATTCCTTACTGCTAAATAACCTTCTCGATCTTCTTATTTCATCAAAATAAGATAAAAAGCATCCAAAAGAGGAGAGAGAAGAGAGGAGAAGCGTAAATGTTGAAGGTGGAGGCTAGAGTTTCTCCTAATAGGTTCTAGGGAGGATGAAGGATGATAAAATGCCCAAAAATGTGGAACATTAAGCTTAGATACACTGAAAACACTAAAAATCATGGGCTTGGCCTGACTGATCCCCATGTTGTGGCCACAACTTTTCACCCAAAATCATTTCAACTTCAAACAACGATAACTTCTTCATTTAAACACCAATTTTGTAGATCTTTATATCCATATAAAGGTATTGACAAGCCCCACACTTCTATCTAGTTAATTTTTGGTTTAAAACGTGTTGGATTAAAAACCATACTCAATGCAAGAAGCCCAACATATAACTTTTCCCATTTTACTACTTACTCCGAAACACAAACTTAGGGCTTAGATCACCTAACCAATATTTTTGCACGATTTAACCCCTTATGACTAATTAACAACTTATATATTTTTACCATTGGTCTTGTCCCATCAGGTTACCAACATTTTATGTTTTATATCATTAATTAACTTGACTCTAGGTTAAATAACATCTTTCATGAGTTTTAACAATATTTTTTAACTTAACTCTAATAATTTTTAATCAAAATTTTTTTCATTGTATTTGTCTCCATTATTTTGCTATATAGGTTTCATTTCATTATACTACTTTGTTATATTTTATTATGTAAAAAACTATTTTTACGAAAAAGTTATAAACATCATGCTTAAAATACGAATGAAATATTCTCTCTCTAAATTAATTGCCAAGCTTATACATGTGTACATGTCGGACATATTCACCCAAGCTGTCACACCCCGAAAACCAAAGGCGGAAACATTTCCGGTATTGACTCCACGTTGAGTATCAAATCCAATGTACATAGTAAGTAAGTGAAACAAACATTACATTACATATTAAGAGTTTTACAATTTGTTTCAAAAGACAGAGTTTATACAGTTGTGATACATATTATAGATATAAACAAAACGAACGAGTCTTGCACGCACACGATCCTGAACCAAGTAAGTCTTCGGGTACCTGTACTATCGTTGACCTGAGAACACAAGCAGTTTGAAAATCAGCATAACGCTGGTGAGTTCATAAGTAGTTTTGTTTTGTGAAAATGTTTATGTTTCCTTTTTGCTTCTAAAAATGTAACACACGCCAAGAAAATCCCATATTTTCTTAAAAGTTGGTTGTTGTATCACAAAACTAAAGTATAGTTAGATTATCCATTTTATTGTTCTATTCCTTTTATGTACCGGTGTATTCCCAGGAAAGTCCTATACTTTCCTGAATTGTTAGTTATTGTAAAAATTGTAATGTTATTCAGTTGGTTACTCTTTTCTGATTATGTGTATGTTACCCAGGAATGCCCCATGCTTTCCTGTATGTTGGTTTTCAATGTGAAAGATGTATTCTGTTAGACTTGGTTATGTACAAGATTTCCCAGGAAAGTCCCATACCTTCCTGAATGTTGGGTATCATTTGTAAAAGATGTAAACTGAATCCTGGCTATCTGTAAAATGTAGTATGTGGTTCATTATTACTATAACTAAATTTCTGTTATCCTAGTTGCGAGTTCCATAACCATACTAAAGACTGAACCTGTGGCAATAAGTAGTCCACAATCCTTATGACTTTCGTCACCCTTGAACCAATTTGGTTCGGCTGTAGCTAGCAGCCAGGTATGGGGTAGTCAGCCCCGTATAGATCTATACACTCAAGTCATGCTCTCTAAATTCCAGAGATTCTGGTTACGGGTGTAGTCCTCCACTCGCGTATCTATGTGGAGTGTTTGCCGAGGACGTGTCTCCAATCATACGGAATAACAAATTTACTAGTAATAATAGGATAATCCTCCATTCACGTATCTCTGTGGAATGTTACCGAGGACAAGACAGTGTACGAAATATATTATTCATGTGTTATAAGTCATGCTTTTAACTGATAAAATGTGGAAACCACTTGTGAAATATATAAAACATAACAGTTTATAAAACTCATTTCACAAATAAATGTTTAAGTAATCTGTGTATTCAACTCGTTATCAGTTGTGTAATCAATATTAAAAGCATATAAAATGTGAAGTACACACATGAAAATAAGTTTTGAGTACAAGAAAACCCTTGTACTTTGCTTGTGTTCCCCCCTGAAAACAGTGAAAAACAGTGAAAAAGGGTAGGGGTATGAACTCACCGGACTCGGGAATGTGTCGGTTTTGGATACTAGACGTTGATTCGGGGATTGTTTACTCGCGATGTCCCTATGTAAAATGAAATGATGTCCATATATATACAATTAGGGATACATTCACTAATCATATGGAACATTACACTCCAACGAGGTTAAACACCTCAAAATGAGCGTTTGGAGTGACCCGGGTGATATCTTCGGACGTGTAATGGCACTAGGGACTTGGGTCTTGAGCTTAATCTCCATAAGTAAACATTTAAATGAGTTTACAACCACAAAACACACCCACACATGAGTTTACGGCCGTAAACTCATGTTGGTGTGATTTTGATGGTTTAAGGGCTCAAATGGACATGGGGATTGCTAGAATGGATTATCTAAAATGCCTTGGAACACTTGGAATGAATTTACATCATTTAAAACATGAGTTTACGGCCGCACTCTTAGAGTTTACGGCCGTAAACTCACCCATGGCTAAGAATGGTTAATTTGAACTACATAGGACAATCACATGTGATTCTAACTAATTTTCTAAGCTTTGTTATGAATTTAGGTTACCATTTTACAAACTTTTAGGAGTTTACGGCCTAGAGGCATGTTCTATGGCCGTAAACTCTCCTTATGCTCTTGAAAAATTAGTTTTTGATGTTTAAAACACTCACATGCAATTCTAGAAATCTTTCCAAGCTTTTAGGGTGGTTTAGGACATCATTAGCCACACTTATAGGAGTTTACGGCCTAGGAGGAGTTCATTGGCCGTAAACTCACTTATGTTGGGTATATGTTGTGTTTATGGTCTCCAAATCATTTTTAGATGAATCTAGGATTTACCACAAGGCCATTGGTTGAGTTTGAAAGCATTTTGACATGTTTTAAGGCACTAAATCACCATTTAAGAGGAGTTTACGGCCCAAGAGTATGTCTTGGCCGTAAACTCACTTTTATTACCCAAAAATCATGTTTAAAGTGTTCTAAGTCTAGATTAGCAAGCCCTAATGTCATATCTAAGTCCCAACTATGATTTGGAAGGGCTTAAGTTCATGAAAACCTGATTTACATGAGTTGACGGCCCAAGCTTATGCCTTGGCCGTAAACTCCTTCAAATGGCTAAAAATCCATGTTTCAAATGATAAAAGTCTTGTCCATGAAGCCATTAAGCCATAACTAAAGTCCAAAATTGCTTAGGAAGGGATTTGAGGCTTAAAAACCCATGCTATATGAGTTTACGGCCCATGAAGGCTCCATGGCCGTAAACTCATGAATATGGTCTTAATCCATGTTTTGAACTCAAATTTGAAGGCTAAGAAGGTTACAATACAAGCCAGGGAAAGTACCTTAGAGATTTGAAGCCTTAGATTTGAGATTTGGACGTTAATTCTAGCTTGAGGAGAGAGGTTGTGAGAGTTTAATGAGAAATTGGCCAAAGGCTTCAAATGAAGTCTTAAAACACTTTATATAGTGTTCGGGAATTGGAAACGACGGAATTCTACCCGATACCGACGTTAAGTGAGGCTTTTGGTTATACCCGACCAAATTGTCGTGACTCGATACGGTCAATTCTATACTTATTCCGATTACTAAAGTGAGGTGTTAAAATGATTTCTAAATGTATTAAGACACCCATTAAGTCATTTTAGATTGATATAACTAATGACTTAATAAAATGGCGAAATCGAAAACGAATTTGAAAATGACGTTTGGTTGATCGAATTGGATTACAAGTTGAGGTACAAGAAGTGATATGAAATTTCTGGTTGTTACATTATCCCCCCGTTAGAGGGAATTTCGTCTCGAAATTCAAGACAAGAGATAAGAGAAAATACAAATCATGGATCTAGAAAGAGTTGTGGATACTTCTGTTTCATTGAGTCTTCTCGCTCCCACGTGAACTCCGGTCCCCGCTTGGCATTCCAGCCACCTTTACCAACGGGATGCGACTCTGCTTCGTACGTTTGACTTCTCGATCCATGATTTCGATTGGTTCCTCCACAAAGTTGAGGTTTTCATCGATCTCAATCTCGTCTAATGGAATCACTAGGGTTTTATCGGATAGGCACTTCTTGAGGTTTGAAACATGAAAGACGGGATGGATGTTACTAAGTTCGTGAGGTAAATGAAGCTTATAGGCTACCGGACCAACTCTGGCGATGATTTCAAAAGGTCCAATGTACCTCGGATTAAGTTTTCCACGTTTACCGAAGCGTACAGTGCCTTTCCAGGGCGAGACCTTCAACAGAACACGGTCCCCAACCTGGAATTCTAGTGGTTTTCGACGATTATCAGTGTAACTCTTCTGACGATCGCGCGAGGTCTTTAGTCGTTCACGGATTTGGATAATTTTCTCAGTGGTTTCACGGATGATCTCAGGACCAGTAAGTGCGCTGTCGGGGACTCGACTCTTGGCTAACTGTGTATCTCCTACCTCTGCCCAACACATAAGGGATTTGCACTTGCGACCGTATAGGGCTTCGAACGGGGCAGCCCTAATGCTGGTGTGGTAACTGTTGTTGTACGAGAATTCGATCAAAGGTAGATGTGCGTCCCACGACTTTCTAAAGTCAATGACACATGCCCTAAGCATGTCCTACAGGGTTTGGATTGTTCTCTCGTTTTGACCGTCGGTCTGAGGATGGTATGCCGTGCTCATGTCTATTTGAGTTCCAAGGGCTTTCTGGAGAGACTGCCAAAATTGGGAAGTAAACCTGCTATCTTGATCAGAGATAATGGATGCAGGTACACCGTGTAGTCGGACTACCTCTTGAATATATATCCGTGCGAGTCTTTCCATCTTGTATGATTCTTTGATTGGAACGAAGTGATCTGATTTTGTCAAACGATCGACAATCACCCAAATGGTATCATACCCACTCAAGCACTTGGGTAGTTTGGTGATGAAATCCATGGTGATCATCTCCCATTTCCATTCAGGTATCTCAGGTTGTTGGAGCAGACCCGAGGGTTTCTGGTGTTCAACTTTTACCTTGGCGCAAGTCAGGCACTTGCCCACAAATGAAGCTATCTCAGCCTTCATATTTGGCCACCAATATTGTTTCTTGAGATCTAAGTACATCTTGTCAGAGCCCGGGTGAACAGATTATCTGGTTCTGTGTGCCTCCTCCATGACTAACTCTCTAAATCCTCCGGACTTGGGAATCCAGATCCGATCCATGAAACAATGGACTCCGTCGCTTCTGATCTCAAGTTTCTTTTCCATTCCTCTCAAAGCTTCAGTTGTCATGTTCTCGGGTTTCAGGGCTTCTAACTGAGCTTCTCGGATTTGCATGGATAGGTTGGAATGGATGGTTATCGAATGGCTCTTCACCTTGTTGCTTGTACTCACCTTTCGGCTAAGGGCATCTGCTACCACATTTGCCTTGCCGGGATGGTAACGGATTTACACTCATAATCACTGAGTAGTTCTACCCATCGCCTTTGTCTCATATTCAAGTCTTTTTGGTCGAAGATATGTTGTAGGCTCTTATGGTCGGTGAAGATCGTGCACTTGGTTCCGTAAAGGTAATGCCTCCAAATCTTCAATGCAAAAACTACGGCTCCTAGGTCCAAGTCGTGTGTGGTATAGTTGACCTCGTGTGCTTTCAACTATCTAGAGGCATAAGCAATTACTTTTCCTCTCTGCATTAGCACGCAGCCTAAACCTTGAGTAGACGCATCGCAGTAGACAATAAAGTCCTCTGTCCCTTCGGGTAGGGACAGGACAGGTGCGCTGCACAAAGCTTTCTTCAACGTCTGAAATGCGATTTCTTGTTTATCACTCCAACAGAAAGGTACACCTTTCTGTGTTAGAGCGGTTAGAGGTTTGGCGATTCTGGAAAAGTTTTGGATGAAACTTCGGTAATAGCCAGCGAGACCCAAGAATTGTCGGATTTCTGTGGGTGTCTTCGGTGCTGACCAATTCTCTATTGCTTTAATCTTGGAAGGATCGACATGAATATCCTCCTCACTTACCACGTGACCGAGGAAAGTTACCTTCCGTATCCAGAACTCACATTTTGAAAACTTCGCGTATAACTTCTCGGATCGCAGGGTCTCCAACACTAGCCTTAAGTGTTGTTTGTGGTCTTCTTCACTTCGGGCATAGACGAGTATGTCATCGATGAATACTATGACAAAACTTATCCAAATAAGGACAACACACTCGGTTCATCAGATCCATGAACACTGCCGGTGCGTTGGTTAAACCAAAGGGCATCACTACGAACTCGTAGTGTCCATATCGAGTCCTGAAAGCTGTTTTGGGCACATCACTTTCATGAACTCGCAACTGATGGTACCCTGACCGAAGGTCTATCTTAGAGAAGTAACTGGCTCCCTGGAGTTGATCGAAAAGGTCATCTATTCGAGGAAGAGGATATCGGTTTTTGACAGTCAACTTGTTTAGCTCACGATAATCAATACACATACGAAAGGATCCATCCTTCTTCTTGACAAACAGAACCGGGGCTCCCCAAGGTGAGGAACTCGGTCTAATGAATCCTTTGCTAAGCAGCTTGTTAAGTTGACTGGATAGCTCCTGCATTTCTGCTGGAGCTAAGCGATACGGAGACTTCGCTACAGGAGTAGCCCCAGGAATTAAGTCAATACGGAACTCGACCTGACGTTCGGGAGGAATTCCTGGAAGCTCTTCGGGAAACACATCAGGAAAATTACAGACCTCGGGGATGCTCGCGAGGTCTTTAACTTCTTGTTTCTCATTGATTACATGGGCTAAGAATGCATTACACTCCTTTCGCAGGAGTTTCTGAGCTTTGATGCAGGAAATGATACGAAGGTTGGAACCGAGTTTATCGCCATAGATCACTAGAGTTTGACCCGAAGGAAGGTTAAGACGGATGGCTTTTTCGAAGCAAAGGATATCTGCATGATTGGGACTCAACCAATCCATGCCAATAATGACATCAAAGCTCTTTATGGATACGGGCATAAGATCGATAGGAAATGAATGGTCGTTTAAGGTAAGAGTGCAATCTACGAATACCTCACTCGCACTTTCTTTCTCTCCGTTTGCCATTTCGACGGTAAACATTTCAGTTAGAGGTTGGGAATCATGTTTTAGGTTATGTTTGAATGCATGACTAATAAAACTTCTTTCAGCGCCCGAATCGAAAAGAATATTAGCATACGAGTTGTCGAGAAGAAACGTACCCGAGACAACATTGGGATCGGCAACTGCTTCTTCCCGTCCTATAGCAAGGACCCTTCCGGTGTTGCCAGCAGTAGTCTTCTTGGGGCAGTTCCTTTTAAAGCGCCCGGCCTCACCTCAGTTATAACAGGCTTGACCAACGCCTGTTCCAGAAGATTGATTTGTTGATTGAGTCGGAGCTTTGCAGTATCGAACAGTGTGCCCCTTCTTACCATAATTGGTACAGGATAGTTCTCGACAGGGACCAGGGTTGTGGTGATACTTGCATTTTTTGCAAAGAGGGAGGTTACCAACATATCGGCTGGTAGGAGTTGGTGCTGTGGATCCCACAACAGAAGCAGCAGCTACGGGGGTAGTAGCAGCATGAACTGCTACTGTTTGTTGTCTTTTGGAGGAGCCTTGGGAAGATTGACCCTTCTTTTTCTTCCAGAATTTTCTTTTCTCACCACTACTTTTGGTCGACCCAGGGGTAGCAGTGGTGGTTTCCTCAACATCATCACTGTGGTGAATTATGGCTTGTGCTAAAGTCTTAGCACTATAATATGTATCTGGGCGAGCAGCTAAGACATGACCTTTTGTCGGATTAGTTAACCCCCAAATAAATCTCTCGATCTTTTTGCTTTCAGGGGTGACTAGACCAGGGCAAAGAAGGGCAAGATCATCAAATCGGGAAGTGTAGGCAGCGATATCGGAACCTTTCATCTTCAGGTTCCAGAGCTCGTGCTCTAGCTTTTGCATTTCACCTCGAGGATAATATTCAGCAAGGAGGAGTTCTTTCATAGCCTCCCAGCCCATGGCATTGGCTACAGGGAGAGTTAAGGATTTGACTCGGCCATTCCACCAAGTCAATGCTTTATCAAGGAAGGTACAAGCTGTGAACTTGACCTTATCGGACTCATCACAGGCACAGATTTCGAAGATGGATTCGATTCTCTCGAACCATCGGGATAAGGAAATGACACCACCAGTGCCATTAAAGAAAGAAGGCTTCGCATTCATGAAGTCCTTATAGGAACCCTCCTTACGGCGTTCCTGATTACCATCTTGACTTTGATTACTACCTCCTGAACCACCGGTATTTAGCTGGGACATGGCAGCTGCCACCGCGGCGGTAACAACTGTTTGAAATAACACGGGATCGATTTCAGGATGAGGTGGCGGAGGATTGTTGGAGCTGGGTCTCTTCCTGGGAGGCATCTTGATCTAATAAGATCAATAAAGAGAGAGGATGATAAGTCCTCTGAATCGAGAGATATGACAGGTATTTATTCCAATTAAGCGGTAAAGCAGGAAAGAGTAATTGAAACAAGTATACTATCGCTAATGGAATGATCGGGGGTCTATACATGTACGATTATTCGAGAAATACTCCCATAGTATTTCATGGTTTGTTACGATACTGGCTCGATGTTTGTGGTATTAGGGTAAGTTTTAGGCATGCCGCATACCACAATCACTCCCAAGCACATGTTGGCCGTGTCTCGAATGAATATAGTTGGCTAGGCTATATTGACCCTAGACACGACTACATAACTGCCCAGGTTTAACTGCAATACACATCACCCATTTACTTATATTTTGTTCTACTTATAGATACGGATCTCGACGGTTCGGTATACTTGTATATTTTTGAAAATACTTGTAGTCTGGAGATACTTTTATTTCAGAGCACTTAGGCCCCTTTAGTGTTTATAGTTTTATACCATGTAAGGTTTGGTATACTTTATTCACTATAAACAAGGGCTCTGATACCAATCTGTCACACCCCGAAAACCAAAGGCGGAAACATTTCCGGGATTGACTCCACGTTGAGTATCAAATCCAATGTACATAGTAAGTAAAGTGAAACAAACATTACATTACATATTAAGAGTTTTACAATTTGTTTCAAAAGACACAGTTTATACAGTTGTGATACATATTATAGATATAAACAAAACGAACGAGTCTTGCACGCACACAATCCTGAACCAAGTAAGTCTTCGGGTACCTATACTATCGTTCACCTGAGAACACAAGCAGTTTGAAAATCAGCATAACGCTGGTGAGTTCATAAGTAGTTTTGTTTTGTGAAAATGTTTATGTTTCCTTTCTGCTTCTAAAAATGTAACACACGCCAAGAAAATCCCATATTTTCTTAAAAGTTGGTTGTTGTATCACAAAACTAAAGTATAGTTAGATTATCCATTTTATTGTTCTATTCCTTTTATGTACCGGTGTATTCCCAGGAAATTCCTATACTTTCCTGAATTGTTAGTTATTGTAAAAATTGTAATGTTATTCAGTTGGTTACTCTTTTCTGATTATGTGTATGTTACCCAGGAATGCCCCATGCTTTCCTATATGTTGGTTTTCAATGTGAAAGATGTATTCTGTTAGACCTGGTTATGTACAAGATTTCCCAGGAAAGTCCCATACCTTCCTGAATGTTGGTTATCATTTGTAAAAGATGTAAACTGAATCCTGGTTATCTGTAAAATGTAGTATGTGGTTCATTATTACTATAAGTAAATTTCTGTTATCCTAGTTGCGAGTTCCATAACCATACTAAAGACTGAACCTGTGGCAATAAGTAGTCCACAATCCTTATGACTTTCGTCACCCTTGAACCAATTCGGTTCGGCTGTAGCTAGCAGCCAGGTGTGGGGTAGTCAGCCCCGTATAGATCTATACACTCAAGTCACGCTCTCTAAATTCCAGAGATTCTGGTTACGGGTGTAGTCCTCCACTCGCGTATCTCTGTAGAGTGTTTGCCAAGGACGTGTCTCCAATCATACGAAATAACAAATTTACCAGTAATAATAGGATAATCCTCCATTCACGTATCTCTGTGGAATGTTACCGAGGACAAGACAGTGTACGAAATATATTATTCATGTGTTATAAGTCATGCTTTTAACTGATAAAATGTGGAAACCATTTGTGAAATATATAAAACATAACAGTTTATAAAACTCATTTCACAAATAAATGTTTAAGTAATCTGTGTATTCAACTCGTTATCAGTTGTGTAATCAATATTAAAAGCATATAAAATGTGAAGTACACACATGAAATAAGTTTTGAGTACAAGAAAACCCTTGTACTTTGCTTGTGTTCCCCCCCTGAAAACAGTGAAAAAGGGTAAGGGTATGAACTCACCGGACTCGGGAATGTGTCGGTTTTGGATACCAGACGTTGGTTCGGGGATTGTTTACTCGCGATGTCCCTATGTAAAATGAAATGATGTCCATATATATACAATTAGGGATACATTCACTAATCATATGGAACATTACACTCCAACGAGGTTAAACACCTCAAAATGAGCGTTTGGAGTGACCCGGGTGATATCTTCGGACGTGTAATGGCACTAAGGACTTGAGCTTACTCTCCATAAGTAAACATTTAAATGAGTTTACAACCACAAAACACACCCACACATGAGTTTACGGCCGTAAACTCATGTTGGTGTGATTTTGATGGTTTAAGGGCTCAAATGGACATGGGGAGTGCTAGAATGGATTATCTAAAATGTCTTGGAACACTTGGAATGAATTTACATCATTTAAAACATGAGTTTACGGCCACACTCTTAGAGTTTACGGCCGTAAACTCACCCATGGCTAAGAATGGTTAATTTGAACTATATAGGACAATCACATGTGATTCTAACTAATTTTCTAAGCTTTGTTATGAATTTAGGTTACCATTTTACAAACTTTTAGGAGTTTACGGCCTAGAGGCATGTTCTATGGCCGTAAACTCTCCTTATGCTCTTGAAAAATTAGTTTTTGATGTTTAAAACACTCACATGCAATTCTAGAAATCTTTCCAAGCTTTTAGGGTGGTTTAGGACATCATTAGCCACACTTATAGGAGTTTACGGCCTAGGAGGAGTTCTTTGGCCGTAAACTCACTTATGTAGGGTATATGTTGTGTTTAAGGTCTCCAAATCATTTTTAGATGAATCTAGGATTTACCACAAGGCCATTGGTTGAGTTTGAAAGCATTTTGACATGTTTTAAGGCACTAAATCACCATTTAAGAGGAGTTTACGGCCCAAGAGTATGTCTTGGCCGTAAACTCACTTTTATTACCCAAAAATCATGTTTAAAGTGTTCCAAGTCTAGATTAGCAAGCCCTAATGTCATATCTAAGTCCCAACTATGATTTGGAAGGGCTTAAGTTCATGAAAACCTCATTTACATGAGTTTACGGCCCAAGCTTATGCCTTGGCCGTAAACTCCTTCAAATGGCTAAAAATCCATGTTTCAAATGATAAAAGTCTTGTCCATGAAGCCATTAAGCCATAACTAAAGTCCAAAATTGCTTAGGAAGGGATTTGAGGCTTAAAAACCCATGCTATATGAGTTTACGGCCCATGAAGGCTCCATGGCCGTAAACTCTTGAATATGGTCTTAATCCATGTTTTGAACTCAAATTTGAAGGCTAAGAAGGTTACAATACAAGTCAGGGAAAGTACCTTAGAGATTTGAAGCCTTAGATTTGAGATTTGGACCTTAATTCTAGCTTGAGGAGATAGGTTGTGAGAGTTTAATGAGAAATTGGCCAAAGGCTTCAAATGAAGTCTTAAAACACTTTATATAGTGTTCGGGAATTGGACACGACGGAATTCTACCCGATACCGACGTTAAGTGAGGCTTTTGGTTATACCCGACCAAATTGTCGTGACTCGATACGGTCAATTCTATACTTATTCCGATTACTAAAGTGAGGTGTTAAAATGATTTCTAAATGTATTAAGACACCCATTAAGTCATTTTAGATTGATATAACTAATGACTTAATAAAATGGCGAAATCGAAAACGAATTTGAAAATGACGTTTGGTTGATCGAATTGGATTACAAGTTGAGGTACAAGAAGTGATATGAAATTTCAGGTTGTTACACAAGCATATACACGTGTATAGCAACATTGCAAATATTTTGAAATATTATTTACAAAAAAGTTTTTACCCGACTTTAGACATGAAGATTTCAGGAAAAGAAAATTGAATGTTTTCTTCCTTATCTTGTTCCATATGTCAACCATGACAGAGATCGAATATCTAAAGTTCTAGTCCATGAAGTTCTGCGAGGGAGTGCTCTTAATGGTATACTTGGTTTTTACTAATATTTATCATTTATCTATTGGATGTTGAATCTAGATCTGCTGGACTACGAAGTCAGAAAACATTCATTTCATGGTGAGTCGGCTAATCATTTTGAAGGTTATTAACTATTGGAGAATAGGTAGTCATGTGGATTCTTATTATATGTTTCTTCATTTATCAATAATACCCAACCATTGCTAGTTATTATACCACTGATCTGGAATGTACTTCCTTTCGCGAAACCGTTTTAACAAAGTAAAGATAGAATTGTTTTCATGATTTTAATCCTTCTTCAATTATTGTCTAATATAGGTTGTATAGTGATAGAAGTCATAGGACCCTTTAATCACGACTATTAGGAAGTGTTTCTTCTAATCAATTTCATAACACTACAAGTAATTTTTCTTGGCTTATGATTAATTATGGGTTGATTGCTGAAAATGAAAAGAACTGGACCCAAATTAGGTACTTCTTTTTAATGGTTATGTTGTACATGTTGAGCATGACTCTTTCTGTGGAAAGCACCAATACTTTCATTAAGACCACCTGAGAATAACTTACACTCTGAGAGATTACAATGCTATGCTTTCTTGGAGTGTTTATTGGATGGTTTGGAGAAAATGAGCTCCACACCTATTTATAGTCCCATTAGGAAGGTTTTAGATACTATTATACACTTACTACTTATGATATAATTATAGAACTGTTTATCATCCTGTTTCACGTGGATATCTTATTCTATGTTTCTCCATTTATCAATAATACTCTACCATTGTTAGTTATTATCCTAGTGATCTGGAATGTACTGCCTTTCATGAAACCATTTTCACAAAATTAAGATAAAATTGTTTTCATGATTTTAATCATTCTCCAATTATTGTCTAATATAGGTCGTATAGTGATAGAAGTAATTAGACCTTTAATCACGACCATTAAGAAGTGTTTCTTCTAATTGATTTCATAACACTATATGTAATTTTTCATGGCTTATGATTAATCATGGGTTAATTGCTGAAAATGATAAGAACTTGACCCAAATTAGGTACTTCTTTTTAATGGTTGTGTTGTACATGTTGAGCATGATTCTTTATGTGGAAACGCCAATACTTTTACTAAGACCACCTGAGGATAACTTACACTCTGAGAAATTACAACATTATGCTTTATTGGAATGTTTATTGAATGGTTTTGAGAAAATGAGCTACGCACCTATTTATAGACCCATTAGGAAGGTTTTAGATACTACTATACACTTAGTACTCATAACATAATTTTAGAACTATTTATCATCCTGTAATGCTTCGATATATTTTTAGCTTATTCTACCATGTTCTAAAAAATTATATGAATTAATTTCCAATGTCTTCTAGAATTTTCCATAACCTTCCAAGGTTTTCCATGTCGTTCTAGAATATTCTAGAGTCTTTTAGATTCTTCTCAAATCCTCCATAGTCTTCCATAATGTTCTAAAATCTTCCAGAGCATTATAGAATAATCTAACTTATTCTACACAATAAGATTGGTTCTATTAATATAACATCACAAAAATCATAATAAAAATTTTTCATTTTTATATTTAGAAAAAAAATCATTGTTCAGTCAAAACTCAAGTCATAAGAACCAAATATCCAAATAAAGATATCTCAAAATCAGAGTATCATATAATCTCCAAAACATATCATCGAAGAATGTGTACGATCACGCATTCGCCTTGCCCTGATCTTCAAAAGCACCTAAAACATAACCCTTAAATGGTAATCTAAAGCTTAGTGAGTTCCCCCCAAATACCCCACACAACAGAACATATACAAACATGCATGTTGGGTCTACAATCATCAGACTGGATTACCCTTGGGTCCACAACAATCGAGTTAGATTACCGCCGACCCACAATCATCATACTGAATTGCATCAGCCTAATCAGACATCAAACTGAATTGCCCCGGTCGATTGGCTTACGCACATAATAGTACAGCCTTAACCCATACCACACTATGTTGAAATAAGCAACAGATAAATCATATAATCGCATATATATTCATAAAGATATATATCACTACAACACAGCAACATCCTACATACCAGGATACATAAACTAGTGAGCCAACATTGGTGCCTTAGACCCATGAGTTCAAAGAGGAAAACTCACCACATAATTTGAAATGTAACTCAACAGATCACCGCTCCAACTATTGTCTCTACTGGTCACATTTGCACAAAACAGGGGCCTAATCTCAATTTACTATTCCAATTATCCAAAATGACCCTAAGTCAAACTTGGTCAAAATCATGGTGAAATTTACTTGAACATGAAAAGTGACCTCATTCAATACTAAGCGAAGGAAAACTGAGATGTTGAGTTTCAAAGTAAAGAGCAATCTGAAATAGAAGACATTGTCGAGATGCATTTTGGGACAGAATGATTATGAGTCTGTAATGTGCATTTATTTTTCCAAGTACTATTTTGTTCTGTAATTATTGTTTGATCGTGTAGTACATGGGACAAGATCAACAGAAGCGGTTGTGTCAGTATGTTGATCTTTAGATGTCTTTTAGTCAATGCACTTTATCAGATTTGTCTTATTATCACTCCTTGTCTATTTAAGGATTTTTAAACTTTATGTTAAGCACGCATGACTGTAACATTCACCTTTCTCATCAATATCAAGAATCATTTAGTCAATCATTCTCTCTAACTTTCTTGTTGTTCTTTAATTTCTGCACAGTGTTCAAACTTATTATTAAATCACTTGGAGCACTTTGTTAAACTTCTTAATTGTGAGACAAGACTGGTTTACCATAATTAATTGGACATTTATTGCTAGTAGACATTGATCTTAAATTAAATTAAGGTTTGAGTTTTTAAACCTTGTCTGCATGCATTTTTTCTTTCATAATTGGTATTAGAGCCTAAGTGGTTATCCTTTGAGTCCATAAGAACATATTATAGTTTATTGAAGATTAGCCTGGTATCTCAACTATTTATGTGTTCAGGATAAAAGTTCTTGTATATACCACTTCGACTCAAATATCTTAACTTCAAAGAATGCTACTAATAAATCTCAAAAAATGTATTCAAGGCAAATAAAAATAGCATAGGTTGCCTAATGAGTTCCCTATTGCTAGTAGTTGAAGAGTATGATCACCAGAAAGTTAGAATGGAGATATTTTTGCTTGGTAAGGGAAAGGTGAATAGATATGGAAATTAGTGGCAAAAGGTCCTCATGTTCAAGTAAGACAGCTGGTTAGAGATGTTGTTTCCACTCTTACGGGTCAAGAAGAAACACGACCAACACCACTAACTGCATCCGACATTGAGAAGCCTCAAGTAGATCAAATTGCTTTATCAGAAATGTTGTTTGGTGTTTCACCATCTCTCTTCGAGCACATTAGGTTGTGCAAATATACTAAGGAGATTTGGGATATACTACAAGATTTGTTTAATGGTTTAGAGAATATGAAGGATAAGCATTTAAGATCTGTTGAAAACGACTTTGACACCTTCATTACAACTCCTGGTGGATCTATAGCCTTTGCATCAAACCGGTACAGAATCGTGGTGAACAACATGACGACACATGGAGTAGTCCGCACTCTAGTCTAGTACAATCTCATGTTCGTCAACAACCTTTGAAAAGGATGGGTAAATGTTAAGTCGTGTCTTCACAAAAAAAATTTCAAGCTCCTTACCAAATAAATCCTCAGCCTTACCCCAAACCAAATGAAAACCCACCGGCATACTGAACCATCATTCTGAATTGTACCTCGGAACCTCAGGAAGTTCCGAAGCTAGCCAAGCCCAAGTTTGTATGTCACAAGTGTGGTCTCAGAAACCACTTTGCAAATTGTTTGGCTAAAATTCCTCAAAATTCAAAGGTCAAAGACTCTGCCTAGTATGGTCGTAGAGCACAAGAACTTGCTGAAAGTGAAAAGGCTTTTGTCACCATGGCTTCAAGGAATGTTGATGGGTATTGGTCATCTGATGGTGAGGGTGAAAAAAATATGATAGGAACTTGTGCCTAGTAGCTAGATAGTCAATTGAGTGTGGTGAAGGTTATTAGTCTTCAAGCTCAGAAGCTATTGATGACGATGCTGAGTGAAAATATTGTTATATGGCAGTAAATGATCCACCTGGCCAAAGCATCTTCCAGCAGGTAAAATCCATGATCACTGATAATAATTTTGATTTGTATGTTTGTGACCTTTTCTAACTCAAATTCAATCAGATATGACAATTACTCATAAAGTCTATGAGACTGCTATAAAAGTTAGTGAGAAGTTTGATAGTGAATTGACTAGAATTAGACTACATTTTGAAGACCGCAAGCTTCAAATTGAATCATTAGGGAGAGAACTTGTAATGGCTAAGGATGAATGTATCATTTTGAATGAAAAATGTGAAATTATTCTTAGCGAAGTAAAAATCTTTCTCATTGATAATAAACGCTTTAATGTGAAAATTAATGCTTTACATAGTTCAATTGATGTTCTTGAAGCTAACAAATGAATGACACATAATTTTTGTCACCCTTGGTCCAAAGCACCGAGTCTCAGAAGTGAATTTCTAAAACCTATTGCTAGTCCCCTAAAGGAACTTTGAAACCTAATGTTCATGGGAAAGATTTCGAACCATGCTTATTCGGATACCCCTGTCTCACCATTTTCGTCCCTTCATGAGACTTTGTGAAAATATCAATCATTGATTACTGATTTCAAACCTATCACAGTTAAATGTCCCGATTCCATGCATTTTATGCCTTTAATATCTCTTGATTTGAATCAGACTTTGGAATCCTTACGTAACATAGGAAGTACTAGAATTTGTATTCCGAACTCTAGTCCTCCGAACAATTGTGTTATTGAGGAAATCATGCCTAAGACAAATAGACATGACTTAGACATATCAAAATCATTTTAGGCGTCTCTTGATAGTGATATAGAACTTAAGAGTGATGATGAAATCTCGCCCGATTCATGTTTCTCCAACTCTACGGTTGTCTCAAAATCGACTCTAATGCCAAATAAGCCTCATTACAACAATCCTTCGATTGGACAAACTTCCAAGTCATCATCTGACTTTCGGAAGAAACCGTGGCTGACCAAGAAAGACATTGATCATCCAAAGACATAACCTAGGAAAGCTTTTGAAAAAGAAACAAGGTCTAGTCAATGTTGTTGGTTTCTTGAGAGATCCGAGAAGAAAGTGTTTGAAACGGTTTGTACAGCTACTAGGAATCACGATACCTTCATGCCTGTTAAGATTCTTAAAAGGCCATCTATTCCTACTAGTTTGGATATCCGGAAAAGATCAGTCAATAGTAGTGTGAAAAATGTTACTATTGAGACCTCATCTAAGAAAACTGGCTCTCCTATGATAGTTTCTTTTTCTGTTTTTTTTGATACCTCAGATGGAACTATTTTTAAACCATAACAATTTATGAAATCAAATGTATCTATGACTGCAATAAACAAATGAAAAGTTGCTCGATACACTGTTGTTCAGAAACCTTGTATAGGTTCAAAACAAAACTTTGAATGGAAAGTGAAATATTCTAAAAAATCAATTAAAACACCTCTAAAAACAGTTCTTTGAGCAACATCTCAGAAAACTGTTCCTCTACGGAAACCAATGCCTAAACTGCTAATGGTTGAGTATGATTTTTGGATAAATGAAAAGACCTCGACTTTCTACATATTTCCAAGAGAATCTTGGAAAAAAACATTCTGAGATACCAGTTGCTCAGATATGACAAACCAAGTTCAAAGCCCATGGTAATGTCCCTAAATCTAACTCAGGGCCTAAAAACTCCAAAACTCACTGATTTTACAGGCTTTTTGTGCTTCATAACAAGATACAATATTGTATATTGATAGTCCTTGTTCTATGCACATGATTGGGAAAAAAATGCGTGATATGAAACTTGCACCAAATGCTGGTTATGTTACCTATAGCAATAATTAAAATTCTCAAATTCGAGGTTATGACATCTTGACCAACGGAAATTTCATTGTCTCTAATGTAATGTGTGTAGCTGATCTTAGGCATAATCTGATTAGTGTGGCCCAACTTTCCTGATGTAAATCAGAGAGTTGAATTTTGCCAGAAGCATAACTATGTTATAATGAAAGACCAGAAAGAATGTCTTATCAAATCAAATCATATCAAAATGTGTATCCTTTAGACAAGCACATGATCATATAAAAGCCTCAAATTCATCATCTCTCAAATGTCGTTCCTAATGTAAATTGGCTATGGTATCAGAGGCTCGCTCATCTCAACTTTCGATACATGAATGATCCGGTTTTTGGTGAAATGGTTTGAGGTCTGCCACTCCTCAAGTTTAAAAATGATTATCTTTGTGTTGCGTGTGAATGTGGGAAGCAATCATTTGAAGTACAATCCGATATAGTTACATCAAATATTTTAAAAATTCTCGGAATATTTTTTCTCAGAATGATATCTATGAAGTACACCTTGGAATTCAGATCTGAAATGGTAATGTAATCTCATCACTTATCTCCTTTCGAGTTTTGTTCCTTCAGATCTCGAAATTTCAACTCTTTTTCGAAACGTATCCTCTAAGAACTTCATGCATTTTTATCTCTAATATTCAGTCAAAGATTGTGCCATATCCCATTCTATATCATGTACTAATGATGTGTTTGAATTCTTCCCGAGGTATCTTATGACACCTTATCTCGAAATCTGATTATTCCAAGACTCTCTTCAATAAATGAATTTTAAGGTTATCATAAAAGTTTTTATTCCAAAATGAATTTCATAACTACCTTACCGATAATTTTCTTTACTACTATCTTCTTAATTCTCAATAAACATGCTTTGGCATATGTTCTAATAAAATACCGAGTGTTTTTGAACAGAAACGATGGTTTCCCTTTTTGTACAAACAAACGTCCCATTATTTTATTCTCAACTATCACGTAGAAAGCCTTTTTGATCTATGCATTAAATGCAACCCATTTTGGTTTTCGAGTGTCATCATTCTACTCTTAGACCCGATACAAAACTTGTAACCTATATAGGGTTTTTGAATCCTAACTGTTCCCACATTTCACTTTGGCTATCTCATAGATAGAGCGGTTTCTTCCATACTTTGTTCCTCAAAAAAATTTCAAATCACCTACAATGGTGTCCAAACTTTCTTAAATGAGAACTAAATCTTCAAAAACAGCAACAAAGAAGAAATCATATAAAGGTTCTGATTCATCTTCCTCCACTAACATGATTCTTAGAGACACAACCCAATTGTTCTCTATTCACCCCATTGGTTATGATAAATCTATGAGTATCATGATCGAGTTTATCTCCCGCCATCCGATCGTTGTTCTTATCAACAAAATCCCTAATCCTAATTTCCCTCTCAGACTACTTCACAAAGCCTTCGAAAGAGTGAAGATCAAAGAAGGTGTTCTTGAAGTAAAGAAAACTGACTACAAGATTATACCAGTTCACAATGCCAATTTTCTCAAAGCCACTAGAATTCCATAAAACCCCAAAGGTTTTTAAGTGCAAGAACCATCATCTGAAGAACTTTTCCATGGTTTTTATCCCAAATCGGCTACAATGGCAAGTTCAAGGAAAATGAGTTTAAGAATTAGTCATTCCTAGCCTTTGGATTATCTTGATCCAGCTCATTCTCAGAGGTCTGTTTGGAAGACATGGTGGTACAGACACTATGAGAAAAGAATGGCTATATGTTGTGTAAAACATCTTCACCGAAAAAACATCCCCTTCTAAAGTCTAAGGTAAAAAGAGAACCAAAGATGACAAATCCTCTCAAAAGGAATTGCAAATCGGAAGTCGACCTGACTTTGGGTCTCATCCTACCCCACCTGTCCACTCTTCCGAAGTACCCTTCAATGTTTCAAAATCACATGCATAGATAGGGAGTGTGCTTATGATCTTCCCCTATCATCTCAAAAAAAATGGTGATGGTATTGAAATTCTGTTGGAGGCCCTGGGATATACTCATGATTCAATTTGTACATGCCTTTCTCTTCTACACAAGCACAATCAATGGCCCCTATCACTGATTCCATGTTTTCCACATTGGGAGCAGTCCCTCCAGTTTTGAAAGCAACGACCAGCCTGATACCTAGTTCATGTAAAGGACGATCGGGTATTTTTAACAAGGATTTGTCAGATTTTGTTAATAAGGCTCATACAATGCATCCGAAGCTCACTAGAGAACAACTTGAATACATGCTAATTTCCATACGTCAATGCGCTGTTCGAAGTCACTTTACCTTCATGTTTTCATAAAATGAAGAGAGAAATTAAGAGCTTCAACCAATTATCGAAGCCAAAAAGAAGACTCTGAGTATAGATGTTCACACTCCTGACACTACAATGTATGATCCTCTTTGGAATAAAGTTGCTACAAATGGAGAGGTTCCAGATTCCACACATGTCTCAAATGATTCTCCAACGTTTATCACTGTCGAAGTCTCTAAGACCGATGATGGAGATGATCTCTCTGGTGAGATTATATTTGAAGATTATAACACCACTGTTGGTTTCATTTTTGTTTTCAAAACCTTCAATATACTACAAAAACCTTCTTCCTCAAAACCATGTTTTGATTTTGGTCTCTCCTCATCCTCTGAGGAATCTAAAGAAGAAAATCATCAAGGAAACACCCACTCCTCTGCTCCTCTTAAAGCTACCTTGGAAGGTGATCATGGTAACAAAACTCAAGATGATCCTATTGATGATTCCAAGCCTAAAGAATCAAATTATGATGAATATGAAGACGAAAAGAAATCTAGAAGTTCCTACTTGGGAAGAGGATCCTCTCAGGAAAATATTATGGATCCTTTTGCCTTGTTGGAACTCCGAGATAATATTGACTCAACAAAATCCAAAGTTGATAAAGTTGATCAGAAAGTAGCCGGCCATGCACGAAAATTGATCAAAAAGTCATAGGCTTGATTCCAAACTCAAGCTTATACTCAAGTCTCTTTCCGAGATCTAACTTGTTAGTCCCTTTGAACTTGACCAAGCCAATAAGTTAGAACAACTTGTGTCTTTTATCTTGAGTCAGACTCTCAATGAAGCTCAGGAATGCTACAAGGATAATTTGTATCATCATCTCGCCACCATCGACACCATGCTCAAGATCTATGATGACATGGTCTCTTCTACCAACGAACTTAACAAGCAAAATCATGTTCGTCATGAGAAGCAGATTTAAAGACACTAGAAAGACATTCGTAAAAAATATAACATGAACATGGTCATGTAAGCGGTGACCATCAAGCTCATCCATTCAACCTGGAATATTGTGGATATTTCGAACCAAAAATTCAATGAAATACTCATCATTATCGACGAAAATTTTACTCACCTCAAAGCTCAAGCTGTAACTGTGGAGGATTATGATTCGCTCTCAAAGCAAATCGACATGAAGTTTCAATGAGTGTTTGAATGATTGGAAGAGATCAAGTCAAATTATAAGCTTGCATCAGAGGTTGGGCCTTCCCATTCAAGAGGGGGAGAAGAGAAACAAGTCTAATGAAAATCGATCTTATACTACACACTCCGAGATGACTCTACCGATGAAGAAATCGTTGATGTAGAAATTCTTAAAGAAGAACATTTTGTAGAAGATTTGATTATGGGATTACAAGCTAGCAGGGAACCACCTGCCAAAGTCCTTTCGGATGCAGAGAAGACGAAGTGGTCCTCAGTGAATACCTCATTTGATTCCTTCCAAGCCACTCAGTGAATGCCTCTTTTGATTCCTACTCTGAGGATTGTCCAAATATATGAAGGTTCTCCCATCATGAAACTTGATGAGATCCTTAAAGAACCTTTGGTTCCTCCTCCATCCATATATTCATCACACAATTTGGTCAAAAAATTATCTCCTCCGTCTC
Organism: Lactuca sativa; assembly: GCF_002870075.4. Classification (NCBI taxonomy): domain Eukaryota; kingdom Viridiplantae; phylum Streptophyta; class Magnoliopsida; order Asterales; family Asteraceae; genus Lactuca; species Lactuca sativa. The sequence goes on from NC_056626.2 coordinate 351,357,020, forward strand.
TTGTTAGGCTGAAAAAGACAAAGGAAAAGAGATTGCTACAAGTTAGGACAACCCAATGAAGCCGTTCAAAAAGTTTGAGGGCTGGTCAAAGGAATACTTACATCAAGCATTGGAATTACCAAACTCAAGATTCTGATCAATTGGACTTACCAAACTCTCCACATGGTCGATACTATATCAATTACTGTAACGCCTGTAGATCCGGGCTAATCAATTTGGAGATAATAGGGGTCGAAAACGACTTTTCAGGAAAACATTATTTAGAATAAATAATCTTAACCAAGTTTTAGGATATGTTACAATGTTTCTGTACATATAAAGAACGCCGAAATCCGAGTGATAACGAAGAAGTTATGGCTCGTCGAAGTTTTACGGCAAAACCGACACGACACGACACGGAGCGACGTAAATAGTGAAGTTATGATAGAAGACTTTTTGGCCTTAGTAATCTAAACAAAATTCATAGAATATGTTAACCTGAGAGCATCCATAAAAAGAACGCCCAAATCTGATTTCGTGTGAGGAAGTTATGATTTTTCTAAGATTTGACTTAGCAATGCACGACCCGAAACTCGAATTTCAGTTCGAGCGGTTTTTGGCCTACACGACCTAAATGAGAATTGAATATCTTATTAATAGGAACTCAACGGTAAAAAGAAGGATGAAACATAGTCCGTATGTAGAAGTTATGAATTTTACGCGGACATTTAACAGTATAATCTCCTCATACTGTTAAATTTAAGATCGGTTGAGAATTAGCCGACGAAGTCAAAACGAAATTTGTAAATCTTATTTTTACCTACGTGTGGATATAAAGAATGTCAAAAATGGAGGTCGTATGTGAAAGTTACGGATTTTTGAAGTCGGAAGTCTGCTGTGCGAAAATGGGTGATGTGGCGCAATCTTGGCCTTTGTTTTCTCCCCAAGTCTTGCCACTAGATGGTGACATGTGGCGCCAAGTTCAGCCATTTTCACCCTATAAATAGAACCTCTTCCGCCGTCGTTTTCTTCACACCTTTCCCATTCTTTCTTCTCTTTACTCTCTCTCTAGAAACTCTCTCTAGCCCTGAAACCCCCCGAAAAGCCTAGGGAACCTCCCTAGCATGAGGCAGAAGCCCCGGAGTGCTCGACGGCTCCGAGAAGAAGAGATTTTCGGCTCGTAAACGCTGCTCCAAGCAATGCCCAGTTTTCTATAAAACCCGCTGTAAGTGAGCTAGGCCTACGCTATTTTTAATATAGCTTTTATTTAATTATAGTAACGTTATTAGGAACTTATAATAAGTACTTGAGCTATTATTATGGGTTATATAAGTATTGTTTAACACTTATATAATAGTAATAATAGCTAGACTATTAATTAGTCTCAGCAAATAATAGACTAAACTCTAGTTAAAAGCGAAACGCTGCCCGAGTTTGGAATCATCACTTTAACAATTGAGTGCATAGTTACTTTCATATTACACATAGATATGAAGTATTTTAATATAAATTACGTGCTATATGTGCATATTGTTTGAATACTTGCTATCTATGTTGGTGAAAGATTTTTATACATGTTTTAAATGATTTAAACTGTATACATATTTTATATATACGAATATGTTGGGTATGACATGGGTAGATGAATGATGAGAGATAAAAGATGATGTGAGAAAACATTGGCGGCTATAGACTTAGTGCCTAATAAACATTGGCAGCTATGGACTTAGTGCCTATTGGACAAATACTGGTAGCTATGGACTTAGTACCTGATAGGAATTGGTAGATATGGACTTAGTACTTATTAGATAAACATTGGTAGCTATCGATTCAGTACCCGATGAATAAAATATAGCAGCTATGGAATTAGTGCTTTATGAATGAGCATTGACAACTATGGATTTAGTGCCAGTCCTATAACCCTAGAAGCAAGGGACTTCAGAATAAACGAATGCATGATCGATGACTCTTAGGATAGATCTTGAAGAGTAAAGAAGATAATAGGGATGGGTAATTGGGTTGATTGTTTGATTGTTTAAAAATAATAATTATATTATTGTGGGTTGAAAACCCTATGTACTCACCAGGTTTCCCAACCTGACCCACTCAGTTTATTTATATCACAGGTGTTGATATGAAGTCACATTACACTGAGAGATTAAAGAGATGTAGATCACTAGTGTAAATAAATGTACGTTCCGTTTATGCTTATGTTTCTGTATTGACGATGACATTCCAAACGTTTTAAAATGAATAAAATACGTTTCTTCGAAAGTGTTTTGATAACGTATTTATCGTGTTTTTTTTTTGTGGGAACAAATTCCGCAACATGTTTATGAAAACAAGTACTCTGATTTTTACAAATTATACACAAAATCGGTCTTTTCTGGCCGTGAAAAATGGGGATGTCACAGTTGGGATCAGAGCATTAGTTTAAGTGAACTAGGAATATGGATTTATTTCTAGACATAAACTTAGAATGCTAAGCAATGATTGTGAGGAGTGTGTCTAATAGATTTAGGTAATACACCTGAATAGACACAAGCACTAGCTTATTTTAGGAATGATGCTTAAATTGCTTTTATGTGCTAAATGATTTGCTATGCTATAGTTGGATCGGATTTATGGTCTGTTGCCGACCGGATCTGGAAACCTTATGTGTTTTGGATTCGAAACGTACGAATACAATATTAGAACTAGCATATAAACATCTTGGAGTGATAAGGATGATATAAATGTCATTCCTAAATAAAGATCTACATTCACCTTATTTGATGTATAGATCAAGATGGCAAGGACCCATAGCGGAAACTTGAAAGCAAATGAGAATAGGAATCAACCCCCGGTGATTCAGCAAATACATGTCGTAGTAGAACATGTACCCGAGCCAATCACCATGGCTGGAGTACAAGCCTTGATTCATACTATGTTAGCTGAAAAAAGCGAAGAAACGAGGCGGGTGTCGAATAGCGTGACAACCCAAAATTTCCATTCTGAACAAACCATATCAAGCCAATAGAGGTTAGGACAATTTCAGTGAAATTCAAGACTTCGGGTATAAGTTTGAGTACTTCAGGGTTTACATTTCAGGAAATATCAGGAGAGTGCATGCACTAGGGTTTTGTGCAACACTGTTATTCCAACACTCTGTTATATTAGAAATCATTTCGGGAATAAAAATATTTTCTGCCAAAAATATCTCAGGACTATAAATAGAATTCTAAACCAATTTCATTCATTATTCGCATTTTCAACTAGAGAAAAGCCATTTTCTCTCTCACGGATCTTCAGGTTTTTACCCCAAAACGTGAGTACCTCTTTCTAGTAGTGTTAGATAGCTTATTATGTGTTTATAACATGATTTAGATAGCTAAATAACTAGATTTAGGAGTTTACTCCCCAAGGTGTTCTTGGGCGGTAAACTCCCGAAACAAAGCCTAGCCTTTCCCCCGTGATATGATACTACCTTGGGCTTGTATAGAAGTGTGTTTGGGACATGAAAACAACAAAGAATCACCAAGTTTTGGGTGTTCACGGCCCAAGAAGATCTTGGAGCGTGAACTCCAAAATCATGGACCAAAGAGTGCTTTTGGCACTCCTAAAGTCTTGGACAATTACCAAGGGTTACTCCTACATAAATCAAGGACATTAAACCATCAAAAACACCTTCTAAAGTGAGTTTACAACCATGACATGGTTCTTGGGCCGTAAACATGATTAAAGGGCACCAAAGTGTGTCAAAGACCTTCATATACTTAGGATAAAAGTCTAAGACCTATACCACATGTGCAAGAGGCTTGAAAGCATCAAAAACACCCATCCTTAAGAGTTTACGGCTGCAAACTCTAAAGGAAATGGCCTTAAGGCCGTAAACTCCTCAAAGGGGTGTTTCTATGCCTTAAACCCTTCCAAGAATTGAACCACCAAGTTGGAATAGTTCTAGGGATCATTTAGAACTTGAAAACACAAAATACCACCAAGCTTGGGAGTTTACGGCCGTAAACTCAAGAGTTTACAACCATAAACTCCATGGGTGATGCTATATGGAGAGTAAACTCAAGTATAGGGTCTTTTGGAACCCTAAACCCAAGTACGTTGTCCCACAATAGCTTAGATGAAATCCTTAGGGCTTAAAACACTTATATAAAGTGTTTATTATGTTCTAGGATATCTTAACATTATCAATTAGTAATTTAAGAATAATTGAGAACATATATGTGTGATTATATGTTCATTAGGATCGTAGTGTGTGTACAAGTCCTCACTTGACACCTAACAATCCTACACCGTCCGGTTCATCCAAATCATTATCTACAGGTGAGTTCATACCCCTTAATCAATGTTTTAAATGATTTTAAATGCTTTAATGGGGGGATACAAGTAGAAGTTTTGATTTTAAATGCTTCAAAAAGTGACACATGAAATGGTTTTCTATCTTAAAATACCTTGATAACAAAAGTATTAGTTTTGAAATGTTTATTAAAATGACATCAAGTCACTCTTAATTATTGTTCAAAACTCCTAGAGATCTTGCAAAACCATTATTTTTACCTTCTTTAACCAAACTATACTTATACGCATATGTTCATATATATGTTAGAGATTATAGTTTTCGCCCTTCATTTAGTTTCCAGCACTCTTGGGTAGTAAGAGTATATAAACCTACTTGAACAACCAATTACCTTTTAGTTAACTATCATAGGGATAGTTAGAAGATATCAAACATTATTCCCATTACAAGGAATCACACAGGAGTCAGTTCATTCATGAGTCTAAACCAGTACACTTACATATGCTTACATGATACATGAGTACATTTACCTAGGATTATATGATACATGAGTACGTTTACATAGATACATTTATCTGAATACGCTTACATGAATACCATACATGAGTACTGTTACTTAGATACATTATCCTGTATTCAGTTACCTGGATACTTGTACCTAGAGTTATTAGGAAGATTTATTCGTACCTTCAGTGTAAATTTTCCTGCCTATCCCTGTTCGATGGGATGTCTAGACGGGACTAACCATTCCCAACTGTTAGTAACACTGGGTGATGAACATCTATGGATGTCTAACGTTATCACTTATATTAGGAAGATTTATTCGTACCTTCTGTGTAAATTTTCCAGCCTATCCCTGTTCGACGGGATGTCTAGACAGGACTAACCATTCCGGAACCCAGCTGTTAGCAACACTGGGTGATGAACATCTACGGATGTCTAAGGTTGTTACTTATATTAGTAGTCAGTAACGGGACTAACCATCCCTCCATCCTGCTGTTGCAACAGTGGATGAGATGAAAATCGTCGGATGATTATTAGGTTAACGCTTGTATTAAGAGTCGGCCACAGGACTAACCCTTCCTCCAACCTGCTACTACTACAGAGGACAATTGGACAATCTTCGGATGTTCATTAGGTTATACATGTCGCTTATTGCGATGGCGTGTTAATCCTGGTAACCAGGGATAACACTTACATGGTTATATTTTTCTTATTTACTTTATTTTGTGATATATTCACATAAACGATGAGTTAGACTAAGTACTTTTAGTACTAGTCAATAGAAAGGAAAAACAATCATTTTACTTACAAAACATTAGGGTCTTGGTAGAAGACTATCATATCATTTTTCTGTTTTACTTTATTTTGTGATATATTCACATACACGATTAGTTAGACTAAGTACTTTTAGTACTAGTCAATAGAAAGGAAAAACTATCATTTTACTTACAGAATATTAGGGTCTTGGTAGAAGACTATAATATCATTTTCCTATTTTTCTTTATTTTGTGATATATTCACATAAACGATTAGTTAGGCTAAGTACTCCTAGTACTAGTCAATGGAAAGGAAAACCTATCATTTTACTTACAAAACGTTTAGCTCTTGGTAGAAGACTATCATATCATTTTCCTATTTTACTTTATTTTGTGATATATTCACATAAACGATGAGTTAGACTAAGTACTCTTAGTACTAGTCAATGGAAAGGAACACCTATCATTTTACTTACAAAACGTTTAGGTCTTGGTAGAAGACTATCATATCATTTTCCTATTTTACTTTATTTTGTGATATATTCACATAAACAATGAGTTAGACTAAGTACTCTTAGTACTAGTCAATAGAAAGGAAAACCTATCATTTTACTTTGTCATAACAAAACATTCGGGTCTTGGTAGAAGACCACATTTCATACTCATATCAACTGTTCTATTTAAGGATTTATACGACATTCTTAACAGCATTCCAAAATAGGACAATAACACATAAATACTTATGAATTCACCAGCTTTAAAGCTGATACTCGCTTTCAAAATAACTTGTATTCTCAGGTCATCAGTTAGACAGGTGCGATGGCCATGTTTTTGAGAAGATGGAGCACAGACAAGATTCGCCTTATTTTGATTATTCATTTTATTGTCGTACATTATGAAAGAACACACATGTATTAAAACTTTACTTTTAATGCAATGGATGATGTTGTTGCTTGTTTACTACTTTACACTGTTACGATACTTCACATGACGTCCTCCACCCCGGAACGTTTCCGCCGTTCTTGGGTTTGGGGTGTGACAGATTTGTATCAGAGCATTGTTTATAGTGAATTAAGTATATCAACCCATAAAAGATATACTAACTATAAACACATTGGGATTAAAACACTCTGTCTAAGAGTTTATACTTTTAAATAATAAAACATTTAACAAAGTATACGTGCCTGCATTCATACTAAAATCCGTGTCACAATGACAAGAACAAAAGTATTGAGATTGATGAATATCATAGGTAAGCTCGGGGATGTATGGTCAGTCTTGGGAGTGGCAAAGCCTGATCAACTATGCTGTTCCAAGGAGTGATTAGCACATGCCCAAGAATAGTAGTGATATGGCAACAAGTCTAAAAACTTACCAACATTACCATAATAAGAACATTATAACAGAACCTAAGTCTAAAATATCATAGGGGTGTTTTATGTTACTATAAGTACTTTATACTTGAGAACTAAAATCGAATCTTCATTCCTAAGTTGATAATTGCTAAGTGGATATGCTAAAGTTATATGTAACTAGGATGTTATAGACTTAGAATAGGTGAAATTTTTTCTTTACCCCTATTCCTTGTGAATTTGGTGTTGAGGTCACTTATTCGAAGGCCTATCCTGTGTTGATTACATATAACTGGTACGCACTTTACAAATAGCGATGGAACTAATGAAGATTTCCTAAATAATTATCTAGATAGTTCATCTAATAATTATTTTCATACCCCAAATTCTCGCGTAGATAACATGGCTGGATTCCATCCCCACGACAACCTGTTCCTTCCGAACGTGGTTATTGCTGGATGGTTTGGAGAAGAACCAGTTAATGATCATCCAATCCTTCTGAATGATCACCATGTTGACGGCCTTTCAGATGATGCAATCTCCGAACCCAAGGTTGAGAACCTACCACAGGCAGCTCCCTTTCCAATTCCCAACCCTCGTTCGGCTTTTCATGGCCCGACGCCTGAGTGGGGTGGAATGTTTGGAAACACGGAGCCAAGGACAAGATCATCCCATGCCATTTAATGGTGACCGAAGCTTCTACGACCTAAGCAATGGGGGCTCAGCAGACAGAATCATGCCAATTCTGATCCGAAGAGTTGCCCGAAACGAAATTCAGGGCAGGACAGCTCTACAACGTATCGCAGAAGTTGATACAAATAGAGAAATGCATATGCTTCGCACCAGTCGCCTTGAACATGCTTGTGAGAGGTCTGAGAGAGACCATGAAACCCTGCTGCAAGCACTGGCTGAATCACGAGCGGAAGTCATGGAACTTCGAGTACGCCAGAGAGTGTACAAAAGACACCTACTTGATGTGGAACGCCAACTAGCTGAACTGAGAGTTCACCAGAGGGATGACCGTCGCTAGTAGTAGATACATTACTTTATATTCCTTGTTAGAAAGGAATCGTGTTCCTGTCTATACCCGATGTGGCATTTTCGATGAAACTATCTTGTACTGTAAGTACTTTAGTTAGGTCTTTATACTGTCAGGAACTATCCTCTCTGGATATGATGTAAGACCTTTTTACAAGGTCATTTTCCCGAACTTGTACGTCATGAATATCAAAGATATTGATAGTCGGCTAACTTCTGTGTCGTTTTTTATTCAAATACTCTTATCATACTTTCATTAGAGTCTATTTGAAACATGCTCTAGTCAAGTCATTGGACGATAGCAATTTAACTCCGGAGACATCTCCGAGTCTCTTTTAATGGTTGGATCACGTTATTCGCCAACCAACGATACCTCGGCTAGAATGACAAACATCTTGAGACCATTGCATGAACTTACTTCCGATCTTTGCTGGGACTGCATCATAGGGATGTAGGTCAAACCTTCGTGAACATACTTCCATTCCGTACTAGGACTGCATCATAGGGATGTAGGTCGAACCTTAGAGAACATACTTCTATTCTTTACATGAGTGATCGAACTACATCTAGGTTCAACCATTCTCGCTCACAAATTCATTTTCTTTCGGTGTAACAGAATCATGTCTCCCAGGAAAAACGATTAGCCCATCAACCAAACACCAACTCTTCAGATTGATGCAGCTACCTTTCAAGCCGCAGTCTCGGCTGCCGTGACAGCTATTCTGACCCATCTGAACGCTAACAATGCAAGTGTTAGCGGGATTGTTAACAACCATTTCAATCCAAACAACAACCAAGCACCGCAACGAACAACAAACTACCACGATACCCCGAGTGCTGAGGCCAAGAGTAACAGCCGGAAGTTTTGGGCCAAAAGGAAGAACAAATCGCTTTGAGGGGAGAATAAGAACACAGCTACGAAATCTGCACCTCCTACTACCATTCCTTCGGGTGTCCCAATTGTCCCTACACCAGCCAGGCAATATTCCGGAAACCTACCGAAATGCTATGAGTGTAGCTTTCATCATCTGAGTAGTTGCCGACCGTTACACTGTTATAAGTGCAACAGGAATGGACATACTGCCAGTTACTGTAGGATCCAGATCCAACACATTTCTTCAACCACCAATGTCCAAACCTCTCAGATATGCCATCTATGTGGCGTCATGGGACACTTGAAGAGGGACTGTCCAGCAGGGAAGGGCAACGATGAATCCGGAGGAGTTTGACCTCAGAATGCAAAGAGGCAGTTAAGGACCCTAATATAGTATAGGTTCCCTCCAAATCGTCAGTATTTTGCATGTTCAAAAACATGTTTACAACTAGTGCAACTAGCGTTTTATCTTTTGTGGGATCCTGTCGGTATAGGTGTAACAACCCGATATTTTGAGATGATAAAATGTAATGCCAGTCAAATTTAAGCCAAACCTTAACTTTCCTAAAATCATATTTGGGTTAAATAAAGTGGTAGGGCTCGTATCAAGGTTTTCGTACATATAAAGGACACTAAAATCCGAGTTATAACGAAGAAGTTATGACCAATCAAAAATTCACGGCGAGAACCGGCAACGCTGATAGACGTAAAACGCAAAGTTTCGATACAATAATTTTAGCCTTAGGTATGTAAACGTAAGTCGTAGATTACGTTAAACCATGATCATGCATAAAAAGAACGCCCAAATCTGACTTCGTATGACGAAGTTATGATTTTCCGAAGTTTCTAACCTAACAGTAGACAGCTAAAAACTCGAAACAGAGATCGAGCGATCTTTAGCCGACACAACCTAAACGAAAGTTGGAGAGCCCGACAATAGGAGTATAACAATAAAATGTCTGACGAAAACGGACTTCAGATAAAGAAGTTACGGATTTTTAACGAAGTTATCGTGTCCCGACCTATTAATTAAAATATAATTAAAAATAAAGTCAAAATTAGCCGACGGAGTCTAAATGAAAGTTGTAGAGAATTTTCTCACCTTCGCGTGGATATAAAGAACGTCAAAAACGGAGCTCGTATGCGAAAGTTACGCATTTTAGAAGTTCTTGGCACGCACTTCAAAGTCTTATCCGAAGGAGTACGCCCTGCGTACCCTCGTACGCCCCGCGTATTCGGATACAAGGCTCCGGATCAGCCACGACGACCAGACGCTTCGACCGAGGATGCGGTAAGCAGTGACGCAAACGAACGCCCTGCGTACCCTTGGAGTACGCCCCGCGTACCGAGGACCTCCAGCCTCTATAAATAGATTGCGAAGGTGCCGGCTATTTTCACACAAATGCTTCAATTCTCTCTCACTTTCGCCTCTTTTTTTGTGCCGACAACATCCCGACTTCCCGTTTTCATATCCAAGCCCCGACGAAAGTCCGAAGCCCCGAGATTCCCGAAAATCTCGTCACTTTCCGGTCGAGGTGCCGCCCGGGAAAATCTCGTTCTCTTCAAATCACGCGCCTTCATCGGTGAGTTCATACCCCTAAAATCTACATTTTTATCAATATTGTTTTAATATACACTTTTGAGGGGGGGGAATACAAGTAAACACACGATTTTTATCGTGTGTAACTCAAAGATTCACTAAATACTCATTTTTATCAAGTAAATCATATGTGATTCACAACCATTATGTGGAATCTTTCATACGGAAAACATAACAAGATATCGTCTGATATATATCGAAATTAAATATGTTGTTATACGTATACAAATCAAACAGTTTATTTATACCTCGAGTTCAAGTGTTCATTATGTCACCACAAAAAGTTACACATTTCATAACAAGTGAGCATTACACTAGGGTTACTATACAAATGAAACGAACTTTTGGAAAAACTATAATAGTTTACGACAAACTTTTATACATGTTAAAAACTCTTTATCAAACTGTCTTACATACTTTATGATTCCTTTCAAACGCTGTTAGAATCATGTTACTAACAAAAGTCTTCCTATATTTAAAACTGTTCTTATCAAACAAACTGCTTTCAAATCATTTTATAAACTGACATCAAGTCATCATTTCTTATTTATTAAACTTTTCAAAGGTTTTACAAAACTTCTTTTATATTTTTGTGTTTGCCTATATATGTATACTTATATAAGTAATGTTTGAAGGACTTAGGACGGCTAGCTCGCTTTATTTCCTTTTCCTCAATGGGATGTGGCCTTAGGGCATCGGTTATTCGTCCGAATGTCGTCTAAATATTAGTTATATATATATATATATATATATATATATATATATATATATATATATATATATATATATATATATATATATATGTACATATATAGACATAAAAGTTTCCGTCAGTTCGCTCAGTACCTTTGAGTAGCAAAGGCATATTTCGAATTATACACACACATTATCAATAACTATAATAGGTATAGTTAAGACATACTATTTACCATTCCAAGTACCAGGAGTTATACAAGATTCAGTCTATTCATGAGTCAATACAAATACATTACATACTATGCGAAGAGATACAATTATATACGATTAAAAAGGCATACAATCTTAAGACAAACAATTACAGAAGTATACAACTTCAAGACATACCATTTCAAGTAATACAATTACATGAGATAGTATACTAGATATTCATAACATTTTATATACTACAAGTACCATATCAAGAAGGTATATTCATATACAAAAACAAAATGGACTTTCATACGTAAATCTATTTAATACTAAGAATTGTGAGACATTTCAGCTTCACGTACGTTCGAGTATGCATTTTAAGTCCTGTATTATATACCATAATCCCTTGGAGGGGGAGCGTGATACTTGTGTATAGATCTATACGGGGTTGACAATCCCGCACCTAAACTGTTAGCTACAGTTAGACCGGCAGGTCTGGGGTGACAAATGTCATAACATTCCAACGCCTGAAGAACGTTGTTACAGGCCATCAGTGTCAATAGCATGGTTATAAAACTCACATGGAGTATTAAAAACACGTTGATTTACGGATTTATCATATACCTTAACAGTTATAACTGTACACAAATCTACTGTTTTAGACATGAAAAATATCATGGTAGTACATCTTTGGGTCTTTTAAACTACCACCCACTTATAAACAAATATTGGATTTCTGAAGCAATCATTCAAAACAGTTAAGTCTTGGTAGAAGACTACAATTTATACTAGTAGAAAACATGGGATTTTCTAAGGTTTTCAAACGTTTACAATTACTTGCAAACATGTTCGTTGGTACAAACTTCCCTTCATACATTTACAAGTTTTCTTTACAGCTTTACAAATCAAAGTCACATAAATACTTATGAACTCACCAGCATTATTGCTGATACTCGCTTTCAAAATAACTTGTATTCCCAGGATATGGATAGACAGGTACGACCACCAGGTTCTGTGAAGACGGAGAAATCAAGACTCGTCTTTTATTTTTGAATATTCGTTTTGTAGAATTATACTATGAAAGAACTCAAATGTAATTAAAATTATACTATTAATGCAATGGATGATGTTGTTGCTTTGTTTACTACTTTGCATTGTTGTGATACATTACATGACGTCCTCCGCCCCAGAACGTTTCCGCCGTTCTCGGTTTTGGGGTGTGACAGATTGGTATCAGAGCATTGTTTATAGTGAATCAAGTATATCAACCCATAAAAGATATACGAACTATAAATACAATAGGGATTAAAATACTCTGATAAAGAGATTATACTTTTAAATAATAAAATATTTAAGTAAGTATACGTGCCTGCATACATACTAAAATCGGTATCACTAAGACGGAACAAAAGTATTACGATTGTTGGGCAACACAAGTAGACTTAGAGACATATAGTCAAAACTGGGATAATATAGCCTGATCAACTATATTTTCCAAGGGTTGACTAGCATGTGCCTAAGTGTGGTTGTGAGTTGCAACAAGTCTACAAACTTACCCACAACACCACAATGGGAACAATATAACGTAAACCTAAAATACTATAGCAGTATTTTGTCTATTCTATAAACTACTTATGTGTTAGATTCTTATACCCCAAATTACCGTATAGATAACTTAGCTGGACCCCATCCCCACGACAACTCGTACTTCCTGAACAAAGGCAGTGCTGGATGATTCAGAGAAGAACCAGAGAATGATCATCCAATCCCTTTTGAATGATCACCATACTGAAGACCTTTCGGATGATGATAACCCTGAACTCTAGAAGGAGAACCTACCCCCGGTAACTTCCAATTCAGACCCTAACCCTCGTCTAGCTTTTCATGGCCCGACACTTCCTTGGGTAGTATGCCTAGAAACGTGGAGCGCAGAGCAAGATCAATCTATGTCGTCAAAAGGAGACCGAAGCTACTACCACTTAAGCAAAGGGAGCTCAGCAGACAAAGTTCTAACAATACTGATCCGTAGAGTTGATCAAAATGAAATTCAAGGCAGGACAACGCTCCATTATATCAAAGAAGTTAAATACCAACACAAGAATGCACACCATCTACACCAATCATCTTGAAAACACTCGTGAGAGAACTAAGAGAGACCATGAGACCCTGCTGCAAGCATTAGCTGAAACGCAAGCCGAAGTCATAAGAACTCCAACGGGTGTACGAAGGACACCTTCTTAATAATAATGGAACATTAATTGGCTAACTGAGAGTTCACCAGAAGGATGACCTCCGCCAGAAAAAAGGCTTTATTTCCCTACCTTGTTTAAATGAACTATTTTTCTGTCTATGCCCGATGCAACATTTTCTATGAAACTATCTTGTATTGTAAGTTGGGCCTTTATGCTGCTAAAACCTTCCTACTCTGGATATGATGTAAGACCTTCTTCAAAGTCAAATTTTTCCTAAGCTTATTACATCATAAAGCATCGATGATATTGACAGTCGGCTAACTCCCGTGTCACCTTTGGTTCAAAAACCCTCATCATACCTTCGTTAATATGCTTTAGTCAAGTCATTGGACTATAATAATTTAACTCCGGAGGCATTTCCATGACTCTTCTAGCAGTTGAATCATGTTATCCACCAACCAGTTATACCTCAGCTGGAATGACAAACGTCTTGAAAGACCATTTTACAAACATGCTTCTACTCTATACTATGATTGCATCATAGGGATGTAGATCAAACCGTCATGAACATACTTCCAATCCGTACTAGGACTGCATCATAGGGATGTAGGTCAAACTTGCAAGAACATACTTTTACTCTTTACTTAAAGCAATCGAAGTACATCTAGAGTCAACCAGAATCACTCACAAAAATCTTTATCTTTCGTGTTACAAAAATCATGTCGTCATTCGGAAACGATCCGCTGAGCAACGAAAAACCCTATCCTCCATATCGACGCCGCTTCATTTCAAACTGCAGTAGCAGCTACGGTGACAACTTTCCTTACATACATCAACCCAGGCAACGTAAGCAGGACCGACAAAGAAGTCGAGAGTCCCGATGGTAATACCGAAACGGGAAAAACAACAAATGGCAACTCCTGCAGAACGCTTTAGGAAGCAGTTTCCAAGGTGGTGTAATGAGGAAGGCACTCGTGTCCAAATAACACTAGCTAAACACCTCACTTCCGCCACCAAGGCTAAGTACTAGCCAGTCATGCCACTAATGCGGGGAGATAGGGCATCTCAAGAAGGATTGCCCTATAACAAAGAACTCTGGCGCAGACGGTAGGATCCTCAAGGTTACAGCTGCAGGAGAACCTACTACGAACCCACGTTAATGTAATTTAAGCGTTTCGTTGTAACAGACTTATAAACCATCCAAAACTAGCACAATCAAAGTCTTATCCTTTGTGGGATCCCGTCAGTATAGGGACGCTCGTACTGTGTACACTTGCCAGTTATAGTATACCTTATTCACGACAATAGACTTATAGTAGTCTAAAGTACTGTAACTCTGTTGATGGTTGCACGGTTGTGTTTTGTCTGTAAACGTTTCATATTCAAATCTAATGTCTTTAAGTTTCCTTATGACTCCAACATTATCTTACGACTTGATACAATTAGATCCTCACAAAAACAGCTTCATACGTACATCTCCTTCTCCGAAAACGTCTTTCTAGCGAAACCATCATTCCAGAACACCGAAGTACCCATGTATAGAATACCTCATAGTTCTTTTCTTTTCCAAAGGAATCTCCGAAGTAGCACTTGTACAGTACGTCAAGTTCAAAAATCCAAAGGGTCCATACGGTTGAACTTCGCTGATGAACATGTACATAGGGGTGATATATAATCAAGGTTCTACAAATTCGGAATTGACAAATCCACTTTAACTTCTTTTTCCTCGATGGGATGAGGACTCTAAGAAGAATCATTTATTCGACTACCTTTTCAATCTTAATTATAAACGACTCGTATACCCGAGATTGTGATGGATGAACCAGGTATGAGTTCTACTATGAACTTCAGGACGAAGACTGCCCAAGACTACGAATGATCGTGCTTCCGTAAGAATAAACTTAGAAATACCTATCCTTTTCCTCTAATTCATGAGTAGTCATACTTCTTTTAGACCTTCACGACAGCTAATCCACCACCAGATTTTGACATCATAATCAGTAGTAGTTGATTCAGTCTACATCGGGCCAACATCAAGTGCTTTGATAAAGTAGTTCGTCCCAACCACCCTAAAACAACGAAGCCCTAGTTATTTACAGCCACGAACCCAATACAAACCCTCTCATCTTTTCGTGTATGCATACTCAGAAATGCTTACGAAAGGAATATCATGTATTCCTTGCACACATCGCCGAGACGTGCCAAGAAGTGAAGGACATTCAGAACGTCCAAGAAGTACGCGGCTTTTCCCAACACCTTTCCGAAAGGACAACCGAGACTACCAACACGGCGTCAAGTCAAATTCAGAGTCGACTTAGTTCCAGTAGCCAAATCACCTTATTCTCTAGCTCCAACCGAGGTGCAAGAACTTCCTAACGAACTTAACAAACTCCTCAGAAGGGGATTCTTTAGGACAAGTTTCTCACTTGGAAGAGCACCGGATTCGTCTGTAAACAAGAAAGAGCGTTCCAAACACTAAAGTAAGTCTGATGCACCGCACCAATATTATCCCTCCCAAAAAGGGGATAG
Organism: Lactuca sativa; assembly: GCF_002870075.4. NCBI lineage: Eukaryota > Viridiplantae > Streptophyta > Magnoliopsida > Asterales > Asteraceae > Lactuca > Lactuca sativa. The sequence goes on from NC_056626.2 coordinate 351,373,022, forward strand.
AATATTGCACGGTGTAATGCGATACATATAACCAAGGGCTTGGTTGTATTATTATGCAAGGGGAAAGATCACTACCTGTACCTCAAGACAGTTTAAGACCCAAGAATTTGATTGTTCAACACATGACCTTGATTCAGGAGCAGTGTTGATTGCTCTGAAGATCTGGAGACACTACTTGTAGGGTACAAGGTGTAATACTCTCACCGAACATGGAAACACACAACACACATTCGACAAGGAAAGGATATCATACCAGTGAAGTCAAACGAAAGAAGCAAAGTCATATCCCATTAGTGAAAGATTCACTGGAATGCCAGGCGAAGACGAATGTTTGCTTAAGAACACGAGTATCAAATAGAACTCCTATCCGTAACATGATTGTTAATACTACTTAAAACTAGAATTTCGGGACGAAATTCCCTCTAACAGGGGGATGATGTAACAACCCGATATTTTGAGATGATAAAATGTAATGCCAGTCAAATTTAAGCCAAACTTAACTTTCGTAAAATCATATTTGGGTTAAATAAAGTGGTAGGGCTCGTATCAAGGTTTTCGTACATATAAAGGACACTAAAATCCGAGTTATAACGAAGAAGTTATGACCAATCAAAAATTCACGACGAGAACCGACAACGCTGATAGACGTAAAACGCAAAGTTTCGATACAATAATTTTAGCCTTAGGTATCTAAACGAAAGTCGTATATTACGTTAAACCGTGATCATGCATAAAAAGAACGCCCAAATCTGACTTTGTATGAGGAAGTTATGATTTTCCGAAGTTTCTAACCTAATAGTAGACAGCTAAAAACTCGAAACAGAGATCGAGCGATCATCAGCCGACACAACCTAAACGAAAGTTGGAGAGCCCGACAATAGGAGTATAACAATAAAAAGTCTGACGAAAACGGACTTCAGATAAAGAAGTTACGGATTTTTAACGAAGTTATCGTGTCCTGACCTATTAATTAAAATATAATTAAAAATAAAGTCAAAATTAGCCGACGGAGTCTAAATGAAAGTTGTAGAGGATTTTCTCACCTTCACGTGGATATAAAGAACGTCAAAAACGGAGCTCGTATGCGAAAGTTACGCATTTTAGAAGTTCTTGGCATGCACTTCAAAGTCTTAGCCGAAGGAGTACGCCCTACGTACCCTCGTACGCCCCGCGTACTCGGATACAAGGCTCCGGATCAGCCACGACGACCAGACGCTTCGACCGAGGATGCAGTAAGCAGTGACACAAACGAACGCCCCGCGTACCCTCGGAGTACGCCCCGCGTACCGAGGACCTCCAGCCTCTATAAATAGATTGCGAAGGTGCCAGCTATTTTCACACAAATGCTTCAATTCTCTCTCATTTTCCCCTCGTTTTTTGTGCCGACAACATCCCGACTTCCCGGTTTCATATCCAAGCCCCGACGAAAGTCCGAAGCCCCGAGATTCCCGAAAATCTCGTCACTTTCCGGTCGAGGTGCCGCCCGGGAAAATCTCGTTTTCTTCAAATCACGCGCCTTCATCGGTGAGTTCATACCCCTAAAATCTACATTTTTATCAATATTGTTTTAATATACACTTTTGAGGGGGGGAATACAAGTAAACACACGATTTTTATCGTGTGTAACTCAAAGATTCACTAAATACTCATTTTTATCAAGTAAATCATATGTGATTCACAACCATTATGTGGAATCTTTCATACGGAAAACATAACACGATATCGTCTGATATATATCGAAATTAAATATGTTGTTATACGTATAGGAATCAAACAGTTTATTTATACCTCGAGTTCAAGTGTTCATTATGTCACCACAAAAAGTTACACATTTCATAACAAGTGAGCATTACACTAGGGTTACTATACAAATGAAACGAACTTTTGGAAAATCTATAATAGTTTACGACAAACATTTATACATGTTAAAAACTCTTTATCAAACTGTCTTACATACTTTATGATTCCTTTCAAACGCTGTTAGAATCATGTTACTAACAAAAGTCTTCCTATATTTAAAACTGTTCTTATCAAACACACTGCTTTCAAATCATTTTATAAACTGACATCAAGTCATCATTTCTTATTTATTAAACTTTTCAAAGGTTTTACAAAACTTCTTTTATATTTTTGTGCTTGCCTATATATGTATACTTATATAAGTAATGTTTGAAGGACTTAGGACGGCTAGCTCGCTTTATTTCCTTTTCCTCGTTGGGATGTGGCCTTAGGGCATCGGTTATTCGTCCGAATGTCGTCTAAATATTAGTTATATATATATGTACATATATAGACATAAAAGTTTCCGTCAGTTCGTTCAGTACCTTTGAGTAGCAAAGGCATATTTCGAATTATACACACACATTATCAATAACTATAATAGGTATAGTTAAGACATACTATTTACCATTCCAAGTACCAGGAGTTATACAAGATTCAGTCTATTCATGACTCAATACAAATACATTACATACTATGCAAAGAGATACAATTATATACGATTAAAAAGGGATACAATCTTAAGACATACAATTACAGAAGTATACAACTTCAAGACTACCATTTCAAGGAATACAATTACATGAGATAGTATACTAGATATTCATAACATTTTATATACTACAAGTACCATATCAAGAAGGTATATTCATATACAAAAACAAAATGGACTTTCATACGTAAATCTATTTAATACTAAGAATTGTGAGACATTTCAGCTTCACGTACGTTCGAGTATGCATTTTAAGTCCTGTATTATATACCATAATCCCTTGGAGGGGGAGCGTGATACTTGTGTATAGATCTATACGGGGTTGACAATCCCGCACCTAAACTGTTAGCTACAGTTAGACCGGCAGGTCTGGGGTGACAAATGTCATAACATTTCAACGCCTGAAGAACGTTGTTACAGGCCATCAGTGTCAATAGCCTGGTTATAAAACTCACATGGAGTATCAAAAACACGTTGATTTACGGATTTATCATATACCTTAACAGTTATAACTGTACACAAATCTACTGTTTTAGACATGAAAAATATCATGGTAGTACATCTTTGGGTCTTTTAAACTACCACCCACTTAAAAACAAATATTGGATTTCTGAAGCAATCATTCAAAACAGTTAAGTCTTGGTAGAAGACTACAATTTATACTAGTAGAAAACATGGGATTTTCTAAGGTTTTCAAACGTTTACAATTACTTGCAAACATGTTCGTTGGTACAAACTTTTCTTCATACACTTACAGGTTTTCTTTACAGCTTTACAAATCAAAGTCACATGAATACTTATGAACTCACCAGCATTATTGCTGATACTCGCTTTCAAAATAACTTGTATTCCCAGGATACGGATAGACAGGTACGACCACCAGCTTCTGTGAAGACGGAGAAATCAAGACTCGTCTTTTATTTTTGAATATTCATTTTGTAGAATTATACTATGAAAGAACTCAATTGTAATTAAAATTATACTATTAATGCAATGGATGATGTTGTTGCTTTGTTTACTACTTTGCATTGTTGTGATACATTACATGACGTCCTCCGCCCCAGAACGTTTCCGCCGTTCTCGGTTTTGGGGTTTGACAATAGGGATGCTCGTGCTGCGTATACTTGTCTTTTGTAGTATATCTTGTTCGCAGCAATAGTCTTGTAACAAATCTAAAGTACTGTAACTCTATTCATGGTTGCACGGTGGTTTTTGTCTGTAAACATTTTATGTTCAAATCTAATGTCATTAAGTTTCTGTATGATTCCGACATTATCATACAACTCAAGTAAATTTGATCCTCGAAATACCAGCTCCATACGTACATCTCTTTCTCAGTAAACATCTTTTAGTGAAGCCGTCATATCAAAACACCGAGGTACTAGCGCATGAAGTACCTTATAGTTCCTTTCCATTCTGAAGGAATCCCCACAGTATTACTCATGTTGTACGTCAAGTTCAACTCCAAGATTCATACGGTTGACCTATCACTGAAGAACGTATACATGAGAGTGATATATAATCAATGTTCTACAGGTTTAGAATTGATGTGTAACAACGCAAATTTTCAAACAAATTTTTCATTTTAAAAATAAAGTACTTTCATTCAAAACAAGGCGTAAATAATTTAAATGTCATGTCAAATACAAATTGTCTAAATCCAAAGATCATAAAAACATCCTTCAGTGTGTACAGATCACGCCGGCGCCTTCCCACGGTCCTTGCTAGTACCTGAAACACATACGTAACATCTGTAAGCATAAATGCTTAGTGAGTTCCCCAATATACAACTTACGCACATACGCCTTTCCAGGCCCTGACCTTCCGGTCCATGTGTCTCAGGGGACTTCCGTCCCTGCTGGGTAAACCTTCCGGCCCAACCCACACCGACCTTCCGGTCCATCACACAACATATTGCCTTCCGGCCCATAACATATTGCCTTCCGGCCCATAATATAATCGCCTTCCGGCCCATGACATGCATAGCACATATAACAAATAACTTACCACATATAGCATACATATCACATATCATATCTGACCTTCCGGTCACACAGTCAACCCTTCCGGGTACAGTATAGTGAGAAGACTCACCTCGTGAATACTGAAAGCTAGCAAATCCTGAAATCACTCGTGCTCGATCCGCCGAGCTACAAACTCCCTATAACATCATATATCTCTTATTAACACTTTTATCTTCTAAGTTTAACTGCCCCTAAAAAGTCACACATAGGTCAACTCTGGTCAACGGTCAACGGTCAACGGTCAACTTGACCGGACTTGGCGAGTGCAATCGCGACTCGGCGAGTCTAGACGTCCTCCAATTCTCTAATATTCTCCTTCTACTCGTCGAGTATCCTCCTTGACCCGACGAGTTACTCCTGGAAGAATCGCGGGGCCACCCCGACTCAACTCGCCGAGTCTGAAGAACAACTCGACGAGTTCCAGTTAATCTTCAAGCTACTCGCCGAGTCTGTTCATTGGACTCGGCGAGTCCATGCCATGCAACCGCTCAAACTGCTTTCTAAGGTCAGAACTGCTCCAGCCATTCATAGGTCTGGCCTTCCTAGACTGATCCATTACGTAAGGTCCTCATTTCGGTGCTCATGATACACCCCAAGACTTATAATTTACATATTGACCTAAGGCATAAGGATTCCAATCCAAAACCTTCATCAATTCCCGAAATGCACAGGCATGGGACATTCTGGACCTCCAAAGGTCCCAATACAGGGTTACAATCGTTTGGGGGACTAGGGTAACATTCAATCTAGTCACAAAAGGGTTCCATAAACCCTAATTCCATAAACACATCAACATAGTAGAGTATACTCGAATTCTTACCTGGATGATGTAGTCTCTGTGTCTCCAATCCTCAGAACGTGACTCCCTTGCTGTTCCTTTAGCCAAGCCCTTCTCTTCCTTGCACAACAACTCCTTCAAAATCACCAATGGCCTTTAACCTTGCTCCAGATGCACACAATCGATTTAGGGTTCCTCTCAGAAGGCTCAAATGAACAATGACGGCCAATAAGTCCCTTTTATACGTCCCAAACCTGAACGGTTAGGGTTTTCGCTAAACAGCGCAGACTCGCCGAGTCCATATCCGGACTCGTCGAGTCCAGTCGCGAACCCGCGACCAGGTCTGCGATCCTACTCGGCGAGTCTAGGCTCCAACTCGCCGAGTCCCTTCTTAAAACACCCCAAAAACATAATTTTAACCATACCTGAGATTCCGGGCTATTACAATTCTCCCCCACTAGGATTAGACTTCGCCCTCGAAGTCTCACTCTGAAAATAGTTCCGGATGCTGCTCCCGCATCTCACGTTCCGGCTCCCAAGTCATTTCCGATCCCTTCCGGTGCTGCCACTGAACCAACACTAGAGGTACCTCGTTGTTCCTCAAAACCTTGATCTTCCGATCCCTGATGGCCACTGGTCTCTCAGCATAATTCAGGCTTGCATCCACCTGAATATCCTCTAATGGAACCACTGCCGACTCATCGGCTATGCACTTCCTCAATTGCGACACATGAAAAGTGTCGTGGATTTGCCCCAACTCCGCTGGCAACTCCAAACGATAGGCTACCCGGCCTATCCTTGCAATCACACGAAATGGCCCAATATACCGGGGCCCCAACTTGCCCCTCTTCCTAAATCGAATCACCCCTTTCCAAGGAGAGACCTTCAGGAGGACGAAGTCGCCGACTTGAAACTCAAGCTCGGATCGGCGCCTGTTTGCATAACTCTTCTGTCGGCTCTGGGCGGTCAATAACCTCTGTCTAACTTGCTGAATCTGCTCTGTCGTCTGGAGCACGATCTCCATGCTGCCCATCACTCTCTGTCCCACCTCTCCCCAGCAAATGGGGGTCCGACACCTCCTACCATACAACAGCTCAAAAGGTGGCATACCAATGCTCGAATGATGGCTGTTGTTGTAGGAAAACTCTGCCAAGGGTAAATACGCATCCCAGCTACCCCCGAAGTCTAACACATATGCTCGAAGCATGTCCTCCAGCGTCTGAATCGTCCGCTCGCTCTGACCGTCTGTCTGGGGATGGTATGCGGTACTAAAATGCAATCTAGTACCCAGCTCCTCATGGAATTTCTTCTAGAATCTGGAAGTGAAACGCACATCACGGTCCGAAACAATCGAGATCGGCACCCCATGCCGAGATACCACTTCTCTCACATATATCTCCGCCAACTTCTCCGCTGAAGAACTCTCACTGATGGCAAGGAAGTGTGCACTCTTCGTCAACCTATCCACAATCACCCAAATGGCATCGACTCCTCTGGCAGTCCTCGGTAATTTGGTGATGAAATCCATAGTGATCTGTTCCCACTTCCACTCGGGAACCTCCAATGGCTTCAACTTACCATGCGGTCTCTGGTGCTCGGCCTTAACCCTACGGCAGGTCAAACACCTTTCAACGAACCATGCGACGTCCCTCTTCATACAGGGCCACCAATACTCTTTCCTCAAATCCAAATACATCTTCGTAGCCCCGGGATGGATCGAGAATTTCGATCGATGAGCCTCTTCCATCAAAGTAATACGCGTACCACCCACGAACGGTACCCAAATCCGACCCTGAAACGTCAGAAGCCCTCGTCCGTCCTTAACGAACTCTGAAATTAGCCCAACGACCCGCTCTTTCTTCTGCATCTCTGGTCGCACAGCCTCGGCCTGTGCCCCACAAATAGCATCCAATACTGGAGTCATCACAGTCAATCTCAAACATACATCTCGCAATGGAGTGCTCTCCGCCCTGCAGCTCAATGCATCGGCTACCACATTAGCCTTGCCTGGGTGGTACAGGATTTCACAATCATAATCCTTGACCACATCCAACCACCTCCTCTGACGCATATTTAGGTTGGGCTGATCCATCAAGTACTTCAAGCTCTTATGGTTCGTGTATATCGTACATCAAACCCCATACAGGTAGTGACGCCAAATCTTGAGAGCGAACACTACTGCCCCCAACTCTAAATCATGCGTGGGATATCTCGCCTCATGAGGCTTCAGCTGCCTCGACGCATAAGCTATCACATGACCCCTCTGCATCAACACTGCACCTAGTCCCGAGATCGATGCATCGCAATATACTACAAAATCTTCCATCCCTTCCGGGAGAGCTAATACCGGGGCTTCGCACAACCTTTGGCGAAGTGTCTCAAAGGAGGTCTGCTGCTCGGGCCCCCATGAGAATGCAACACCCTTCCGGGTCAATCTGGTGAGCGGCACTGCGATCTTGGAGAAATCCTTAATGAATCTCCGATAATACCCTGCCAACCCAAGGAAACTCCTGATCTCAGAGGGTGACTTCGGCACCTCCCAACTCATCACCGCCTCAACCTTGGCCGGATCGACCAATATCCCCTCCTGATTAACAACATGTCCTAGAAATTAGACCTCCCGCAACCAGAAGTCACATTTGGAGAACTTTGCATAAAGCTTCTCCGACCTCAATACCTCAAGGACCTCCCTCAAATGTTCTTCATGCTGCTCTCTAGATCTCGAATACACTAGAATGTCGTCGATAAATACAATCACTGACCGATCCAACATCGGCCTGCAAACCCTGTTCATGAGATCCATGAACACAACCGGGGCATTGGTGAGCCCGAAAGGCATCACCACAAACTCATAATGCCCATATCGCGTCCTAAACGCTGTCTTCTGGACGTCCTCATCCCGCACTCTCACCTGATGGTACCCTGACCTCAGATCGATATTGGAAAACCAAGATGCTCCCTGCAACTGATCGAATAAATCATCGATCCTCGGTAATGGGTAACGGTTCTTGACCGTCAACTTGTTCAACTCCCGGTAATCAATGCACATCCGGTGTGAACCATCCTTCTTCTTGACGAACAGAATAGGTTCTCCCCACGGCGAGCTGCTCGGCCGAATGAATCCCTTCCCCAACAACTCCTGGAGCTGCGAGGACAACTCTTGCATCTCAGGAGGTGCAAGACGATAAGGCACCTTAACAATAGGCGCGGCCCCCGGAACCAGGTCGATACCAAACTCTACTTGCCTCACAGGAGGTACTCCCGGCAACTCCTCGGGGAAAACATCTGGAAACTCACGCACCACTGGGACCTCCTCAACTGACCTCGGTCTCTCGGAAACCTCCCGCGTATCCATCACATACGCCACAAAACCCTTACAGCCCTGCTGTAGACACTGCCTCGCTCTAGCGGCCGAACAAAAAGCTGATCCCGAACAGGTACCCTCGCCGTACACCGAAAGGACTCCCCCACTATGGTCTCGAATAGTCACCAGCTGACGCTCACAGTCGATGACAGCGCCGAATCGGCTCAACCAGTCCATGCCCACGATGACACAGACGTCACCCATCGCAATAGGAATCAGGTCAATCGAGAACTCAACCCCGAAAATCTCTAGCACGCATCCCCGAAGAACCTCCATGGCACAAATCACTCTCTCGTCAGCTATAGAAACTCTCAAAGGTCGGCTCAACTACTCACGACTAACGCTGGTATGCTGACTAAAGGCTAAAGATACAAAGGACCTACTCGCACCCGAGTCAAATAACACTAAGGCAGGCACAGAGTTCACAAGGAAAGTACCTACGCGTATAATAACATAAGCATAACATCTCGACATTAAAATAATTACATGAATTACAGCATACCTGCCACAACATCGGGCGCAGCGCGGACCTCCTCCGCAGTCAGCTGAAAGGCTCTTCCCCGAGCCCTCGGGGCCTCGGCCTTCACCGGTCGAGTCGCAGTAGCTCTGGCAGCAGGTGCAGATCCCTGAAGAAGCTGAGGGCACTCGGCCTTCCGATGGTCTGTCTGGTTGCAATGAAAGCAAACCGTAAACCCCTTGGGGCACTCCCTAGCAATGTGCCCCTCCTTGCCACACTTGTAGCAAGCACCAGATCGACATGCCCCATCATGACCCTTGCCGCACTTTCCGCAAGTGCAGCCCTTCGAACCTCCTGTCCTCGAATCGGCGGACTTTATCCGCTTGGCTGCCGGCTGGGACTGAGCCGGTCGCCGGTCCACCCGCTGAGATTCGGCCTCCTCCCTGACCTGGGTCTCCAACTCGATCTCGCGCTTCCTGGCATTCGCCTGAAGCTCAGCAAAAGTATGGTAGGTGGAGTTTGACACAAACTCCCGGATATCCCTCCTCAACACACCCAAGTACCGGCTCATCCGAGCCTGATCAGTGGACACCAGCTCGGGGCAGAACATCGCCCTCTCATGAAACTTCCGCGTGATCACCGCAACAGAATCAGTACCCTGCTTGAGGGTTAAGAACTCCTGAACCAATCGTTCCCTCTCTACCAGGGGAACGTACTCGTCCCTGAACATAGCAGTAAACCCCTCCCATGTCACTGCTGTAATCTCTGCCAAAGTGAAGTTCGCCGTCATGAACTTCCACCAATCCTTCGCTCCCAGACGGAGCTGGTTCAAAGCAAACCGTACCCTCAGGTGCTCCGGGCATGAACAAGTGTAGAAGCACCCCTCTATATCCGCGATCCACCTCATCGCAGCAATCGGATCCTGCGTCCCATCGAACTTAGGTGGCTTCGTGTTGCTGAACTCCCGGAACAGCAATGAGTCACCCCCCTGTGGCCTGACAGCGGCCACAGCTGCGGTAGCTGCAGCGGCTGCAGCTTCAGTCAATGTGGCGTACCGCTCCTCAAACGTGTCCATCAGGGTGGTCTTAATAGACCCAAACATCTCCGGGATCTCAGCCCGGATCGCCGCAGCTACCTCCTCGTGAATCATCTGACGAATCTCCTCGTCACTCACACCGCTCGAACTCGCTCCGTGGCGTGGTCTAACCATGATGTCTCTGAAATACAACATAGAACTATCAGAGACTCCATCGAGTATAATCGCACTCGATAACGCAACCCTACTCAGTCTCCGATATTCAGGGATTCTTACTTGGGTCTCCCACTGACCCGGTGTCTTCGGTAGTACGGGCCCAATACTACCGACCACACCGCATCAGCATTCATCCCAAGTCTTCCTCCCCAAACCCCGGACAGTGAGTACTCCACTTCTGTTATGCACTATCTACTCGTACACTAGCAAAGCATCTCATATCGGCAAACTTCCCTAGACTAAGGTATCACAATTCAGGCCACTCTAGTCCTACCATGAATACCTCATCTTCTAGCATGCATAACAATTCATATCATATAATATTGTAAGGTATTTTTGGGATCTTTACCGTTCGGGCGCTGACTGATCGTACACACTGCTTCTTTCTTGTTTACCACAAAATCATTCATAAAAGTTTATGCCTTTATTTGTAAAAGTTTTCCTCAAATCCTCGGTTTGAGTTCAGTTACGCCCGAAGGTGCACCCGAATCCCTCAAACCAAGGCTCTGATACCAATTGTAACAACGCAAATTTTCAAACAAATTTTTCATTTTAAAAATAAAGTACTTTCATTCAAAACAAGGCGTAAATAATTTAAATGTCATGTCAAATACAAATTGTCTAAATCCAAAGATCATAAAAACATCCTTCAGTGTGTACAGATCACGCCAGCGCCTTCCCACGGTCCTCGCTAGTACCTGAAACACATACATAACAACTGTAAGCATAAATGCTTAGTGAGTTCCCCAATATACAACTTACGCACATACGCCTTTCCAGGCCCTGACCTTCCGGTCCATGTGTCTCAGGGGACTTCCGTCCCTGCTGGGTAAACCTTCCGGCCCTACCCACGCCGACCTTCCGGTCCATCACACAACATATTGCCTTCCGGCCCATAACATATTGCCTTCCGGCCCATAATATAATCGCCTTCCGGCCCATGCCATACATAGCACATATAACAAATAACTTACCACATATAGCATACATATCACATATCATATCTGACCTTCCGGTCACACAGTCAACCCTTCCGGGTACAGTATAGTGAGAAGACTCACCTCGTGAATACTGAAAGCTAGCAAATCCTGAAATCACTCGTGCTCGATCCGCCGAGCTAAAAACTCCCTATAACATCATATATCTCTTATTAACACTTTTATCTTCTAAGTTTAACTGCCCCTAAAAAGTCACACATAGGTCAACTCTGGTCAACGGTCAACGGTCAACGGTCAACTTGACCGGACTCGACGAGTGCCATGGCGACTCGGCGAGTCTAGACGTCCTCCAATTCTCTAATATTCTCCTTCTACTCGTCGAGTATCCTCCTTGACCCGACGAGTTACTCCTGGAAGAATCGCGGGGCCACCCCGACTCAACTCGCCGAGTCTGAAGAACAACTCGACGAGTTCCAGTTAATCTTCAAGCTACTCGCCGAGTCTGTTCATCGGACTCGGCGAGTCCATGCCATGCAACCGCTCAAACTGCTTTCTAAGGTCAGAACTGCTCCGGTCATTCATAGGTCTGGCCTTCCTAGACTGATCCATTACGTAAGCTCCTCATTTCGGTGCTCATGATACACCCCAAGACTTATAATTTACATATTGACCTAAGGCATAAGGATTCCAATCCAAAACCTTCATCAATTCCCGAAATGCACAGGCATGGGACATTCTAGACCTCCAAAGGTCCCAATACAGGGTTACAATCGTTTGGGGGACTAGGGTAACATTCAATCTAGTCACAAAAGGGTTCCATAAACCCTAATTCCATAAACACATCAACATAGCAGAGTATACTCGAATTCTTACCTGGATGATGTAGTCTCTGTGTCCCCAATCCTCAGAACGTGACTCCCTTGCTGTTCCTTTAGCCAAGCCCTTCTCTTCCTTGCACAACAACTCCTTCAAAATCACCAATGGCCTTTAACCTTGCTCCAGATGCACACAATCGATTTAGGGTTCCTCTCAGAAGGCTAAAATGAACAATGACGGCCAATAAGTCCCTTTTATACGTCCCAAACCTGAACGGTTAGGGTTTTCGCTAAACAGCGTAGACTCGCCGAGTCCATATCCGGACTCGTCGAGTCCAGTCGCGAACCCGCGACCAGGTCTGCGATCCTACTCGGCGAGTCTAGGCTCCAACTCGCCGAGTCCCTTCTTAAAACACCCCAAAAACATAATTTTAACCATACCTGAGATTCCGGGCTGTTACATGATGATTTCACTATAACTTCTTTTCCCTCGATGGGATGTGTGGTTAAGGAGGAATCAGTTATTCGACTACCTTTTCAACCTTAGTTATATACGACTCGTATACACGAAATTGTGATCATTGAACAATGTATGAATTATAATATTGAACTTCTGGACGGAGACTGCCCAAGACTACGAGTAATTGCATTTAGTATGTGAATAAACTTAGGACCCAGTATGACTCTTATAACCAGAACGCCTTATAGTCTAAACATCTACGGAAGATACAAGAACAGCCCGGACAACACAACGAACTACACAACAACAGAATTAGAAAACCAGGTTTGTCACCCTTGAGAGCTCCGGTCTTATTCTTACCAGAAGTCGACGGAGTGCATCATATGTACCTCGACTACCGGAGACTTCCTTTAGAATTGCTTTAGAAATCGTTGTCTCTGCCTCGCTTAGACGAATTAATTGAGCAAACACAGGGAAAGAGTTACTTTTAGAAATGGACCTGAGATCCGAATATCACCAGTTCGATGTGATAGGGAAGGATGTCCGGAAGACTATCCTCCGAACTCAATGCGGACATTTCAAGTCAGTAGTGATACCCCTCGGATAGGACCAATACGCCCACAGTATTCATGAGCTAAATGAGTGGAGTACGTCTTTCTTACTGGGATCAGTTCGTCATTTCTCCATGAAATGACCTACTTATCTACCCTCGTAGTAAGAAAGAACCCATGGGAACATTACCCTCGGTGATACTTTTCACAAAGTTCTCTGAACATGAGTTTTGGAATTAAGAGTCACATTTCCTGAAACACATTATTAGTGATGTGGAAATTCTTGAGTACTCTGGCAAGTTATCCAAAACTGTTGGGAATTTGTCAGCACCATAGTCACCGAAGGAAAAATTCGCCAAATTCTACGTCTTAAAGACCTACTATCATAGTCCATTCGGAATCCCACACAAACTTTATGAACCCTTTCAACTTTGACCCAGCAAGGGATGGCCATTGACTGGGAAGTAAGCGAGAGGAAGAACTTTGGAATTCCAAGTGAGAGACCAAATTCTTTAGGAAACCTCACTATGGGAATGGCTTAATACGCTTCGTAAATCGTGGAAAGCGAAATCCAATATAGTTAGGACCTCCAAGATTCTTACCAGAATCGGTCCTGCATCTCACAAATTAGACCTACTCTGCGAACGCAATAACGTACATTTTCCCCTTCGCGTCTCGAACTTGAAACAATACCTTTCCGTTAGGACTTTCGTAATCCCTCTCGACGAGATCGAGATTTACGAGATCCTTACCTTCATATTGGAACCGTAGTGACCCTCGACCGAGTGGCCAAGCGGACGAAGCAACGCCGTCGCCCATTAGTGAAGGTTCGTTGGAATACAAACTGAGAACCCGATTTCACTTGGGAGCGTGAGAGCAAATCGATTAGGAAGTTTTCACCTAACGACTCGATCATTTATACCTACTTCCTTATCTAAATTCTAATTTCGGGATGAAATTCCCTTTATCAGGCGAGTGGATGCACTAGGGTTTTGTGCAACACTATTATTCCAACACTCTGCCAAAAATATCTCAGGACTATAAATAGAATTCTGAACCAATTTCATTCATTATTCGCATTTTCAACTAGAGGAAAGCCATTTTCTCTCTCACAGATCTTCGGTTTTTTATCCTAAAATGTGAGTACCTCTTGCTAGTAGTGTTAGATAGCTTATTATGTGTTTATAACATGATTTAGATAGCTAAATAACTAGATTTAGGAGTTTACTCCCCAAGGTGTTCTTGGGCGGTAAACTCCCGAAACAAAGCCTCGCCTTTCCCCCGTGATATGACACTACCTTGGGCTTGTATAGAAGTGTGTTTGGGACATGAAAACAACAAAGAATCACCAAGTTTTGGGTGTTCACGGCCCAAGAAGATCTTGGACCGTGAACTCCAAAATCATGGACCAAAGAGTGCTTTTGGCACTCCTAAAGTCTTGGACAATTACCAAGGGTTACTCCAACATAAATCAAGGACATTAAACCATCAAAAACACCTTCCAAAGTGAGTTTACGGCCATGACATGGTTCTTGGGCCGTAAACATGATTAAAGGGCACCAAAGTGTGTCAAAGACCTTCATATACTTAGGATAAAAGTCTAAGACCTATACCACATGTGCAAGAGGCTTGAAAGCATCAAAAACACCCATCCTTAAGAGTTTACGGCCGCAAACTCTAAAGGAAATGGCCTTAAGGCCATAAACGCCTCAAAGGGGTGTTTCTATGCCTTAAACCCTTCCAAGAATTGAACCACAAAGTTGGAATAAATCTAGGGATCATATAGAACTTCAAAACACAAAATACCTCAAAGCTTGGGAGTTTACGGCCGTAAACTAAAGAGTTTACAACCGTAAACTCCGTGGGTGATGCTATATGGAGAGTCAACTCAAGTATAGGGTCCTTTGGAACCCTAAACCCAAGTACCTTGTCCCACAATAGCTTAGATGAAATCCTTAGGGCTTAAAACACTTATATAAAGTGTTTATTATGTTCTAGGATGTCTTAACATTATCAATTAGTAATTTAAGACTAATTGACTGCATATATGTGTGGTTATATGTTCATTAGGATCGTAGTGTGTGTACAAGTCCTTACTTGAGACCTAACAATCCTACACCGGCTGCTTCATCCAAATCACCATCTACAGGTGAGTTCATACCCCTTAATCAATGTTTTAAATGATTTTAAATGCTTTAATGGGGGGATACATGTAGAAAACAATATGTTATTAAATCAATCTTATACATTTTATAACTGTCTTTTCACTCAGTAGATTTCACATATTTCAAAAAGTGACACATGAAATGGTTTTCTATCTTAAAATACCTTGATAACAAAAGTATTAGTTTTGAAATGTTTATTAAAACGACATCAACTCACTCTTAATTATTGTTCAAAACTCCTAGATATGTTGCAAAACCATTATTTTTACCTTCTTGAACCAAACTATACTTATACGCATATGTTCATATATATGTTAGAGATTATAGTTTTCACCCTTCATTTAGTTTCCAACACTCTTAGGTAGTAAGAGTGTATAAACCTACTTGAACAACCAATTACCTTTCAGTTAACTATCATAGGGATAGTTAGAAGATATCAAACATTATTCCTATTACAAGGAATCACACAGGAGTCAGTTCATTCATGAGTCTATACCAGTACACTTACATATGCTTACATGATACATGAGTACATTTACCTAGGATTACATGATACATGAGTACGTTTACATAGATATATTTATCTGAATACGCTTACATGAATACCATACATGAGTACTGTTACTTAGATACATTATCATATATTCACTTACTTGGATACTTGTACCTAGAGTTATTAGGAAGATTTATTCGTACCTTTTGTGTAAATTTTCCTACCTATCCCTGTTCGATGGGATGTCTAGACGGGACTAACCATTCCGGAACCCAGCTGTTAGTAACACTGGGTGATGAACATCTACGGATGTCTTAGGTTATCACTTATATTAGGAAGATTTATTCGTAACTTCTGTGTAAATTTTCCTGCCTATCCCTGTTCGATGGAATGTCTAGACGAGACTAAGCATTCGGGAACCCAGCTGTTAGCAACACTGGGTGATGAACATCTACGATGTCTAAGGTTGTTACTTATATTAGTAGTCAGTAACGGGACTAACCATCCCTCCATCCTGCTGTTGCAACAGTGGATGAGATGAAAATCTTCGTATGAATATTAGGTTAACCCTTGTATTAAGAGTCGGCCACGGGACTAACCCTTCCTCCAACCTGCTGCTGCTACAGAGGACAATTGCACAATCTTCGGATGTTCATTAGGTTATACATGTTGCTTATTGCGATGGCGTGTTAGTCCTGGTAACCAGGGATAACACTTACATGGTTATATTTTTCCTATTTACTTTATTTTGTGATATATCACATAAACGATGAGTTAGACTAAGTACTTTTAGTACTAGTCAATAGAAAGGAAAAAATATCATTTTACTTACAGAACATTAGGGTCTTGGTGTGAGCAGATCTTTAAGACCGTTTTGGTCTTTTCGAACCATTGCATTAGTGCAATGACTCCCCCAATTCCATTAAAAGTTCTTGGCTTAGCGTTAGAGAACTCCTTATGAGTACATTCTCTTACTTGACCATGACCAGCGCCATGATTGGAATGATTCGTGCTGCTTCCTGCCCCTCCATTTCCGTTGGAGTTTATTTGCGAGAGGGTTGCAGTTACTGCTGCTGTGGTAGCAGCCTGGACCAAGGCTGGATCATAAGTTGGCGGTGGAGGTGGTGCCGTGCCCGGTCTGGGCCTTAGGTTTGGGCGAGGAGGCATCGCGCTGCCAAAAAGAAAATGAAAGATTTATAAGTTTTGGTAGTTCAGAGTTGACTTATAATGATTTAACCCTCCTTAATCGTTTAAGTATTTGGTTTGGCCAACATAGGGCTTTGAGCTTGATTCACAAATATCGTTTGAATAGATGTACTTATGGATTGAACAGACTACACATAATTAAAACAAGAAAGAGATATGCCCTATATATATTAAACATATAGTTGTGTTACATCTGAGTCTTAGGCAAAAGTTTTTGACCTTTCTAAAGGTCTCCGATTACAGAAAATTTCAAAGAAAATAATACTTTTATCCGAAGTCCTAATTTATAAGAAAATTTTAGAATCGGGCAAGTACTACTTGCGGCTTGGTTTGCGCTTGGAACTTGACTCCGTGTCGGACTGCTTTGACTCCATGAGGCGCCTATCAAACGCGGCTTGTCGTTCCCTTATCTCCGCTATTGCTGCGATTGCTGCATTCATTTGTTCTTGGATGGCATTAGTGCGGTCTAAGCCATACCCTTGCAACTTGTCCAACCGACGGATGTCGGAAGTGTGCACTTGCACTTCCACATTGACCTCGCGGATCCGGTTGGCTTGAACTCCAGATTGGTAGCACTGGTTGGCTAGTTTCCCAACCATGACTGGAAGTGCTCGGTCTGCTGATCCCCCACCTCTGACATCATAAAAGTCTCGGCACATGCCGTAGGGAGGGCGTAAGCTTTGTTGTCGGCTCCAATGGTGGAGGTGACTTCCCCACACAGGAGTGGGTCCTTGGAAGTTCCTCACGTGGACAGGAGGTTGTGGGGCCGGTGGATTGATAACCTCTGGTTCTGAATCTGTGCCAGAGTCATCTCCCCCATCCAATTCTATCGGCTCTTCGTCTTCTTCGGGATCTTCTTCAATCCATCCTCCATTACCTTGGTTGGGGAAGTAGGGGTCATTGGGGTGGTGGAATCCAGCCATTGAGTCTGTACGAGAATAGGGTTAAGAATTTACTATAAGCTAGAGTACATGAAATTTACCTTTAAGTTTAATGGTTGATGACAACACAAAAACTCCCTTAGTATTATGTAATAAAATTTTTGTCCGCTGCAGACACTCCTTGGCACATGTTAGTCGACTCTTGGACAAATATAGTTGATCAGGCTATACTCTTCCCAGTTTCAATTACATGTCCCGAGGTGTACCTGTAATGCACAACTTATTTATAATACTTCTAAAATGGTCCGATGTGAAACTGTTATTAGTACGAAATGAATGCATGCTTATTTTACAAAAACTACATAAATTTAATTTCAAAAGTATTACTCTTCTCAGAGTGTTTTTGCCCAGTTGAGTTTATAGTTGTATACCAAAAAGAAATGGTTTTGATATACTTAATTCCCTATAAACAAAGCTCTGATACCAATCTATCACACCCCCAAACCAGAACGGCGGAAACGTTCGGGGGCGAAGGACGTCATATTCAGTATCATAACAGTTCATAGAAAGGAAAGTACACACCACCATACATATATAAAGGTTTTAAAAATGTTTACATCATTGTATTCATTACATGCTCAAAAGATAAATGCATAAACATCTTTCAAAAGAAATAATTAACGCCAGCACGTTAATCCCCAAAAGTTGAGTTCCAAACCTGCTTAACGGTTCCCTGAGAATACAAGTTATTTCAAAAGAAAAAGTGTCAACAATTAAGTTGGTGAGTTCATAAGTGATTTAGAAACATTGAATGCCATTCCAAAAATGAGTGTATATTTTCCAGGAAAATCCCTTATTTTCTAATAAAAGTATGAAATGCATGAGAGTATTTGTGTTGAAAAATGTAGCTAGTTGAACCAAGAAAATCCCTTATTTTCCTAATAGTTGTTTGGTTTGTATACATGAAAATCCCTTATTTTCCTAAAGTAATAGTTTGTTTAATGTCCAAGAAAAAAAAAGTTGAAAGCAATCCACATGCTTTAGGCTATTTTAAACATAGATTTATATAATAAACCTATCAGAAGATTTCAGTTTGTTAGATAAAGAATAGTTTTAATAGCTACTCGTTCATCAATCAGAAGTACTATAATAATTGTATATCCGATGAATTTTATAACCATACTAAACATAATATGCCTGTAGCGACGTTCTTCAGGCGTCGTAGCGTTATGACAAACTGTCACCCCAAAGGAAGGACTGTAGCTTATCAGTCAGGGCGCGGGATCATGACTTCCCGTATAGATCTATACACATTGGACACGTTCTCCGAACGGGAGACTCTGGTTATAGACAGGACTTGTAGCGATACCTTCTAATAAAAAGGCAGTACTTGAAGATGTACGTGTCTCATGGATTCTCAACTAAGTCTGTATTAAAGTAATAGTTTTGTGTGCAAAGTTTATCCTTTTTCACAATGTTTGACAAAGCATAAATCATAAGTTTTTAGAATGTATGAAACGGTTTAGCAATGAATGATACTTTGGAATTACTAAATACTTTGTATAAATCTAATGCACGTAAAGTATGACAAGAGTTTTCACATAGTAGTACTAAATCACAAGTGATTCATTTGATAAAAACGAGTAAGTGAAATATTATGAAATACACGATAATAACTGTATGTTTACTTGTATTCCCCCCCCCCCCACCCTAAAAGAGTATAAAAACATTTAAAATATATTTAAATTGTGTTTGAAAGGGGTATGAACTCACTTGGAAGTTTGAAGATAGCGAGATGGAAAACCAGGAAGAGTTTCGTCTAGGGAAACGGATATTTCTCGGGATTCTCGGGAATCTCGGGAGTAAAATCGACTCTCAGGACTTGAGTAAAAATGACCAGGGCTTCGGGTTTGAACGGGCATGGAAAACGAGGCAAAACGCAAGGGAAATGAGAAGAAATGAGCAAGTTTTTCGGAAACCCTCGCACCCCTTTTATAGGGGCTGAGAGGCCTCGGTACGCTGGGCGTACGGGCGTACGCAGCGCGTACCCGTGCGTCACCCGTGACCGAGTCCTCGACTGCCTCGGCTTCGGATGGGACGGAAAGGTGGGTAGCTCGCATAGGGGCGACGTGGACGGACCAAGACCACGGCCCTCGGGTACGCGGGCCGTACTGGGTTACACGGCGCGTACCTCGGATGAGGACGCTGACTCCTCTTCGGATATTACTAGCATTTTTGAATTAAATTTATATATAATAAATTTAATAAACTTCAAAAAATCATATCTTCTTCATACGAACACCTTTTTCGATGGTCTTTATATCCACACGTAGGTGACACTAAGATCTACAACTTTCGTTTAGACTCCGTTGGCAAATTATGAAATTATTTTTATTATTTATTTATTAAAATAACGTGATTAAGGAATTTCTTTAAAAATTCATAACTTCTTTATCTGACGTCGGTTTTTGCCAGACTTTTTACCGCTGAAATACCATTGTCGAGACCCACGATTCTCGTTTAGGTCATTCCGGCCAAAAGTCGCTCGATCTCTGATTCGAGTTTTTAGCTGTCTGCTGCTAAGCCGAACTTGGAAAAATCTTAATTTCAATAAACGAAGCCGGATTTGGGCATCCATTTTACATACAATCCCAGTTTATTGATATTAAACATAGTAGGAATTTAAATAGATACTTTTTGGGCATTTTATTATCAAAGTTGATTTTATAAACTCTAAGGTGGTTACAATACTTGACTTTTTAGGTCATTAGAAAGAGTTGAAATATCGGGTTGTTACAGAAGACTATCATATCATTTTCCTATTTTACTTTATTTTGTGATATATTCACAAAAACAATGAGTTAGACTAAGTACTCTTAGTACTAGTCAATGGAAAGGAAAACCTATCATTTTACTTACAAAACGTTTAGGTCTTGGTAAAAGACTATCATATCATTTTCCTATTTTAATTTATTTTGTGATATATTCACATAAACAATGAGTTAGACTAAGTACTCTTAGTACTAGTCAATAGAAAGGAAAACCTATCAATTTACTTTGTCATAACAAAACATTCGGGTCTTGGTAGAAGACCACATTTCATACTCTTATCAACTGTTCTATTTAAGGATTTATACGACATTCTTAACAGCATTCCAAAATAGGACAATAACACATAAATACTTATGAATTCACCAGCTTTAAAGCTGATACTCACTTTCAAAATAACTTGTATTCTCAGGTCATCAGTTAGACAGGTGCGATGGCCACGTTTTTTAGGAGATGGAGCACAGACAAGATTCGCCTTATTTTGATTATTCATTTTATTGTCATACATTATGAAAGAACACACATGTATTAAAACTTTACTTTTAATGCAATGGATGATGTTGTTGCTGGTTTACTACTTTACACTGTTATGATGCTTCACATGACGTCCTCCACCCCGGAACATTTCCGCCGTTCTTGGTTTTGGGGTGTAACAAATAGGGACGAAACTACTATGGCCACTGAGTGACCTGAGCTGATTCCCGAGCAATCAGAGGAAGGGAACTACAGCCGCCAAGTGAGTCAAGTGGGGACTCAAGGTGAACGTAAGGATGGCTTGGAGAGGAGAAACGACAAGGATGGACAAATGTACAAGAATTTCTTGAGTGCGAAACCATCGAGTCTCTCAGGAAGCCCGAAGCCGGTTGAGATTATGGATTCGATCTGTAAGATGGAGATGGTGTTTGAGAGCTGCAGCTATAGCGAGAAATAGAAGACTGTCTTCGCAATAAGGTAGCTGAAAACTGGAGTCTTGAGCTGGTGGAAGCTATTGGCAGATACGATGGCACGAGGAGAAGACCTAAGTATGTCATGGGAAGAGTTCTTGGAATAGTTGAAAATGTAGTACTGCTTAGAGATAGATCTGATAGACCTAAACAACGAGTTTCAGAACCTGAAAAAAGGGAAGATGAGTGTTGATGAGTATGCCACGGCATTCACCGAGATGATGAAGCTATTTACTTACTTGGTTCCTACTGAACTCTCCATGATTGATAGGTTTGCTAACGGATTGCCCACTGACTTTAGCCCAATGGTCAAAATGGCAACTACCTTGAAAATAGCTGTTAGGGAAGCTAAGAACGTAGAGACCCAGCTAAGAGAAAAGGGTCTAGAAAAAGATAAGGCATGAGAGAAGCGGAAGTTTGAAGGATCTTCAAAATCCAAAAAAGAAAGGAAATTCTCAAAGACTAAAGGAGGAGGAGGAGGAGGAGGTGAAACTAAGTGGTGAGAGAAGTGTAAAAAGAAACACTTCGGGAAGTGAAACGAAGAAGTGACTTGTTACAAGTGTGGAAGGACTGGTCACTATTCCAAGGATTGTGCACATAATGATAAGGTATGCTACGGATGTGGAGGCAAGGGGCACCTATCTAGAAATTGCCCAAAGAAAAACGAAACAGCAAGGCCAAACACACCACCAAGACCAAGGGCATTCCACATGATCCTCGACGAAGCGGAAAACAACGCGAGGAACCAAGGATGAGGAACCCATACCCGAAGATTGAGTTATGAGGTAGCCAAAGAGATAGAATCATATGATGTAGCCTATTAGAGGCATAGTCTAGGGTGAACATGAACACCTATGTTATAGTTTCAAGAAATAATAAAGCCTTCATTTTGTTATCTGATGTGTTAAACTGTTATGCGATTTTCTTGCATGGTGACTTGGAAAACTGCGAGACAATACTTGGGACGAGTATGAGTAGGTGTGAAAGGTAGTAGATGCATATACTACCGGAAGCACAGGACTCACACTTGCATCAGGGAAAGTCACAAGGTTACCAAGAAGCTAGTAATTGATACCGTTTTATTCAAGCATGTCATTACCATCGTTTCGGTAATGACTAAGAAGATTGTTGTTATTCCGACCCTAGTGGTCATATCAAATTGAGTCTGACTACAATGAGTATGTTACATGGTTCAGAGAACCAGGTTCGATGCAACATCCGACCTAAGCCAA
Source organism: Lactuca sativa (assembly GCF_002870075.4). Classification (NCBI taxonomy): domain Eukaryota; kingdom Viridiplantae; phylum Streptophyta; class Magnoliopsida; order Asterales; family Asteraceae; genus Lactuca; species Lactuca sativa. The sequence continues at coordinate 351,395,902 of NC_056626.2, forward strand.
AAGATTGAATATAGTCAAAGCGATTGTGATCGTTGTTAAAGTAAGAAACTTGTAGTTAGAAGTACTACAACGTGACTAAATCACATAAGAACATGAAGATCATGATTGGAAGTCTCACATGAGATAAAGAGCGGATGCAAGATCGAGCATCGCATGTAGTCAAGGAGTCTAAGAGTTAAATATTGGTTCGAAGAAACATCAAATTTATGACTTAGGATGAAGAGATAACGTATGGAGACACCATGAGATCCCTGTTTCGTTGATGATTCTGGGACGTAATCATCCTAAGGGGGAGATAATTGTAACACCCGTAGATCCGGGCTAATCGATTTGGAGATAATAGGGGTCAAAAACGACTTTTTGGAAAAATATTATTTAGAATAAATAATCTTAACCAAGTTGTAGGATATGTTACATGTTTCCGTACATATAAAGAACGCCGAAATCCGAGTTATAACGAAGAAGTTATGGCCCGTCGAAGTTTTACGGCAAAACCGACATGACACAGAGCGACGTAGATAGTGAAGTTACCATAGAGGACTTTTTGGCCTTAGTAATCTAAAAAAAAAGTCATAGAATATGTTAACTTGAGAGCGTCCATAAAAAGAACGCCCAAATCTGATTTCGTCTGAGGAAGTTATGATTTTTCTAACATTTGGCTTAGCAGTGCACGACCCGAAACTCAAATTTTAGTTCGAGCGGTTTTTGGCCTATGAGACCTAAATGAGAATTTAAGATCTCATTAATAGAAACTCAATGGTAAAAATACGGACAAAAACAGAGTCCGTATGTAAAAGTTATGAATTTTACGCGGACATTTAATAGTATAATCTCCTCGTACTATTAAATTTAAGATCTGTGGAGAATTAGCCGACGGAGTCAAAATGAAAGTTGTAGATCATATTTTTACCTACGCGTGGATATAATGAACGTCAAAACGGAGGTCGTATGTGAAAGTTACGGATTTTTGAATTCGGAAGTCTCCTGTGTGAAAATGGGTGATGTGGCACAATCTTGGCCATTGCTTTCTCCCCAAGTCTTGCCACTAAATGGTGACATGTGGCGCCAAGTTCAGCCGTTTTCACCCTATAAATAGAACCTCTCCCACCCTCATTTTCTCCACACCTTTCTCATTCTTTCTTCTCTTTACTCTCTCTCTCTCTCTCTCTCTAGAACCTCTTTATAGCCCCGAAACCCCCCCCCCCCCCCCCAAAAAAAAAAAGCCTAGGGAACCTCCCCACGAGGCAGAAGCCCCAGAGTGCTCAACGGCTCCGAGAAGAAGAGCTTTTCGGCTCAGGAACGCTGCTCCAAACAAGGCCCGGTTTTCTATAAAACACGTTGTAAGTGAGCTACGCCTATGCTACTTTTAATATAGCTTTTATTTAATTATAGTAACATTATTAGGAACTTATAATAAGTACTTGGGCTATTATTATGCATTATATAAGTATTGTTTAACGCTTATATAATAGTAATAATAGCTAGACTATTAATTAGTCTCAATGAATAATAGACTCAACTCTAGTGGTAATAATACTAGGTTTCATCAAAGGAAAATAGAATTGTTAAAAGCGAAGCGCTGCCCGAGTTTGGAATCACCACTTTAACAAGTGAGTGCATAGTTACTTTCATCTTACACATAGATATGAAGTATTTTAATATAAATTACGTGTTATATATTCATATTGTCTGAATACTTGCTGTCTATGCTGGTGAAAGAGTTTTATACATATTTTAAATGATTTAAACTGTATACGTATTTTATATATACGAATATGTTGGGTATGACATGGGTAGATGAATGATGAGAGATAAAAGATGATGTGAGAAAACATTGGCATCTATAGACTTAGTGCCTAATAAACATTGGCAGCTATGGAGTTAATGCTTAATGGATAAATACCGGTAGATATGGACTTAGTACTTGATAGGAATTGGTAGCTATGGACTTACTACCTATTAGATAAACACTGGTAGCTATGGATTTAGTACCCGATGAATAAAATATAGCAGCTCTGGAATTAGTGCTTTACGAACGAGCATTGGCAGCTATGGATTTAGTGCCAGTCCTATAACCATGGAAGCAAGGGACTTCGGAATAAACGAATGTAGGATAGATGACTCTTAGGATAAATCCTTAAGAGTAAAGAAGACAATGGGGATGAGTGATTGGGTGGATTGCTTGATTGTTTAAACATAATAATTATATTATTGTGGGTTGAAAACCGTATGTACTCACCAGGTTTCCTAACCTGACCCACTCAGTTATTTATATTAGAAGTGTTGATATGAAGTCACATTACACTGAGAGATTAAAGAGATGTAGATCGCTAGTGTAAATAAATGTAAGTTCTGTTTATCCTTATGTTTTTGTATTGACGATGACATCCCAAACATTTTAAAATGAATAAAATATGTTTCTTCTAAAATGTTTTGATAACGTACTTATCGTGTTTTTTTTTCTAGGAACAAATTCCGAAACATTTTTATGAAAAGAAGTACTGTGATTTTTACAAGGCATAAACAAAATCGGTATTTTCTGGCCGTGAAAAATGGGGATGTCACAATTACACACCCCTACATCGAACTGATGATCCTTAAACTATCTTCTGAACTCAACGTTAGAGATTATGATTATTTTACTCTACCAATGCTCGCCCAAAAAATGAAGTATGGTCTCAGAAGCTAATTTCCGAAGATAATTGGTCATGGTAGAAAAGTCCAACGCAATTTTGATGTTGACTGTCTCCTATACAAATACTTCATTTCTCAGAACAAGGAATCCACCGTTACAATCATAGATGCATACTTTCCTTCAATGAATAGATCATCAAACAAATGACTCAAGCATCGAATCCTACAAGACTTCTATCTCCTTCTTGAAGGACTATATCACTTAATTTTGTTGATCGGATGTAGAGTTCGCTTATCTTTTCGGAATAGAAAAGTTTTAGGCCAATATCGCTACTGAACTTCCTAAAGCCCAGTTCTTAGCTGAAGGACCAATTGAAGAACCAAAAGTTGGTTATGTCTACATAAAAAGAAGACCAATCGAAATGAATTTTTCAGAGTGCTTGACAAACATCTCAATCCAACCAACATTCCTCAAAACTTCATTGCAAATGTTTCCAGAAGTTGCCTCATGCAATCCGAAGCGAAGGAAATCCGAGATTTTAAGTTTCAAAGTCAAGACCAATATGAAACAGAAGTCATGTACAAGATGCATTTTGTAACACCAGTCAGAATAGGTCAATAGACAATCATATGTGATTATACCGATCATGTAATGTCATTTTGTAAACTAGTAAGGTGATAAACATACTATGTAGTTCATGATAAATTCTAATACAAATATAAACTTTCTTTATGATATAACTCAGAGTATATGTCCATATGATTCCAAAAATAGAGAGAATGTCCAAATCTGACTTCACATGAAGAAGTTATGATAAACCGAACACTATAAATCTATATAATAAGATGAATTTAAAATAGAATTAGAATTAGATATTAGAGTCTAGAAGAGAGTTGTACTACTCATAAATACCTACACATGGATATAAAGAATATAAAAAACGGAGTTCGTATGCAAAAGTTACGACCTTCCGAAGATCCAGTTGTCAGAAACCCTAATCTGACTGAACTCACGAGGTGAGAATAGATGTTCACGACTCGAGTCATAAGGCCAGATTTCGGAGCTAGTAGACGTATGTCAAGTCTACAAAGTGATAATCCAAAAGCTCATGACGTGAGCAAGGATTGATTCACGTCGTGAGGAGTCAAAGAGACATTATACGAAGCTAGGGACCAAATGGCGGGTCTACGAAGTGAGCAGGATCGAGCTCACGATGTGAGCATTGCATGGTTCACGTCGTGAGTGGCCAAAAAATAGCCTATAAATAGCAAATTCGACCTTAGCGCTTTTCACACCTAAACTATTTTATCTATCTCGGTATTGGAGGCCATTTTGCATCCCGAGCCCGACGATCTCGAACCACTGACCATTTCTAGTTAGATTAAATATAATCACGCTACTAGAGTGAGTTTCATGGCCCCACTTTTTAATATTTTCGGTGGAAAACGCATGCTAAATATTGTATTTACGTTAATATTATGTCTATATGATAGTATATTAGTATCAACGTAGATAGTTATGTTAATCGGGATATAGTGGTTTTAAATATAATATTTTGAATATATACAACTACTATCAACATGCTAGCTTGTTATTATACTAATGTAGATCTTGAGTTATACTTAGGATTCTATATATATGATGTGTGTGCTATAGTTCCGAAGTTATATTCGGAAGTTCTATATGTTAATTTATAAAGTATGCTGCTATTATTGGTTTTATGTCAAGATAAAACTTGGTATGCTATATGTTGTTATTGTTGGTTTTACGACAAGATAAAACTTGGTATGTTATATGTAGTTATTGTTGGTTTTGTGATAAAACCTAGTTTTTCCTCAAGTTATAGTTGTTGTACTGCCTAAAGTAATATGAACTTAGGAGTAATGTTTAAAAGCATAGTCTAATAACTTAGGGTTTTAGACACGAAAATGATTTTGTTGTTAGAGTTGTACGAAGCCGTCAAAGTCTACATGAGTAATTGTATTCATCAACTAAGATTAGGGATCTTAGCAGAAATCCTATGAACTGTAACCGTTAATCTTGTGAGTGCGAGGAAGTCATGTATAATTAGTATACGGGTTAACAACCCCACTCATGATTACTAGCTACAGTCAACCATAAGCGAGTGACAAACTATCCTTTTATTTGTTTACTGTTCCAGTATCAATGAAGTGTGCAGTGTTGTTTGTCATGGAAATCATGAGTGTGTTGTCCTCATGGAAATCATGAGTGAGTTTTTATCATAGTTATTATGTCGTAGCAACGGTTACAGGCGCATGGTAGCAAATTGTTAGAAACATTATACTTTTTCGTATACAAGTATTAATGTTAAGTATAAGTTTCCCCCCTACTTACACCCTAGGTTCAAGGAACGTTTAGGTATAACACTTATTTGATAAGTAGACTATTGTAGCGAATATATATACTAAATGTTGGAGTGTCAAAATGATACTTTCAAAAACTAAACTTTTGAACTTAGAAATCATATTACTTTCATATGGAGTCAAAACTTGTGAACTCACCAAGTTTATGTTGACGTATTTTAAAATGCATGTGTTTTTAGGAACTTGAAAAGCTGGTATGTATTCGAACAAAAGAAGTTTTAATATTACCCTTTCAGTTCGTTAAGAAGTATGCCATAGTCGGATATTATGTAATAAGTACTAGGAAAACGATAATGTAACTTTCAATCGTCAATAAAGGTTTGTATTTTATTTAGTACTATTCAATGTATGTTATATAACTGTGATACAAAGAATGACGTTACACCACCCGGTGTTTCCATCGACGACCGGGGTGTGGCAGATTGGTATGAGAGCTATTAACTATAGTGAACCATTACTTTCTTAGGAAAGAACATTTATAGTGTAGGGATTAATCTATTAGGTTTAGGTATATCCCTTAGACTACAATAAAAAGTATTATTAATTATTCTACTGAAGGACTACTTACGGGAGCGGTCACAGGATATACATCTCGATTTTGGTTGTTGGATTCCAGAACGACTATATGCTAAAATGATCCTGCCCTTTCGACTGTCTTGACTGGTCAGTGCCTTATCAGATAGACCTGAAGTAACAAATAATAATTAAAGCGTGAATACAATAAATAATAATATAGAGTCATATATATAGACTCATACCCGAGATGAGAATACACCTTAATACCCCGAATGTTTTGATTTGAAGGACTCAGATCAAATATTCCAACTAAAGTTTATATGTGCGTAGATCCTATCACAACTAGGTGTAGGTGCGCAACTACATTTTATTATGATCAAATCATATGAGCTATTTAATTTGGGAGTAATATTTGATAGACTAAACTCTTGGTGATCCAAAATGTATAGGAATTCGACAAGGCATATTCACGAGAATGGATAATCATTGAGGATACGAATGAAGAAGAGGAAGTTTCATTCCCCATGTTGGTAGGAGATCCTTATTACCTTATAAATCCAAACACCTTTCATCCAATACATTCTAACGATGGAGCACCTTTACCTTCTAACGAATAGGAAGAGAGTGAACCAATGGAAGAAAGCGAGCCAATGGAGGAGACAGAATCGATGGCATCATCTTTACCACCAATGAACACTCTTTACCCTCAAGTTCCAAGAGGAGCGAAGATGAAACGCACGACATGTAAATCCATACCAATATGGAAAAGGATTACGAAGAATCAGAAGGCGGCATCTTTAGAAACCCATAGAGTTAAAGATGAACCTGCACGGATAGCACAAACCGTTGATAGGTGTGTGGCAGAAGAAAGAGCTGCTAGGATGTATGAGATTGGTCAGTCATCTCAACCACATCCCCCACAATCTTCTGAAGTTAACACCTTATCTCAATTGTTTGAGAAAACTATCAGAATTGAAGATAAGATGGAAATTTCCAAAGGAAGGACTACTCATTTCTTCGGAAGAGTGTGAATGCTAGAAGGAAAGAGGACGTGAGATCAAGAATCGGTGATGGATGTCCATCATCGTATAAATTTCGCTTATAACGACATGATTACTCATGATGCAAGGCTTACAGACATAGATCTCTACAATTAAACCTCAAGAAAAGAGGAGCGCACAGGAGGTCTTGAGTAGAGAACTCAAGCACTTGAGGAGCAAGTGATTCATGTCACTGATGTGCTGGGTCATCACCTAGGTTACTGGTAGATAGACTAGAACTAGTGGTTGTGTAAATAGAGAAAATCATACTAGTTAAGGCAAGAAGAGAAAAGTTTATAGCAAGGATGTAGAAAACCTTGCAAATTTTGCAATGTTAATTTAGAGACACTTTTCTCTTATAACCCTAAATAAACCGATATAACCGCTGGTTATAGTATAAAACATATATTAAAGTAATCGATGTGTTATCATCTACGAAGAATAATTGAAGTGTTTAGTGCTTGTGTAGTAAATGATTAATACTTCATAAAACTTATAAAATTCTTATTATTTATAATAGGGAACTAAACAAAATGCCTAGAAGAAGTAGTGCTCGGCTAAATCTTAACCAACAAACAACACCACAACAACCACCACCAGAACCAAACCCCCCAATAAGTTTAGCAAAACTTGAAGAAATTATAGCACAAAGAATCGTTGCGGCTTTATATAATTTCACAAGAGGTGGAGTTACAAATGAAGGCAACGTAGGACCGCTAGAATGTGTACCTACAAAGACTTTATGAATTGTAAACCTAAGAGATTACATGGAAATGAAGGGGTTGTTAATTTTACCAGGTGGATTGAAAAGACAGAGTCCATTTTTCAAATAAACTTCTATCCAGATGATTGTAAAGTACAATTTGCAGCATGTATTTTCACTGATGCAACACCTACATGGTGGAACAACCATTCAAATACAATGGGAATTGATGTTGCAAATTCCATGAAATGGGAAGAGATAAAGATGATGCTAGTAGAGGAGTATTGTCCTATAGAGGAAATATAAAAGCTGGAATAGGAATTGTGGACCCTAACCATGAAGGGTTCAGTAATAAAAGCTTTTACCACTAGACTTAATGATCTGGCAGTAATGTATCCAACACTTGTAACCCTGGAATATAAGAAGATCGAGTGATATATATATATATATATATATATATATATATATATATATATATATATATATATATATATATGTATGCTTTCGCATCACAAATCAAAGGCATGGTGATCGCATCAAAGCCTACAACCTATGACAGCACCAATAGAATAACTCATCGGCGAACCAACAAAGAGATCCAAGGAAAAGTAGTGGTCTCAAAGGCTGAGTCTCCCAAATCTGGAACAAACAAGCGCATGTTTAATTGGAAGAATCCCAGAAAATCATCTAAGAAAAGACAAGAAGTGGATACCAATTATGCAGCCACGACAGCAGTACCCACACAACCAAAGTCTTCATGGTGCAATCGGTGCAACCACCATCACCAAAATGACTGTTTTATTTGCACGAATTGCAAGAAAAAGGGCTATACTGCTAGTTACTGTAGGAGCACAACACCTGCAACAGCCAATCAACAAACAAATACTGGAACTGGCAATAATGAAGGAAGAAAGTGTTATGAGTGTGGAGAGGTTGGACAGATCAAGAGAGAAAGTCCAAAGTTAAGGAATCAAGGAGGCATAGGGCGTAGCAGGGCATTCATGATCGGAAGCAGAGAAGCTATCCAGGACCCTTTGGTTGTATCTGATATGTTTCTCATAGATAATTTATATGCTACCATACACTTCGACTCTGGAGCAGATAGAAGTTTTCTAACTCCAACGTTTAGAAAATTGTTAAGTCATGAGTCTTGCAAATTAAAAGAAATCTATGACATAGAAATCGCTAACGATCAAACCAAGAGAACACATGAAATCCTAGAAAAGTGTCTGATAACTCTTAATAACTACCTTTTCACGTCAACCTCATGCCAATGCGTATCGGTAGTTTTGATGTCATAATTGGCATGGATTGGTTATCTACACACCACACCGAAATTCTATTTTATGAGAAAGCTATACGACTACCCTTACTAAATGGTGAAGCCCTGATTATCTATGGTGATAAATCTGGGAAGAACATCAAAGTCATTACTTGTACCAAGACCTAGAAATATCTACATAAGAAATGTAGCGCATTCATAGCCCTCGTTGTAGATAAGAAATGAAAGACAAAAGAAATCAAGGACATACCTCAAGTATGTGATTTCCTAACGTATTTCCTGAAGATCTACCTAAAATGCCACATGTCCGATAAGTCGAGTTTCGAATCGATTTAATTCTAGGAGCAACACCAGTAGTGAAATATCCTTATTGGTTGGCTCCATCCGAAATTCAAGAACTATCTAGCCAACTACAAGAACATTTTGACAAAGGCTTCATTAGACAAAGTTTTTCACCATGGGGAGCACCTATCTTGGTTGTCAAGAAGAAGGACGGATCCTTTTGAATGTGTATTGACTATAGGGAGATAAACAAGCCAACAATCAAGAATCGTTATTCGCTTCCAAAAATTGATGATCTATTCGATCAACAACAAGGATCCAGCTACTACTGAAAGATAGATCTTAGATCAGGATACCATCAACTCAGAGTACAAGAAGACGACATACCAAAAAAAACATTTAGAACTCGTATGGTCATTATGAGTTCATAGTTATGTCTTTTGAATTGACCAACGCCCCAACAGTGTTTATGGATCTCATGAATCGTGTTTGCAAACCACAATTGGATAAATGTGTGCTAGTATTTATAGATGATATATTGATATATTCACAAACCAAGGAAGAACATGATCAACACTTGCAAATAATCTTGGAACTACTAAGAAAAGAAAAGTGGTATGCTAAATTCTCCAAATATGAGTTTTGGATTAGAGAGGTACAGTTTTTAGGTCATGTAGTTAGCAACGAAGGAATTCATGTTGACCCATCCGAGGTTGAAACAATCATGAATTGGAAAGCACCAAAGACACCAATAGAAGTGCGTCAATTTCTAGGACATGCTGGCTATTATCGCAGATCCATAGAGAATTTCTCCAAAATAGCCAAGTCACTAACAGCATTAACCCAGAAGGATATAAAGTTCAACTAGGAAGATAAACCAGAAGCTACTTTTTATAAAAAGAAACAAATGTTGTGCAGTGCACCAATCCTATCCCTTCCAGATGGGATAGAAGATTTCGTCGTATACTGTGATGCATCAAATCAAGGATTGGGATGTGTGTTGATGCAAAGAGGAAAAGTTATTGCCTACGCATCACAACAACTTAAGGTGCATGAGAATAATTACACTACACATGATCTTGAATTGGGAGCTATAGTTTTTTCACTAACAATCTAGAGACATTACTTATATGGTACTAAGTTTACTATTTTTACCAACCACAAGAGTCTCCAGCACATCTTCGACCAAAAAGATCTTATTATGACCCAACGAAGATGGGTTGAATTGGTGAATGATTATGAAAGCGAGATTCGTTATCATCCCGGAAAGGCAAACATAGCAGATGCATTAAGCTGGATAGAATATATTAAACCTCGTCGGGTACGAGCACTAACCATAACTATCCATTCTAACTTTGCCGCACAAATTAGAGAAGCTCAACTTGAGGCTCTAAAAGAAGAAAACATCAAGAATGAGGCTTTGCGAGGAAAGGAAAAGCTACTTATACAAAGAGATAATGAAACGTGACACTTTATGAACCGAATTTGGCTGGCTATGTTCGGTGGAGTCAGGGACTTGGTCTTAGAAGAAGCCCACAAGTCCAGATATTCCTTACATCCAAGCTCCAATAAAATGTACCTAGATTTAAAAGTACATTATTGGTGGCCAAACATGAAGGCTGAAATTGCTACATATGTGAGCAAATGCTTGACTTGTTCTAAAGTATAGGAAGAGCATCAAAAGCCTTCAGGTTTACTTCAACAACCAGAAATACCTGAATGGAAATAGGAGCAGATATCAATGGACTTCATCACTAAGTTGCCCAAAACTCCTAGTGGGTTCGACATTATTTGGGTAATAGTTGATAGATTGACTAAGTCCGCCTATTTCTTACCAATTAAGGAGAACCAGAAGATGAAGAAGCTGGATAGAGTTTATCTTAAGGAAATTTTCAGATTGCATGGAGTTCCAAATTCTATTATTTCTGACCGAGATAGTAGATTCACTTCACGATTTGGGCAATCTCTACAAAAATCCTTAGGAACATATCTAGATATAAGTACAACTTTCCATCCACAGACTGATGGTCAGAGTGAGAGAACCATTCAGCCTTTAGAAGGTATGCTCCGAGCCTGTGTGATTGACTTTGGAAATGCATGAGTTGCTCATTTACCGTTAATTGAGTTTTCCTACAACAATAGTCATCACACCAGCATCAAGGCTGCTCTGTTTTAGGCTCTTTATGGACGAAAATGTTGTTCCCCAACATGTTGGGCGTAAGTTAGAGATATGCAAATGGCCAGAGAACATACAAGAAATACCTTACATACTGGAACAGAAATAATCTACGAGACAACTACAAAGATTGTGCAAATTAAGGATCGATTAAAGGTTGCACGTGATAGTTAAAAGAGCTTTGCTGACGTAAGACGTGAGCCTTTAGAATTCCAAGTTGGAGATAAAGTAATGTTGATGGTCTCTCCTTGGAAAGGTATAATTCGATTCGGGAAACGAGGAAAACTAAACCCACGATATATAGGACCTTTTGAAATTCTAGCAAGAATTGGTTCTGTCGCATACCAACTCAAGTTGCCTCAAGAGCTAAGTAATGTACACGATGTTTTTCATGTATCAAATCCCAAAAGATGCCTTTCGAATGACACTCATGTTGTACCTCTCCAATAGATACAATTCAAAACCAAACCCAACTTTGTAGAAAAACCTATCGAGATCATGGACCAAGAAGTCAAACGATTAAAGCAAAGTCGTATTCCCATAGTGAAAATTTGATGGAAATCTTTATGAGGACCAGAATTTACTTGGGAACGTGAAGATCAGATGAAGGAAAAATACCCCCAACTATTTGACAAAACCCCATCCTCAAGATAAATTTCTGGGTGAAATTGTTCTAACGGGAGGAAAATGTAACACCAGTCAAAGTAGGGCAATAGACAATCAAATGTGATTATACCGATCATGTAATGTGATTTTGTAGACTAGTAAGGTGATAAACATACTATGTAGTTCATGATAAATTCTAATACAAATATAAACTTTCTTTATGATACAACTCAAAGTATACGTCCATACAATTCCTAAAATATAGAGAATGTCCAAATCTGACTTCACGTAAAGAAGTTATGATAAACCAAACACTATAAATCTCTATAATGAGATGACTTTAAAATATAATTAGAATTAGCTATTTGAGTCTAAAAGAGAGTTGTAGTATGCATAAATACTTACGCGTGGGATGTGTGTAGACTCAACTAGTTTTAATCCTACTTTTAATTAATGAAATTGACAAACAAAGGCAGTGGACCTATCAATTGTGGTGTACCTAAATAAGTAGGGTATCGAACACAGGGAATAGAAAACCAAAACTAAAAACTAATATTGTCTAAAAATAAGTAATAAACGAAGGGTTTTCTCTAGCTTTTCAAGACTAGAAACTTAATTAAAATAACTAACACTCAAATTAACTAACTAGCAACTAAAACACAGCAGTACCAACTAAATTCAATAATAAAGAGGAATTTTGTTAGGTTCGACTCATTTGTTCCCATGGATGATTTCAATGTATCTGATTAATTCTTCATTGGCTACCGACTAAGCTGATTAGTTTCACGTTCGCTATTCTAATCCTTAGGAAACAAATTAACTCAAGTAGTGGCTAGTTGTCTAAATTAACAGATTTCCTAGTTATTGATTCGGGTTAAATAAGACTTGTAATGGTTAACTAAATTGGCCCTTCAATTAACCTCTTGTTGATGTTTATCATACAAGGTCGCACATTAACTTACCTATCTTCTAGTTAATTCTAGTTTCATATTTGCTATTCCTAGACATACAACAATGTGGTCACAATAAATCATATGAAATTAATAACTAGGATATGTTCATACAACTTAATTACCGATTTATTAACAGAAAAATAGTTATTGTTAACACATAAGGTTCATTAACAAGCTTAATAAAACATAATCACCAATTAAAATTAATCCTAATCAAATAATCAATCCATGTTCACAAATTTATCTACCCTAACAGAAGTTATGAGTTTTAGCTCATGATTACAGTAAACATAAACTCAAAAATGAAATCAAAGCATGCAAACATGATTCAAGTCAAACGGTTATTAAGAATAAACCAAAATTGTCTTGATTCTCTTTACAATTGAATGTAGGGTTAATTCCACAGCTCCTCACGACCTAGCAGCACCTCCAATCGTTTCTTCAGCCTCATAGGGTTCCAGAGAAGTTCCCATCTCGATCTCAAAGTCCCTATTTATAATTTTCTGGAAACAGAGGAGACTCGTCGAGTCCAGTGATGTAACAACCCGAAGTTGTTCATCGCCGAAAACCCATTCTACCCGTAAAACTCGCCGAATATCAATTCGTTCCAATTTCGTTTTGGGTTAAACTAAGTAAACTTATATGTTTAATTGATGCTAATGAGTGTCCAAACCCCGTAGGAACTCATGAAATTAGCCCAAAATGTTTATTTCAGAAATTTTAGAAAGGTCCTTGCCGGATTACGGAAACTTAATCGGGTGCGACCAAAAGCCCCGTTTAATGTCGGTGTTGGTTAGAATTCCACCGTGTCCAAGATTTAAGACCTATATAAACATGTTAAATCATTCATTTGAAGCTTTTGCTTCCTCTCTCTACTCTCTCTCTCTCTCTCTAACCTCTCTCCTAAGTTCAAGTTTAAGGGTCCAAATCTCAAATTTAAGGCTTCAAATCTCCAAGGTACCTTCCTTAACTCATTGTATATCATATTTGACCTTCAAATTCGAGATTAAAGCATGAATTAGGGCCTTGTTTATGAGTTTACGGCCTTGGAAGGTGCTTAGGCCGTAAACACATATTTAGAGGGTTTTTAAGCCCTTAAACCCTTCCAAGACACAAACAAGACTTAGGTATGACTTCTAGAATATTGGTTATGGCCTTAGAACATCATAAACATAAAATTTGAGGAAAAAATGACAGTTTACGGCCAAAGCATGTGCTTGGGCCGTAAACGCTTCATACATGGCGAGTAAACTCCTCTAAAAGTGTTAAAATGCCACTTTAACACACCTAAAGCCTTGGTATAAATTCTAGAAGTGTCTACAAACAAGTATTGGACCTTAAAACATAAATAATCACCCATCTAAGGAGTTCACGGCCATGAGGTGGTTCATGGGCCGTAAACTCCAAAACCCTTGTCCAAAGTCCCTCAAAAATCCATATAAGGCTAGGAAAAATCATTAGAATCACATGTGATTAATTTAAGGCCATCAAGAAACATTATGTGTATGTATATAAGAGTTTACGACCAAAAACATAGAGTTTACATCCATAAACTCTTCAAATGGCCCTTACTTTGTTTAAAATTCAATTCCAAGCCTTGAATCAAACCCTAGAAATTCCCTATTAATGATTTCAAGTCATTTTGCACCATAAACCACCCCACCATGAGTTTACGGCCGTAAACTCATGGGGAATGGGTGTTATGGTCTGAAAACTCTTGTATGAGTTTACTCTTGCAGATCAAACTCGATTCCCTTGTCATACAAGTCCTTAAACGCGACTCGGGTCCCTCCAAACACTTGTAATGGGGTGTTTCCACGACTAAAATTGTTTGACCCAAACAATTAAATAATCTAAGTCCTAATTAGATACAAATATGTATCTTTTCATTATACATAGGAACTTCGTGCGTTTGCAAGCCCCGAACCAACATTTAGCATGCGAAATCCTCACGTTTCTCGTCCGGTGAATTCATACCCCTACCCTTGTTCAATGGTTTTTCAATGTTTTCAGGGGGGGGGGGGAATACAAGCAAACTACAATTGTTTTCAAAACATAACATTGATGTGTTTCAAATAATATCTGGCAAACTTATAAATACCTTTACCCCTTATGTATTATGCTGAGCATAAGGGATGATTTATTAACCACAACTATATGAAATTCAGTTAAGGAAATAACCAAACTAATCAAATTATTATGGGAATAATTTGGGATTCTTTAGTTCTTGTTTAATCATGTACTAATATGTATATAAAATTATTAGATAAACTATGTCTGATTTAGTTTATCTTCGAATCATTTGGATGTATTGCCAGATAGTTTCATTGTATGTATCTGTATTCACTGTATTATGCTTCATAATCTTTTGTATGTTTGACACCGTATGAGAACCCTGTGAATAGTTTAGTACTAGCTTGTGAGTTCGTCACTACCCTTTTTGGATGATCAGTAAATCCTCCCCGGAAGTGTAACTAGAGTCTCCTGGAGGGAGAGCGAGGAATTTGTGAATAGATCTATTCGGGACTGACAATTCACACCTTAACTGATTGCTACAATTAGGCGGGCACGCCTGGGGTGACAAATTCTGGATATCGTCCGACGTCCGACAAACGTCAATGAGGTCTCGTTGTCGTATCAGCATCATTACCCGACTCACAATACGTATTAATATAACTTTATTAACGTCTTGGGTTTGGATTTGAATTTGATTCCATTTCATATCTACTTTCTGTACTAGTTTCTATATCTTGTGTGGGATGTTAGTCCCATGGTTTTCAACTATATCTTATATAGGATGCTAATCCCACGATTTCAATCTATGTCTTGTACGGGATGATAATCCCATGGTTTTGAATCTATATCTAGTCTGGGATGGTAGTCCCATGGTTCTCAAACTATATTTACATGTATATATCAAACTACCTTGTATCTAGTCCGGGATGGGAGTCCTATGGTTTTCAATCTATATGTTCATGTATATCAAATTATCTAGTATCTAGTTCGGGATGGGAGTCCCATGGTCTTCAAACTGTATTTTCGTATATATATATATATATATATATATATATATATATATATATATATATATATATATATATATATATATATATATATATAAAACTATCTTGTATCTAGTCCGAGATGGTAGTCCCATGGTTTTCAAACTACGTTTCATCTATAGTTCACGTATAGCAAACTAACTTATATCTAGTTCGGGATAGTAATCCCATGATTTTTAATATATAGTTTTATGTATTAAACTATACCATGTAAAATTTCAGCCGTTCTTACATTTTGGAAAATATGGGATTTTTGCTGGGGTAAAATACAACACATAATCGAGTTGGTAACAAGTGTTAACTAAACTAACTTTAGATAAGAAAATATGGGATTTTCTTGGATAACAAACCTTTTTGGAAAACTAAAGGAAATCGGTACATTTTTAGAAAACAAATATCTTATGAACTCACCAGCTTTATGCTGATTTTCAAACCGCTTGTATTCTCAGGTCCACATTAGACAGGTACCCGGTGATATCTTTTGGTGAAGACGGAGTGCACAGAAGACTCGTCTCTACTTTTATTCATATGATATATGTATAACACTTGTACAATTTACTTTTGAAACAAATGTAAACTTTCAAATATATGTAATGTAATGGTTGTTTACTTTGATTACTATGTGCATTGGATTTGATACTTAACGTGGAGTCAACCCCGGAAATGTTTCCGCCTTTGGTTTTCGGGGTGTGACAGATTGGTATCAGAGCCCTTCTTTATAGTGAACGGAGTATACCAAACCTTACATGGTATAAAACTATAAACACTAAAGGGCCTCAGTGCTCTGAATTAAAAGTATCTTCAAACTATAAGTATTTTCAAAAGTATACAAGTATACCGAACCGTCGAGATCTGTAACTACAAGTAGAACAGAACATAAGTAAATGGGTGTTGTACGATGCGGTTAAACCTGGGTAGTTATGTAGTCGTGTCTAGGATCAATATAGCCTGGCCAACTATATTCATTCGAGACACGGCCAACATGTGCTTGGGAGTGACTGTGGTACGCAGCATACCTAAAACTTACCAAATGCCCCAAACAACGAGTCGTCGTTGCAGCGAATCATGAAATACTATGGGAGTATTTCTCGAGCCGATCCTTTGTAGAAAATCCTCATATACACGTTGTTCCTTGATCATTCCTCTAGCGATAAAATGTTCTGTCTTGATAACTCTTTCCTGCTTTATCGCTTAATACGGTGCTATATCTGTCTTGATGAGATATCCCCTGTTCCATATCTCTTGATTCAAATCAGAGGACTTATGATCCTCTCTTTCCTGATCTTTTTAGATCAAGATGCCCCCAAGAAGGAAATCCAGCTCAAGAACCAACAACAACCCTCCGCCACCACCTCCTCCTTAATTTGACCCTGTGATGTTCCAGGCAGCTGTCAATGCCACGGTGGTAGCTGCTATGTCTCAAAGGAACTCGGATGGTTCCGGTGGTACTCAAACCCAAAACCAAGAGAACAGTCAGGGACACCGAAAAAAGGGTTCCTATAAAGTCTTCATGAACGCGAAACCTACATCCTTTGATGGCACCGGAGGTGTCATTTCCCTCACCCGATGGTTCGAGAAAATCGAATCAATCTTTGAGATATGTGCCTGTTCGGAGTCAGATAAAGTAAAGTTTGCCACCTGCACCTTTCTTGACAAAGCCCTCACTTGGTGGAACGGCCGATTCATATCCTTAACTCTACCTGTAGAGAATGCTATGGGTTGGGAAGCTATGAAGGAGCTTCTACTCGCAGAGTATTGCCCTCGGGGCGAAATTCAGAAGCTAGAACACGAACTCCGGAACCTAAAGATGAAGGGTTCTGACATAGCCTCTTATACTTTAAGATTCGATGATCTGGCGTTACTCTGTCCGGGAATGGTTACCCCGGAGAGTAAAAAGATTGAGAGGTTCATCTGGGGGTTGACCCAACCAACCAAAGGGAATGTCTTGGCTGCGAAGCCAGACACCTATGACAGCACTAAATGTCTTGCGCAAACCCTGATCGATCACGAAGACAACTCTGATGAGGAGGCTACCACTCCCGAGCCAGTCACCAGTGGAGGTGGAAGCAAAAAGAAATTCTGGAACAAGCGGAAGGCTCGGAGTACGCAAGGGTCTTCTAAGAAACAGCAAACAGTAGCAGTCCATGCTGCTACTGCCCGCATTGTTGTTTCCGCTGTCGGTTCCACGGCCCAAACTCCTACCAGTGGATATACAGGTACCCTTCCTTGGTGTGGTAAGTGCAACTACCATCACCGCATTCCTGGTCCATGTCAAGAAAGGATCTGTGACAACTGTGGGGAAGAAGGGCCATCTTGCTCGAACCTGCAGAAAACCAGCCTAATCAACAAACCAATCATCCGGAACGGGAATCAGTCCAGCCTACTATAGTTTTGGCAAAGTAGGGTACTTCAAAAGAAATTGCCCCAAAGCAGCTACAACCACTGATCCCACTATCACCGCAGGTATACTCTTCTTTGACAATTCTTATGCTTGCAACTCTTTTCGATATTAGTACTAAAAGGGAAACCTGTTACCCATCCATTCGAACATTTTCTAAGCTCAATCTTTTGTTTGTAATCGAAATCATGTACCGTCAAGACGGATAACCAGTGAGATAGAGAACGCTAACTTCGTACCTGCAGAATGTATTCTTAGTCTGGGGGATTATTCTGTCCCATTCGATTTAAATGGGAAACTTTTCACGAAATACTTTAATACTATGTTTGACATGAAATGACCGAATATCATCCATGTTATTATCCTTGGTTTCGAAAGGGTCGCCCATCTAGATCTCTCCCCCGACCCGACTCTCGTGATCTTCGGCATCAAACCTTCGTATCATTTCATTCCTTCAAGCTCAAAAATTTTCCCGATATGAATTGCCATGCATCCCTCATTCCTGTGATCATTGAGAAACGGGAAGTCTGCAGCTCTTTTCCCTAAATTCTTTCCCGAAGGACTCTCGAGAACTCTTTTCGAACATCTAGTCTAGCCTCGCATCGGCCTAATTTCTGGATCTACCTCGTGACCGAACCTCAGTGAGAATGACGTGTTCAAGACGGTGACCAAGAACTGATATGATCACTACGGATTAGTAGTGGTATCCTTTCGGTCAAATCTTTTTCCCTTGATCATGTAGCCAAGGAAAGCAGTCATACCGGTGAACCTTTCCAACATCTAAGGCGATAAGGAATTAGTCGGCACAAGAAATACCCATAGAAATCTGTCGATTCTTGGGTCCCATCGACTAATATCGCCGTCTTACCCATAAATTTCTTCTAAAGCCATCAGACCCTTAGCTACCCGGCTCCATGAAGACGTGCTTTCCTGTTGGAGCGTGTGTCCTGTTGATGGCTTTATACCAGAAAATCATGATACGCTTTGAGAAGTGTAAAATACTTCCGTCGTGATACATCAGACCCTTCGTGATCCTTGTAGAATCGATTCTACAATCTTCAAACTTCGGATGCCCTTAGAGCTTGGTAACATCTATCCGGTACTTCACGTCTCAAATCCTTAGAAGTACCTACCCGACGAAACCCTAGTCATTCCTTTGAGGAGACCGAAGTCATCAAGGGTCGGAACCTCCATGGGAGAATCAATTGATATCATAGATTGAGAGACAATCAATGTACGAAACAAAGACACGTCTCGATAGTGAGAGTTCGCTGGAACGCCTAGCGGAGACCCGACTCCACTTAAGAGCGTGAACGTTTAAGGCAACAAATCCATTCGTATCCCATTCCAATTCATAATCTATATCTTAATCATTGAATTTCGGGACGAAATTCCCTCTAACGGGGGGATAATGTAATAACCCGAATCTGTTCATTGCCAAAAAACCGTTCTACCCGTAAAACTCGTCGAATATCAATTCGTTCCAATTTTGTTTTTGGGTTAAATTAATTAAAATTATATGTTTATTTGACGCTAATGAGTGTCCAAACCCCTTAGGAACTCATGAAATTAGCCCAGAATGTTTATTTCAGAAATTTTAGTAATGTCCTCGCCGGATTACGGAAACTTAATCGGGTGCGACCAAAAGCCCCGTTTAATGCCGGTATCGGGTAGAATTCCACCGTGTCCAAGATTTGAGACCTATATAAACATGTTAAATCACTCATTTGAAGATTTTTCTTCCTTTCTCTACTCTCTCTCTAACCTCTCTCCTAAGTTCAAGTTTAAGGGTCCTAATCTCAAATTTAAGGCTTCAAATCTCCAAGGTACCTTCCTTAACTCATTGTGTATCATATTTGACCTTCAAATTCGAGATTAAAGCAAGAATTAGGGCGTCGTTTGTGAGTTTATGGCCCTGGAAGGTGCTTAGGCCGTAAACACATATGTAGAGGGTTTTTAAGCCCTTAAACCCTTCCAAGACACAAACAAGACTTAGGTATGACTTCTAGAATATTGGTTATGGCCTTAGAACATCATAAACATAAAATTTGAGGAACAAATGAGATTTTATGGCCAAGGCATGTGCTTGGGCTGTAAACCCTTCATACATGGGGAGTAAACTCCTCTAAAAGTGTTAAAATGCCACTTTAACACACCTAAAGCCTTGGTATAAATTCTAGAAGTGTCTACAAACAAGTATTGGACCTTAAAACATAATAAATCACCCATCTAAGGAGTTCATGGCCATGAGGTGGTTCATGGGCCGTAAACTCCAAAAACCTTGTCCAAAGTCCCTCAAAAATCCATACAAGGCTAGGAAAAATCATTAGAATCACATGTGATTAATTTAAGGCCATCAAGAAACATTTTGTGTATGTATATAAGAGTTTATGGCCGTAAACATAGAGTTTACATCCATAAACTCTTCAAATAGCCCTTACTTTGTTCAAAATTCAATTCCAAGCCTTGAATCAAACCCTAGAAATTCCCTATTAATGATTTCAAGTCATTTTGCACCATAAACCACCCAACCATGAGTTTACAGCCGTAAACTCATGTGGAATGGGTGTTATGGGCCGAAAACTCTTGTATGAGTTTACTCTTGAAGAGCAAACTCCATTCCCTTGTCATAAAAGTCCTTAAATGCCACCCGGGTCCCTCTAAACACTTGTAGTGGGGTGTTTCTGCGACTAAAAGTGTTTGACCCTAACAATTAAATAATCTAAGTCCTAATTAGATACAAATATGTATCTTTTCATTATACATAGGAACTTCGTGCGTTTGAAACCCCGAACCAACGTTTAGCATCCAAATCATCATGTTTCTCGTTCGGTGAGTTCATACCCCTACCCTTTTTCAATGGTTTTTCAATGTTTTCAGGGGGGGGGGGGGGAATACAAGCAAACTACAACTGTTTTCAAAACATAACATTGATGTGTTTCAAATAAGATCTGGCAAACTTATAAATACCTTTACCCCTTATGTATTATGCTGAGTATAAGGGATGATTTATTAACCACAACTATATGAAATTCAGTTAAGGAAATAGCCAAACTTATCAAATTATTATGGGAATAATTTGGGATTCTTTAGTTCTTGTTTAATCACTTACTGATATGTATATAAAATTATTAGATAAACTATGTCTGATTCAGTTTATCTTCGTATCATTTGGATGTATTGCCAGATAGTTTCATTGTATGTATCTGTATTCACTGTATTATGCTTCATAATCTTTTGTATGTTTGATACCGTATGAGAACCCTGTGAATAGTTTAGTACTAGCATGTGAGTTCATCACTACCCTTTTTGGATGATCAGTAAATCCTCCCCGGAAGTGTAACCAGAGTCTCCTGGAGGGAGAGCGAGGAATTTGTGAATAGATCTATTCGGGACTGACAATCCCACACCTTAACTTCTAGCTACAGTTAGGTAGGCATGCCTGGGGTGACAAATTCTGGATATCGTCCGACATCCGACAAACGTCAAGGAGGTCTCGTTGTCATATCAGCATGGTTACCCGACTCACAATACGTAATTAATATAAGTTTATTCACGTCTTGGGTTTGGATTTGAATTTGATTCCATTTCATATCTACTTTCTGTATTAGTTTCTATATCTTGTGCGAGATGTTAGTCCCATGGTTTTCAACTATATCTTATACAGGATGCTAATCCCACGATTTCAATCTATATCTTGTACGGGATGATAATCCCATGGTTTTGAATCTATATCTAGTCCGGGATGGTAGTCCCATGGTTCTCAAACTATATTTACATGGATATATCAAACTATATGTTCATGTATATCAAATTAACTTGTATCTAGTTCGGGATGGTAGTCCCATGGTCTTCAAACTGTATTTTCGTATATATATATATATATATATATATATATATATATATATATATATATATATATATATATATATATATATATATCAAACTATCTTGTATCTAGTCTGGGATGGTAGTCCCATGGTTTTCAAACTACTTTTCATCTATAGTTCACGTATAGCAAACTAACTTACATCTAGTTCGGGATAGTAATCCCATGATTTTTAATATATAGTTTTATGTATTGAACTATACTCTGTAAAATTTCAGCCGTTCTTACATTTAGGAAAATATGGGATTTTCTTGGGGTAAAATACAACACATAATCGAGTTGGTAACAAGTGTTAACTAAACTAACTTTACATAAGAAAATATGGGATTTTCTTGGATAACAAACCTTTTTGGAAAACTAAAGGAAACTGGTACATTTTCAGAAAACAAACATCTTATGAACTCACCAGCTTTATGCTGATTTTCAAACCGCTTGTATTCTCAGTTCCACATTAGACAGGTACCCGGTGATATCTTTTGGTGAAGACGGAGTGTGCAGAAGACTCGTCTCTACTTTGGTTCTTATGATATATGTATAACACTTGTACAATTTACTTTTGAAACAAATGTAAACTTTCAAATATATGTAATGTAATGGTTGTTTACTTTGATTACTATGTGCATTGGATTTGACACTCAACGTGGAGTCAACCCCGGAAATGTTTCCGCCTTTGGTTTTCGGGGTGTGACAGATTGGTATCAGAGCCCTTGTTTATAGTGAACAGAGTATACCAAACCTTATATGGTATAAAACTATAAACACTAAAGGGCCTCAGTGCTCTGAATTAAAAGTATTTTCAAACTATAAGTATTTTCAAAAGTATACAAGTATACCGAACCGTCGAGATCCTTAACTACAAGTAGAATAGAACATAAGTAAATGGGTGTTGTACGTCGCGGTTAAACCTAGGCAGTTATGTAGTCGTGTCTAGGATCAATATAGCCTGGCTAACTATATTCATTCGAGACACGGCCAACATGTGCTTGTGAGTGACTGTGGTACGCAGTATACCTAAAACTTAACCAATGCCCCAAACAACGAGTCGTCGTTGCAGCGAATCATGAAATACTATGGGAGTATTTCTCGAGCCGATCCTTTGTAGAAAATCCTCATATACACGTTGTTCCTTGATCATTCCTCTAGCGATAAAATGTTCTGTCTTGATAACTCTTTCCTGCTTTATCGCTTAATACGGTGCTATATCAGTCTTGATGAGATATCCCCTGTTCCATATCTCTTGATTCAATTCAGAGGACTTATGATCCTCTCTTTCCTGATCTTTTTAGATCAAGATGCCCCCAAGAAGGAAATCCAGCTCAAGAACCAACAACAACCCTCCGCCACCACCTCCTCCTGAATTTGACCCTGTGATGTTCCAGGCAGCTGTCAATGCCGCGGTGGTAGCTGCTATGTCTCAAAGGAACTCGGATGGTTCCGATGGTACTCAAACCCAAAACCAAGAGAACAGTCAGGGACACCGAAAAGAGGGTTCCTATAAAGACTTCATGAACGCGAAACCCACATCCTTTGATGGCACCGGAGGTGTCATTTCCCACATCCATTGATGGCAACGACGCCAAAAACATGATGTGTGTAGACTCAACTAGTTTTAATCCTACTTCTAATTATTGAAATTGACACACAAAGGCAGTGGACCTATCAATTGTGGTGTAGCTAAATAAGTAGGATATCGAACACAGGGAACGGAAAATTAAAACTAAAAACTAATATTATCTAAAAATAAGTAATAAATGAAGGGTTTTCTCTAGTTTTGCAAGACTAGAAAATTAATTAAAATAACTAACACTCAAATTAACTAACTAGCAACTAAAACACGGAATTACCAACTAAATTCAATAATAAAGAGGAATTTTGTTAGGTTCGACTCATTTGTTCCCATGGATGATTTCAATGTATCGGATTAATTCTTCATTGGTTACCGACTAAGCTGATTAGTTTCACGTTCGCTATTCTAATCCTTAGGATACAAATTAAATCAAGCAGTGGCTAGTTGTCTAAATTAACGGATTTCCTAGTTATTGATTTGGGTTAAATAAGACATGTAATTGTTAGTTAAATTGGCTCTTCAATTAACCTCTTGTTGATGTTTATCATACAAGCTCACACATTAACTTACCTATCTTCTAGTTAATTCTAGTTTGACATTCTCTATTCCTAGACATACAACTATGTGGTCACAATAAATCATATGAAATTAATAACTAAGATATGTTCATACAACTTAATTACTGATTTATTAACAGAAGGATAGTTATTGTTAACACATAATGTTCTTTAACAAGCTTTATAAAACATAATCACCAATTAAAATTAATCCTAATCAAATAATCGAAAAATTGCACTCTACATGACCAACTCACCGAGTTGGTTGCAGATTCACTTGGATTCGTCGAGTCCCCCCAAGGACTCAACGAGTCCACTGTGCAGACAGCTTAAAAATATCATTGATGGGTTTTGAGCATTCTAACACTTCCTAATTGTACATGCAACCCTCGAAAACTTGGATCTATGTTTGTCTGAAATACATGAAAATTTGATTTCCAAGGTTCATAATCCTATCTATCATACATGGAGAACTTTTAACGTAAAAAAAAAAGGCTAGAATTGCATACCCTGTAGTTGAATTGATTTTTTGAAAACCGTGTGAGCCTAGCACCCC
Source organism: Lactuca sativa (assembly GCF_002870075.4). Taxonomy (NCBI): domain Eukaryota; kingdom Viridiplantae; phylum Streptophyta; class Magnoliopsida; order Asterales; family Asteraceae; genus Lactuca; species Lactuca sativa. The sequence continues at coordinate 351,420,508 of NC_056626.2, forward strand.
AAGTGTTATGCCTCAAATGTTTCACACAACAACAAATGCTCTTGGAATAAACTTTGAGAGAAATGTCACACTTAGATATTGGCTTGCCGTCACTCTTGCATTAGGGTTACACCATGTTAACCCTAATGTAACATGACTCTTCATTTCCATGACCCATGGGTTTGTAACTCCCATAGACCATCCTATGGACCATAGCCCAACTTGATAATCCATGGAGCATTTAGCCCACTATACAAGTTATGGATGATTTACATAATCAATCCATATATTTAATTAGGCATCTTTGTAACACTTAACTAATTCTAAAGTAATTCTTGATCAGTACTAATTAAATAATATTATTAATATATTAGAACTGATAATATATTAATAAACCATAAGTGTTATTTCTCTCATTTTTTTACTCCAAATGCATGATGCCATGCAACCCAAATGGAGCATGTCGGGTCGAGTCAAGTACATATCAAATATAGTTATGGTCTTAGACACCTTATCCAACATTAACATCCCTACTGCACCAACTCCATCACCGCCACCACCTCCACAATTCGATGTTGCGATCTTCTAGGCAGCAGCCACAGCTGCAGTATCAGTAGTCATGACACACATTAATGTGACTGCTACTAATGGTTCGTGTGGCGATATTGTCAACCATAACTACGTGCATCAGAGAGGATGTTCCTATAAGGAATTCAGGAATTGCAAACCCAAATCCTTTTACAAAAACGGGGGAGTCCTTACTTTAATGCAATGGTTTGAGAAGACAGAATCCGTCTTCGAGATCTGCGAGTGCCTAGAAGGAAGCATAGTGAAATTTGCTGCTTGCAGTTTCACAGGAAGAGCCCTCACATGGTGGAATAGCCATGTGACATCACTTACCCTTACAGTGGCAAATTCAATGGGTTGGGAGAATCTGAAAGAAATGATGATGGGAGAATACTGACCAAGAGGCGAGATACATAAACTTGAGGAAGAGCTTTGGAGTCTCACCATGACCGGATCTGATACAGTGACCTACACCGATAGATTTAGTGATCTAGCGGCACTATGCCCCGAGATGGATACTCCAGTGAGCATCCGACCTAGTCGCTTTCGATGATGCCAAATGCTTGGCACAAAGGCTTGTTGACCATGAAGACGGGCAAGGCGTAATGACACCTATCTCTGAGTCATCAAAAGGGGACGGCTACAAGCAAAAGTCTGGGAGCAATAAGAAAGGACAGTCAACACAAGAGACCATGAAGAGACAACAATTAATTACGATTCATGCTGCCACAGCTACTGCCAGTCCAACACCTATTAGCTGATATGTTGGAACACTCCTGAAGTGTAACGGATGTAACTTTCATCACACTGGAGCGTGCCAAGAGATGCATTAAGAAAACTTCAACAGGAAAGGGCACACAACTCGTTTCTGTAGAGCACCGGCACAACCTATCTTCCAGGTCCCTAGCATCGGAGTCAGCTAGGATTGGTATGGGTGTGGCAAAACGGGACACATAAAGAGGGATTGCCCAATAACAAAGAACTCTGGCGGAGATGGAAAGATACTGATGATCACCGCAGGAGAGACTATTCTGGAACCACGTTGAAATATTTGGTATGTTCCTTAACGATAATGTTAAACTTTAAACTTTTAAATGCTAGCACAACTTAAGTCGTATCATTATGTGAGATTCCAATCAGTTCATAGGGACTCTTATGTTGCTAGTACTCGCTTAATGTGGTACATCTTGTTCACAACAACAATAAAGTAGAAAATTGAAACTGCTAAAACATATACATAGATTGCACCGTCGTGTTTTTGAACACTTTTCCAAACTAGTTTAAAACTTTTATTCCGAGTAGTCTGACATCGTCATTTGACTTGATTCGATTCGATCCTCGTCGCTCCAGTTTCATGAGCAGATTTTTTTTCTGTAACTGACCTTCTAAGCAAAACCTTTCTTCCAAAACTTTGAGGTACTCATTCAAGGAGTGCCTTATGTTTCGTAACTTTCCCAAAGTAGCCTCAGCAGACCTGCCCAGAATACCACGCTTATAGTACGTCAAGTTCAGTATCAAGGGCCCATCTGGTTGATCTATCGTTGATGAGTGTATACGCTAGGGTGGTACATAATTATCGCTCTACAGGCTTAGAATTGATGATTCCGCTTTAACTCCTTTTCCTTGTTTGGATGTGGATTTAGAGAAGAATCACTTATTCGACTTCCTTTTCAATCTTAATTATATATGACTCATATACACAAGATTCTGATCGATGAACCGAGTATGAGTTCTATCATGGACTTCAGGACGGAGGCTGCCCAAGACTACGAGTGAACGTGCTACCCTATGGAAAACATAGAAGCCAAACCATTACCACTCCCCACTGATCAGAACAAGAGATGCTAATGAAACCGAAGTACCCACATTTTTCCCTAATTTATGAGTAATCACATTGGATTCTGAATTTCAAGACAAAATTCCCTTTAACAGGGGGATGATGTGACAACCCAAAATTTTTATTTTCTTTAAATTCAACCTTCTCACCAAGATCCATCTGTGTTAGGGGTTGTATTTTAGGTTTTTCAGCCAAATACACGTAAGGGTTATGTGTTAACAAGTGAACCACTAAGGAATTGATATCAAAGTGTTGCATGCGGGGCATAAACCTCATCTAGGGATGTTCACGACCGCAAACTAGGTTAATGGCCGTGAACCCATGTTTGGTAGTGAACCCTTCTCTCTCTCTCTCTCTCTCTCTCTCTCTGTCTATATATATATATATATATATATATATATATATCCTTCATTTATCCCTCATTTCTGACATCCTTCAGCTGAAAACCCTCAAACTCTCTCGAGTATCATCAAGGGAAACCTTCCTTTCTCTTCAAAAACATAAGTGAAGCCCTTTGATCACATCCTAGAATTCTTCACTTTTCCTTCAATATCTTCAAATCTTCATCTTTTCACCAAGAACATGAAGAACACACACCAGTTCTTGGGCCATGAACCACCAGATCTTCAAGATTTGGGTTGTGAACCTTCATAGAGCCATGAACACACATGTGTTCTTGAACCGTGATCCATCCTTAGGACCGTGAACACTCATTCAACCTCCTAACTTGCTTCTAACACTCCATTAGTGAGTTATTCTTGCATCCTAGGTTGTTTCCTAATGACATTTGTGGTTATATTCACTAATATCATACCTATATGTATTATTATATGTTATTTAGGACATATTTGTGATCCAAAACTTCATTCGTAGAAGTAAAACCCTTATTCCAGTCTTCACTCGAACCACTCACTACAGGTGAGTTCATACCGCTAAACACAAGGAATTTATGTTTACATTAAATGAAATCCTTTAATTATTTTAAGGGAAAATAAGTCACCAAAATACTTTTCAACGTTAATAAACTCTTTAAAGTATGATAAATGCTTTAAATGTTATTAAACTCTTTTTAACTTGTATTGTGTATAAATCATGTTTATATGTATATATATATATATATATATATATATATATATATATATATATATATATATATATATATATATATATATATATATATATATATATATTTATAAGATTTAAAGGGCTTAGGACTAATAATTCGCCTTATTTCCTTTTCCTTGTCTGGATGTGGGGTTAGGGTAAAGTTATTTATCTGACTGTCATTTCAGTTTTAATTATATATCTTGTATATATATATGTATGAATATAAAAGTTAGTTCAAAGTAGATTTCATATTCCCTTTGTAACATGTCGAGCAAAAGGAGTGCATTCATGAATATCACGTACATATCAGGACATGCTAGTAAATTATAAAAGGTATAATTTAGGGGTTAGATCCTGATAACAGTCATCTTAAAAATGTATAAGATTTAGTTACAACTTTAATTACAAAAAGGATTTTCACAGTATTACTCGTAAACTTGTTAAATCACTCAATTTGTGAGACACGTCTTCGTGTAGTTATCTAGGTACTAAGGAAAGTCTAAACTTATTAACCAGAGTCTCCTGGAGGGAGAGCGTTAGTTTGTGTATAGATCGATATAGGACTGACAATCCCGCACCTTGATTGTTAGCTACAGTTGGAATGGAAGTTCTGGGGTGACAAATGTCATAAACAATTTTGACGTTTACAAAGCGTCGTGTCAGGTTATCAGTCGGATAAAGTATGGTAATAAGTACTCGCATGGGAGAAACTTACAATATTCTTACATAGTAATATCTTTTTTAAACAGTCTTAAGGAGTATCTTCTGTGATTATTTAGCAGGTACACCAAAGTTATATGTGATGAGAAACTGATAGACAATAGAAGGTGTGAACTCCAACTTACTTATCTTTTCCTTGTTTGGATGTGGGTGTACAACAGAATCACACAATCAATTGTCCATCCGTTTCTGATTATACATAATATGTATATACTAAGTGGTCATAGGATAGTCTTAACATTTCATATCATGTTACAACACCGAGGAACATAAAACTGTGTTTTCCATAGTTTTATAGTGAATTAAAAATAAGTATGCTATAACATAGTACGTCAACATTCATTTAAAATGGTTTTAGGGGATTAAAACTACTTTTCAAAGACATCATAAAATATAGGATTTTCTAGGATAAACGGTAACGTTTTAGAGGTAAACTAGTACATTATAAAGGATTCTTAAAGGTTAATGTTATGATCTCTTAGTTTATACATTTCCGAGTTATATACAACGAAGATCTGATAGATAATAGAATGTGAGATTTTTATGATACTTTCTTTTCCTTGTTTGGACGTGAAAATAAGGTAGAACCCCCCAATTTATCATCCGTCCGAGCTTGATTATATCATAGCATGTATAAGCTAAGTGATCACATATATTAATTCAACACTTAGTTGTAATCGGTATAACTTAAATGGCTTTATTGTTTGATCTATAATCCTTTAGTGTATACTCCAGGGTTATATATGATGAAGACCTAATAGATTGCAGAATATGTGAATTCCGTTTTACTTCCTTTTCCTTGTTTGTATGTGGTCTTACGGTGGAATCACATAATCGATTGTCCGTCTAATCTTGGTTATATGTAACTGGTATAAACTAAGTGATTATAGCAAGAATTGGCTCAGTCACGCTTTACATTAAGAAAATATAGAATTTTCTTGTAGATCATGCGAACTTATTCAACTAACAAAGATACTTTCTATAAAAAATTACTTATGCACTCACCAACATTCATGCTAATACTCGCTTTCAAAATACTTGTATTCTTAGGGATCTAGTAAGACATGTATCCACATCGGAGTAGTGAAGACGGAGTAGTAGTATCTCGTCTTATCTTTTGATACTATTATATTATTAAACATGTAATGTTTTGAACTCAATGTAAAAACTTTAATATCTATACTATGAATGTTGTTGCTTTCAATACTATTATGCTTTTTTTGTGACACTACATATGATGTCCTCCGCCCCTGAAAGTTTCCACCCTTCCGGTTTGGTGGTGTGACACAATTGCTGAGGGATTCTCAGCTCGTTGTATGGATTGGTATTTTTAGTCTAGATTGGGCAGAATATAGTTATGAAATTAGTTTCAGAGTTGGGTACATTCAGCTCTGCGCTGGTTTTGGTTCATTGCATTTAGTGTCATTGCATCCTCAATCATTGGTCATTTCATTCGTCATCAAGCGAGGGTTCTCCAAAAGTTTCAAGTTTTGATTGTTGAAGTTCAATGGATGTGTCAGCCTATCATCAAGTTCCTTATGTTTTATGTTTCTTTGGTCTCTGGGTATGTTTACCATCAATTATGGTGTGGAATTTTGATTCATAGAAGACTCAATTTTGGTTGTTGTCCTTGGGGATTGGAAGTTCGAATGTTGGAGCGGTGTCATTCAGTTTTCAGGTGTGACTTTGATCTGCGAAGAATCTGTTTAGATTCAACCACGATGTGGGGTCTGGTTTCGTCATTCATAAGGATGTTTCTGATAACGGTTAAGAATATTCATTTCATTAGAGATGGTTTTCTGCTTCCCTTTGGGGATGTATGTAGTGGTAACTCATCAAATATGGTAATTAGGAGGTGTATATGAAGTGTGTAAGAAAAACATGAGAACACCCGGTCAGAAGTCCTACCTGGATAAATCCAATAACTATAGTTGGGACTCCTACCCATTCACCGTTGTTGAACCATTCATTCTAAACAAGTACATACTAAATATAGTTATGGACTTAGACACCTTATCCAACAGTCTCCCACTTAGATAATTCAAATAACTATAGTTATAGGAATGACTTCAGGAACCGACCAGCAATCGTAACTCTTTCAAGGTACTGCAGAACTGAGATAATGATGATGCACTATTTAAGATAAGTAATCATATAATCATCTGTTCTAGATATTAGCCAAAAAAAAGCATGGAAAAATATTGTACTTATTGTCCAGCAGTTTGTTTCCCGATTTCCAATTTGTTTGACATAGAACTTAATCGAACACATCAATTTAGTTCTGATCCGGCCCGGTACTTAGGTCAAAAAAAGATCATAGAGGGGCCTAGATATCTCTTCTAATCCTCCAAGGATTAAAAGAAACAGATAAACTTCGACTCATATGCTTGTACTGACTATTTGCTGAGTCATATACAAAAGCACGTTTTATAGCATCGAGTTACCTATGCGTTTTTGTACAATCAATGTACAACCAACTCGTAATCAACAATTCATATCTCTTGGTTTGAAGACTTATATGATATTGTTGTCGCACGATCATTCGAGATAAATTCCATGAAGTGATACAAGTGAGCATGGGTTGAATCCAATACTCAAAACTTATGAGCACTCATGAATGTTGTAGCAACTTTTGCTATGTCTAACACTTTATATATCTACAAGCTAAATTCATGACAGTCTTGATTCATACCTACTTCCAACATATGACTGACTAAGGAGAGTTTAAATAAAGTAATTATTCTAGAAGTCAAAACATGCAAGATTGAAACAATAGTAAACAATTGACACAAGATAGCAACACTTTACTTATAGCCTACAGTAGAAGCATACGACAATCGACTCATTTCGGCTATCTCATCCTCTGTACTTGGGCTCTGAGTCTTACTCAGTTTGGCTTTACTCTGGATTGGTAAATCACCTTTCTTGGAATCCTGCATGCTGAACCTTTTCGGCACCTTATCCAAGTAGGTACTTTGACTAAGTCCAATTAGTATTTTACTCCTGTCTCTCAATATCCTTATTCCTAACATATAGGCAAGCTTCTACAAGGTCCTTCATAGTGAAAGACTTCCCAAGCCAGGACTTAAACCCCTGCAGGGTTAGGATGTCATTTCCTATGAGTAGTATGTCATCCACATACAATACCAAAAAGCTAACTATACAGCCACTAGCCTTAACATACACACAAGACTCATCTTCACTCCTCGAAAAGCCAAACTCTTTGACATTCTCATCAAAACAAGTATTCCACCTGGGAGATGCTTGTTTTAGCCCATAGATAGATTTCTCAAGCTTACAGAATCTATTAGGGTGCTTTGCATCGACAAAACCCTCTGGCTGACTAGTGTAAACATCCTCAGCCAACTTTCCATTAAGGAAAGCAGTTTTGACATCCATTTGCTATATTTCATAATCATGAAATGCAGTTATGGCTAGTAAAACCCTAACAGACTTAATCTTTGCTACTGGTGAGAAGATCTCATCATAGTCAACTCCTGGAGTTTGAGTAAAGCCCTTCGCAACCAGTCGTGCTTCGTAAGTGTATACATTCCCATCCATATTTGTCTTCTTCTTGAATATCCATTTGCACCCGATCGACTTACGACCCGGTACATTTTCAACCAAGTTCCAAACTTGATTGTCAGACATGGACTGAAGCTCGCTGTCCATGGCCTCTTTCCATTTGGCAGACTCGAGGCCTGCCATGACTTCCTTAAAGTTGTTAGGCTCATCCAAATTTACCAGTGTATTATCACTGATAAATGCATCACCTTCCAATTAATATGAAAAACATAGTAATGCTCGGGTGGATTCCCAACTCTTGTGGAACGCCTCAGAGGTATGGACTCATCAACAGGAGTTTACTCCTCAGGTTGTGTGATAGGGTTTGAGGTTCCTTCACCACTTGACTCTTGAATTTCTTCAAGGTCAATTTGCCTCCCACTGTTTCCTTGGCTTATGAATTCACTCACAAAATATTCCTTTCCTTGCCACAAATACCACATTCTCATTGGGTCTATAGAAGAGGTAACTAAAAGAATTATGTGGGTGGCTGATGAAATTACACCACTCACTATGAGGTTCGAGCTTATCCTGAGTCTCACGTCTCACGAAAGCCTTGCAATACCAAATCTTGATGTGGTCTAAGTTGGGAACTTTCCCTGTCGACATCTCGTGAGGTGTTTTGAAAACCTTCTTTGTAGGGACTATATTAACGATATGGGTGGAAGTCTCTAAGGCATACCCCCAGAATGACATTTGTAACGAAGCTCGACCCATCAAGGAATGAACCATGTCTAACAAAGTTCGATTGCGTCTCTCAGCCACACCATTAAGTTGTGGTGTTCTAGGAGGTGTCAATTACGAAACAATTCCACATTCCTTAAGATAGTCAAGGAACCTGTACTAAGATACTCTCTTCCTCGATCAGATTGGAGCATCTTAATGTTCTTGCCCAGCTAATTCTACACTTCCTATTTAAACTCTTTGAACTCTTCAAACGTTTCTAACTTATGCTTGATTAAGTAGACATACCCTATCTACTGTAATCATTAGTAAAAGTCACATAGAAGCGGTTAGCATCTCTTGTGGCGGTTCTAAAGGGTCCACACACATCTATGTTTATGAGGTCCAATAAACCTTCACCCTTAGCACAAGTACCAGTGAAGGGTTACTTTGTCATTTTTCCAAGTAAACAAGATTCGCAACTATCATCTGACCTTAAGTCAAATGACTCCAAGACCCCATCCTTCTGGAGTTGGCCTATGCATTTCTTGTTAACATGTCCAAGATGAGAATGCCACAAGGATGCTTTATCCAAACTAGTGGAAGAATCGTTATGCAATACATTGTTTCCCAAGTTATCTACAACTGACACAGTTTCATATACACCATCATAAGGTAATGGTTTAAAATAAAGAACATCCTTATAAAAGGCATTAATACCACCACATTCATTATCAAATGAAAAGGTAAATCCTTGTTTGTACAAACCGTGAAAAGAAATAATATTTCTCGCCATTTCGGATGAGTAACAAGACTTATTCAAATCTAACAATAACCCACTACTTAGCAACAAAGAATAAACTCCAATCTTGGTGACAGGTGAAGCTTTCCTATTCCCCATGTCAAGTTTATCTTTCTGTGGTCCACATCATCGTTTCTTCCTAGGCCCTGCAAATCAGAACATATATGAATACCGCAACGTGTATCAAGAACCCAAGAAGTAGTATGTGGTGAGTTATTAGACAGTACAATGTAAATATCTGCATGGGTAGGTTTGACCTTCCCATCCTTAACATCTTGCAGGTTCTTGGGGCAGTTTCGTTTGCAATGCCCCTTTTCCTGACAATAGAAGCATTGATCTTCCTTTGGGTTGGAAGAAGGAGTTACATAACCACCATTGGTTCCACTTGAAGAGGAGCCATCAAGAGACTTTCCATTTGTACCCTTCGAATGGGTCTTTCTCATCTTCCCTCTACTCTGCCCGATTTCCATGACAAGGGCGGGGTTAGGAGTAGGAGTAATAACAACCAATTTACCTTTGAGAACACTTTCAGCAGTCTTCAAAAGTACTTGAATTTTGTTGAGTGTAATATCCTCCTTATTTATGTGATATGTCATTCGAAATTGATCATAATAGGCAGGTAAGGAGTGAAGTATGATATCAATAGCCAACTCCTCAGGTAAGTTCACATTCAATTTCAGCAAACGGTCCACATACCTTTGCATTTTCTGTAAGTGGCCCATGATGGATTCACCATCCTTCATTATGGTTGTATTCATGGAAGAGATGATTTCATACCTCTCTTGACGAGCACTCTGATGGTAGCGGTCCATCAGATCCATGTACATCTCAAAGGGTAAAAGTCCTCATAGGAATTCTGGAGTTCAGATGTCATTCTGGCCAACATGATACATGCCACTTTAGTAGCATCTCTCTCATGTGCTCTAAAGACAACGATCTCCTCTACTCATCAATTTCTTACAGCTCCTTGTCGAGCACATATTCCTTGTCCTCGTATTGTGTGACCATCCTGATGTTCCTGATCCAATCCATAAAGTTGGAACCATTAATTATGACTCTCCCACAAAGATTCATGAGAGAGAAGGAGTCGGTAGGGTTAGAGCCAAAAGCAGTATTGTTGGAAGACATCTGAAAAGAAGAAGGACAAGTTTAGATTAGATATAGAATCCTTAATAAGACACCCAAATGTAATATTAAGGCTAGGACCCAACACAATACTCTATAACTTGGAAGAGGGATGTCGTAATCCAAGCTATAAAATATTTAAAGGTAGGCGAATAATGATTCACAAATCTTCACCATGAAAAATGAAATAAATTATTAAGTTTTAATTTGATTGAAACTCCTAGATCTTTTTAGATTCATTGAACTTTTCAATGGCATGTTTAAATCTCAATTGTGCCCTCTCAAGTTTGTGACTGGGATGCCGAGGATCACAAACACGGTGTGAATAACCATGCAAATTAACTTGGTACCCTTAATCTTTATCACCTAATTGATGTGTCGGTTAACCACACGCGCTCCACCGATCTATGATAAACACTAAGTCACCCCCTTTGCCACTCTTACTAGTCCATGTTAGTGTGCCGGTTACCCACACACGCTCCACCAATGATTTGGTAAGGTACAAAGTGTAATTTCAAGGGTTATCACCAATTTCACATTTTCCTAAACTAATTAAGATTGGGAATTTATAAAAAGCTTTAGTTACTTTATATTTATCATTATACTTTTAATGAGAATTATAGTCCTTGTCCTACCCGTTCGGATAACGACCCTCCACCAGTCAAGGAAGCGGTGGGTGAGAGTGGACACTCATTAAGCTTCCATTTTAAAGGCAACAACCTTGTAGCCCCCTTATAAACCGACTTTGTGAATGAGGCCTACTAACGGTAAAACTGACTTGCTATTATATATATATATATATATATATATATATATATATATATATATATATATAATAAACTCATAATACTTAAAGTATAAGGGTTAAATTTTAACTTTTAAAACTCTAGGGTTCGGAATTAAAGTTTGTTAAAGTAACTTTACAAATTCCAAAACTTGAGGGCAAGTTTTGTAACTATTCAAAACCTTTCATATTTAATAACTTATGAGTTTTAATTAACTTTAAAGAAAAGACTTTTGGAATTCCATAACATTAGGACAAGTTACAGAGTCCATTAATTGGCATTAAGATCAAGAATTACACAAACCAACAATTTGTAAATAATTCCTATGATCTAATAAAACTCATAAACATGAATATTCAAATCAATAATTTCAAGAATCATATAAACATATATAAAAGCTGAAATTTTTATAATAACCATTGTAAATGGATTAGCATAATCATTACCACATCAAAAACAGGATTTATAAGTCGCAAAAGTTTAGGGTAATGATTCAAGTCCATTTCCAGTAGGAAAACTCGAAAATCTGCACACAGGGCCTCCTACTCGCCGAGTTCAAGAACCTACTCGACGAGTAGGATGTGTTTTCACTTGGACTCGTCGAGTCCCCTCGTGGACTCTGCAACTCCACTAAACAGTGAATAGTTTTTTTGACTTTTTCAAGCATTTTTGCGTCAAGTATACAAAAAACAAGCCAAGGCTCTGATACCACTGATAGGTTTTAAGCATTCTAACACTCTTGTGGTGTACATGTAACCCTAGAAACCATGGTTCTATGTTTTCTCTAATATACATGCAAATATGATTTTTCCAAGGTTCTCATTCTAACTAGCATACAATGCGGTACTTGTAATACAAAAATTAGTAAAATGGCATACCTTTGTTGTTGCTTGGATTCCTTAAGACCTTGTGAGCCTAGCACCCCAAATGTGATGCCTCAAATGTTTTAGACAACACCACAACACCTGGAATAACTTGAGAGAATAAGTCTTTGAGTAAAAAGTTGGATAGCCCTCACACTTCTTTCTTAGTGACCGATTTTCTCCGTATGAGGTTCTTTATATAGTGTGTCACAAGTAGTGTTAAACATGTAAACCCTAATGTGCATGGCTTTTCATATTCCCATGATCAATGGGTTTATAACCTTCATGGAGCACCCAATGTGTCCTAACCTAATCTAGTGAATCATGGACCTTAAGCCCACTATATAAGAATGAAAGATTTACACAGTCAGTCCCTATATAATTAATTAGTCTCTTTTGATCACAAAGTTAATTCCAAATTAATTCTTGATCAATACTAATTAAATAATATGACTTCATATTAATATATTAGAATATATTAACAAATCATAAGTGTCCTTATTCTCATTTTGTCTATTCAAATGTTGAGATGCCATGCAACCCAAATGGACAATGCCAAACTGAGTCAAGTACATACTAAATATAGTTATGGACTTAGACACCTTATCCAACACATACTCCTAGATTATGCTTGGCATACTCGGTTAAGGTGAAAACCCTAATGTTTGTAGTTGGTCACTATTTAATCACCACTATAGCCTTAAACCTTTCCTTACACCAGCCTCCATCACTCATCTCGACCTTTGCAAATCCTAACCTCTTGTGTAGACATTTTGACCTTGTGTGTGTGTGTGTTTTTTGTGACCTTAAAGGAAGGGGAAGGTGGTGGAATCATCTTAGGGACTCAAAGGGAGTTAGATCCAGAATTACCTCCCCCTTAGATATCATTTGGAGGTAAAAAGCTTTGACCTTGATAAATATTGCTCTTAGTTCATGTTGTCGTTATGTTTCATGCATTTGGGTCCCTTTTTCTTGGAGTTCTTGAATATGGTCTACTCTAGACTTCATGACTTGTCCTTTCAGAGGTTTTGGAGTAGCTTGAGTCATAAAAAAGGGTTATTGGTTGTTATTACCCTTTCATGCATGAACTAGGAAGTCTTAATGGATTAACAATTTAGGTTTTTTGGTAATGGACATCATTTTGGGCTTGGATCTGAGTTTTGGACGCGTCTAATTGAAAAAGTAGTTGGAAACTTTATGACTTGCAACATCATTTTGGGCTTGAGTCTGATTTTTGGACATAAGGGCTTAATGGAATAAGATCTTAATGGAATTTTGGGTCTAGGCTACGTATGTTGGGCGTACCTGGTGGTACGTTGTGCCTACGCGGTCAGTCCCTCGCTTTTGGTCAACATTAGAGTATAATGGGCGTACTTTCTTGGTACGCATGGCATACACCATTGGAAAGAAATATTGACTTTCGAACATTGACCATTGACTTTGACTTTGACCAGGGTTGACCTAGTTTGACTTAAGGGTATTTTGGGTATTCTAAGCTATAGTTAAGCCTTGGTCTCAATCTGTTGAATACGTGACCTGTAGGGCTAGTATTCGGAGCAGTGTATTGTTCAGCTATTCGTCAGACTGCATGGTAAGTTTTCCTCACTTACTTATGGTTCGAAGGCACCAAGGCTAGCCCATTATATGGATACCCTAGTTTACCATATGTTGCTATGGTATAAGGATCTGTTAGATCTGTATCCTGGCATATAAGATTTTGTTATGTTGTAATGATTTGTTAGATCTTCATGTTTGCCTGTCGACTGGTTATGTGTCCTTTTATAAGTATATGCCGACATTGTATGGTTAGGTTGAGGTTGTACTGCTTTGTGCGGTCGCCAACAAACCCTGGAGCAAGCCAGACATAAGTTGTGGGCTTCGAGGACAAGCCAGACTTATGTTGCGGGCTTAGGAGCAAGCCATATATGAGATGTGGGTCGATAGGCAAGACAGACTCATACTATGGGCTCAGGCTAATCTAGCCCGATGGTTGTGGACCCGAGGGTATTCTAGTCCAATGACTGAGTGAACCCATGGAATATTGGTATTCTAGTCAGACGACTGATTGACCCAGCATGCTTGTTTGTGTATGATTGTGTATTGTATGTTGATACTTTGGGGGAACACACTAAGCTTTGTGCTTACAATTTTAGTTTATGTTTTCAGGTACTTCAGAGGAATGTGGCAAGGCGAAGACGTGACTGTACACATCCTAGTTTTTTTGATGTTGATCTTGGGAGACTCTGATTTTAAATAATGTTTGGCAAAACAATGGTTTGTAAACACTTTTATTACTAAATGGCTTGTTTTTTAAAAGTTTAAATTAGTTGTGATTTTTGAGATGTTACAAGATTTTATATATTCTTCTTCTTTTAGATATATTATTGCTTTGGATGAATTCAGGGGGTCTATTTATAGTTTTTAGAATCAACTTAAATCTTTCCAAGATCTAAAATCATTATGCGTAATAAACTTTTGTCAGTTATCTTCATAATCGGCAGATTTCTTTCCATGTCTAACTCCTCTGCCTTTCTTGCTCAATGCTTACAGAAATATGTCCAAAATGTCCCTTTTCAGCTCATATTTCAGTAACATGCCCTTTTTAACTACAAAATATAACTAAGGAGTTAAGTACATTTTACTCTATACTTATTACAAATCCAATCATATAAGTAACTAAATTTTCTATTAAAACATGTATAATTTAGCACATGCCATAGAATTATTCAAGTCAAATTCACTATTATTACATACACATTTCATTTATCAACATCATAAAAGATGACCATATTTTGAATCCACCAATTATATTTAGGTTCAATATGCATAGAAGTGTCTAAATCCTAATAAATTTCTCAGTTCTAAATACTCATAATCCTCATTAATGTTCCACACCTAATACTAACATCACTTTTTCATCTCTTCGAATATACCCCGATTAAAAACTCCCCAACCTCAATGTTTTTTTTTCAAGTTTCCAAGCTTTTGATACTATCTCAAAATGATGTTTCTATTTGAGAAATCACTTTCCATTTTCCTTGGTACATAATTTTTTTCTAATGTGCCTTGATTTCATATAATACCAAATCGACTAGCTTTAGCTCGTGACATTCTATGATAGATTTACGAATATTCGATACTTTTCCTTCCAAAGATCACTAAGAAAAGTCCATCAATTTTTAATGGGATATATATATATATATATATATATATATATATATATATATATATATATATATATATATATATATATTAGTTTTTGTTTATCCCAAAGCCATAGATTGACTCCTTCAGATCGTAACTAGAAAATTTTAAATTTTTCCATATATCAATTTTTAACACTTGGAACTTTTCTTTCCTTTCTTTACCGTAATATAAAAACTTGACCATAACTTTTATCGACTAAAAATAGTTTTTAGGGGTATATTTCAGCAAACAGTACAAATATATAGTATCGAATCTAGGTCAGGTGGGTTCCTTCAATATTGTTGGTGCTTGTATAAATCTTTAAATATTTAACTTGAATTGCATATCTTTTCTACGCTTATTAGGACTTCAAAGTGTGTTCAGCAATCGACGACAACATCGTCTGGTAGATCAAATGAAAATCTAGGATCTTTAGAAGCACATCTATATAATTGTTGGGAAATGCACTTTACGGTTTTGTTTATGATCACGTCGCAAATATGCATGGTTCACGTCGCAATTTCGAATAGTTGAAACTCATCGTGATCCACAATCCACTTGATTTCTGACAAACACTCATCTTGTCTCTCTTATATGCTTCTTTCCACTTGTAGTGACTCCTAGTACAATCTACAATTCCTCTCTCGTGTGAGTAAGTGGCTACACACTTATGTGATGCGAGGCCTCTTGAAAAATATCCCACAACAAAACTGCACTTGATCCAACTTTTGCTAAAGTTACTACTAGCATCTAAATGCTAATATTTCTGTAGAATTCTAAACTTCCAAGAGTATTATCATCTAAACAAAATTTAAACAATCATCAAACTATAAAAATAATTCTAAACACACCAAAATAACTAAAATTTCAAATCAGTCTACCAAACAAAATAAAAAGATAGCAATAATAGATAACAAGATCAGTCATCATCGACTGAATTAAGCTAATGCGCCCTAGATGTACCGGTACCGTCATCTTCTTGCTGTTGATAAGCCATGGGTCGGATTTCCTTCTCACACACGCTTTTTGCATTATATCCTCCTCCGATAATTTCAAACCAAAAATTATGCTCTCCACACTCCTCATGGAATAGAATGATGCACATGCTAAGGAATCCAGAAATCTGGATGCTCTTAGTCTCCTCTTCGGTGTACAGTTTACATCTCTATGCGAGCCCTATAAGATTGCACTATATCGTGTCGCAGGTGATTCTAGATGTGAAACCTCGCTAATCAGAAAGATTAGTGACCGATGAGTGGTATTGTACATTGGAAAAGAATTCCCAAAAAAATATCTCGATAAATTGTTTCTTCCATCTACAGTATACAAAACTAGGTACACCACCTGCATCAAGATGTGTATAAGTCAAATAATCCTTGATGAGATAATCCGTCCCACTCTCTAAGCCTAACACCTAATGAAATGTTGGTGTAATGTCAATGTCATGTCGCATAATGATTTGAAGCTCTCTATATGATCTAGACTCTTGTAGAAATTGAAAAAGTAGGTGGTTGTTCGAACTATATAAATGTCTCGCTTGTTGTCCCTTTCGTTGGTTTGTTCGGGTAATGGCCTGCAAAAATAACAACCAAAGACAGTACAAGACACTCAATTGTTAAGTCACTTAACATTTGAAAACATGTATGAGTCAGTTTCAACCCTAAGAATCACGTAATTAATGTTACGTGTCGCGTATTAGACGTAAATAGGTGACCTCTTCTTGTGCCCATTCAGACTTCGATTTTCCTAAGGGTTGCACTCATCTTGTCCATTTCAGTTTGTAGAACACATTTACAAAACCAATTTCGCATAAATTAATTATAATTGTGTTTTTTTTTCATTGTGTTTCAAAACCCTAATGGAGACTAAAACTTCAGTTTCGAGTTATTTGCAAAAAAGGGGGCACTTTTTAGAAAGCTTAGTAGAAATAGAGCTGTTTTAAATGTGTTTGTCGAAATGGGGCTCCTGGCCCACAGAATAAATACGTAAATGTATATTGAAATGAAGGATCCCTCACAACTTACAACAATGGTCCTTTCTTTTTTATTATATGTTCAAATTTTATCTTTTTATATATTTTTTCTACATTTACCTAACTATTTACCTAATTTATGTAGCTTAAATATATTATTAAATTTTATATATAGCATTTAATTATTCTTACTACACAAACGATCTCATTTATATTTCAAAATTTTAGAATATTATATACTATTTTAATTATACAAATACAATTAACATATAAATATTGTTAGAATCATATAAATTAAAAAATAAATAGTAATATTTATATATGATTTGTCCAATCAAATAGTGAATCTGTAAAAGCAAACACTCTATCCAAAACAAAAGCAACACTCTATCCAAAATAAAATGTCACTATTTATTGAAAACTCTTAAAAAGCTAAAGCTGCATGAACTGTCATGTCTAAAAGTTTTAATTGAACTAAATTTACTTTTTGATGTTATAAATTTGATCTTACAAGCCAAGGTTCTTCATCATTCTTACAAAATTGTTTCCACGCAAATATACATTCTCAGTCTTTCATGCTTCCATAATATTCACATTATTAGTTCTTTCATATATTAAACATAAGGTATATATAATTTCTAAATATTTTTGCATATTTTTTTGTCAAAACGCTATATATATGATACTAATTTACATCTGTTATCATACAATTTGTCTTGCAGTTATATTTATGGCTCTAAATCGTCCATTTATGATTACTCTCTATTGGGGTGGCAATGTTGAATATGAGAATGGAATCATCAAGGCGACGAATCAACTATGTCTGCTTCAGACATTATTAGGCAAAAAATACGGTATGAACAATTTCAAGATTTTGGCTTATGCACTTGTTGGAGTCGAAAAATCTTCATATAAGTTGAATATGTCATTATGTTACCAATATTCTGGGAGATCTAATATCGCACCATTTATAAATGATTCAACCTTAGACATGTTGTATTATTTAGCTGCGACTGATGAAAATTATTGGGGTCAAGTTTGTGTTGAAATTGAGAAAATAGTGATACCTACAAATACTAGTTTGGTAGATCTCCTTCGTAATTTTGAAGTACCATTTCCTTTGCCGAGTGATGATAGATTTGAGCCAAATAATGAGTTCGGATTTGATGATCCCAACTCAGAATGCAGTAGTGAGTCATTAAGCCATATTGAGGAAGACTCTAATGATCCCAACTCAGAATGCAGTAGTGAGTCATTAAGCCATATTGAGGAATACTAGTTTTATTGTGTTGTAATTTCATGTTTCATTGATCTTGTATTTCCTGTGTGATTTTGTATTATGATTTTTAAATTTTAGTAATGTAATCTTAGTTATGTGTTTTGTTATTTCTTATTGTTATAATGTTAAATATTAGTATTAATGGAAATGTATAAATGAGATATATTTGGTATTGAAAACTAATAAGCATTAGTTATAAATTGAATTATATATTTACATTAAATATTATTAAATTAAGTAAATGTACAAAATACAAATAAAAAATAAAATAAGATGTAGTGGTAACATATTTCATAAAATAAAGGTCAATGTTGAATATTTTTATGGACTATTCTGTATATTTAATATTTACGTAAATATAATAAGTAAATATAATAAGATGTAGTAAAAATGTAGAAAAAAATATATAAAAGGATAAAGTTTGAACATATTATAAAAAACTAAGGACTATTGTTGTAAGCTGTGAGGATCAATATATATTTAAGTATTCATTTAGTGGGCCAGGAGCCCCATTTCTACAAAGGCATTCAAAACAGCCCCATTTCTACTAACCTTTTTGAAAACTGCCCCATTTTTGCAAATAACTCCTTCAGTTTCCAGTGAATAAGAAAATCATAAGACATAGTATAAAGAGTAGGAAATGTTGAAATCATAACTTGTTGGGGTTTAATTCAAAAGAGAAGAAATTTTTGAGGATTTAGAGCAAGAATTCGTTTTCAGTCGATAGTAGGCTTTTCTTGCATCGTTTCTTGATTAAATGAGAATAAAAGGAGTGGGTATCTTAACCTGGTAGCTAATCACATTTTTCGAAAAATTCCAAATCATGCGTCGTGTTCGTTTATATGCACTGCACCTAATTGCATTTTTTTTTTTGCATATTAATCATGATTTTGCTTATGATATGTTTCTGCACATCTTAATAATTTAAACATGTTTATTATTCAACACAAACTTTTTTCAAAAAGTGACTCGTTATCAAAATAAATATATAAAAATAAAATAACGAAATATATGAAAAAATAAAAATAAATAAACTAACAAAATAAAATAAATTTTATGATACACATTATAGTTGGGATGTGGAACCAAATATTTTTATTCGGATGTAGGGCGTTCCATCAAAAGCTCTCATTGTTGTTATTATTTTATACGACAGTTGTATGATTTCTTATTAAGTTCTTCACATGCAAGAAGCAGTTTCTGAAAAACAAAATCTGACACTTATTAGGCCACTTCCCCCAATTTCTCTACATAGTTTACAAATAAGCAGAACAAGAGTGACTAAACTAATCAAGGATAGAAAGAGCCGAGCCTTTCGTTGTATTATGTCTCATGGATTGAGTTGGACATGTCACCCAATTTATAGACCAAATAGGTAAAGTAGTCTCTAATAGCTTGTGTGTCATCCCAAAAGAGATTTTTATGGTTATTTTAAAACAAAGTATTCTTTTGTGAATGGAGAATTTGTCCCATACAAAGTATCTCCGAATAAATGTTGTTCATTTATTAATAAAAGCTTTGGATGTCATAACTGATACAAGAAACATAAGCATCAACATAATCATTACAGGCCTTGCAACGTCTTTTATAATATGGCCTATATTTCGTTGAATTTCTCATCAAATCCAAACATTATTATCTTTGTATTGTTTCTTGTAATACAAAGATACTGATCAAGTCAGGTTGGGAAACCTGGTGAGTACATAGGGTTTTCAACCCACAATAATATAATTATTATGTTTAATTATCTATCAAACATTTAAGCCAATTACCCATCCCCATTTCTTCTACATTCATCCCTAAGGGCTTATCCTAAGGATCATCATGAACATCGTTGCTGACATTATTGTTTCAGGGATTTCTCCTCTATACATGTCAGTAGGAAGTAGAGTACATCAATTGAACGTATAGTTCATTACCTACATATTATGAACCTGCTTGTGTCCCACGGGACTGTCTGGAATAGTCAGTGGTCGTCACATATACTCCGTTGGATGACTACATTGTTAGTACAAAGTTGTGTCCTATATTCATCGTTTTCAGTTCTCATTACTCATAACCCTCATCATCTATCATCTTCCATCACCCATCACCCATTACTACCCAGTATTATAAGTATAAAAATACATATACGATAGAAATCATATAAAGATCATCTTATATTACTTCATTTAACATAGAACATATTAAGCACAGATAATAAGACATATAACATTTAATTATCTAAATACTTCATGTTTTGTGTGTAAGATGAAAGTAACTATGCACTCACTTGTTAAAAATGGATGACTCGTAATATAGGTAGAGCTTCGCCTAACACCTTAGCTTTTCCTTTAATGTGACCTAAGTATGATTAATATTGAGTTTAAGTCTAATGTCCCTAGTGTTTAATGATAATCTAGATTCCTCACTAATCCTAATGTCAACATCAAGATCTATTAAGTAAACAATAACCAAGTAAGATCAAATTGGAGGTAGGGTCCGTTTGGTATATAAAGTATACTATTTAGAAATGTCACTATAAACACCTTAACAAATCTAGCATAGACATTATCCCAATAAGTAGATCAATTAGTATCAAGACATGGAATCACTGATAAGTATTATTTTTAGATTCAAAATAATGATTATGATTATAAAAATATAAGTTACATTGAAAGCAATATAAGTGTAGCCGAACTTACAAAGATTCTTCTTACCAAAAGTCTGAAAATTACACTAGTAGATGTAACATCCCGAAATCCAGGTAAAACAATTTAACCCTTCCCTTTTTTCAAGTTGTCAAGCTCAACCCTTGAGTGGAAAATGTTGTAAATGAGTATGATGGGCGTACTGGAGATTACGCTACTCGTACTCATGCGCTTAAGTTGGACGCGGACTCGCCTAGGTATGTTGGGTGTACCCAGGGTTACGCTGGGCGTAGCGGGCCCAAATGCAAACCCTAATTTATGACTTGTGCACTATAAAAGGAATGCTAAGGCCTTATCCTCAACCACCATTTCAGAGAGTGAAACCCTAAGAGAGCATTTCCTTCGTCCTAAAGCTTGTGTGTGAGTGTTTTGAGCTAAAGGCGCCTTTGTGTGTTAGTAAAGAAGAAGGAGAGGAGCTTGTGGAGGCTAGGTTTTGAAGTTCAAGCTTGGATATGAGTTCTTCAAAGGAAGGAGCTTCACTTTGAGGTAAAAAGCTCAGAACTTTCCTCTTTATTTTGGTTTGGTGTTTTATGGTCCGCTTCTAGGGTTTAAGTCCCAAAGGTGGAGACTTTATGAGTAAGAGGGGCTCCATGAACCTAGATCTGTCCCATTCCAGTATTATGTGTGTTGTTAATCCATAAAACTCCCAACTTAGTCGTTGTTATGGAGTCATGCTTGAGTTATGAGCTTTTAAGTGTTGTAAACAGAATGTAATGGTTGTTGGTGACTTTTACTGCCATGTAAAGGCTTAAAGTCACCAACTTTATGGATTAAGAGGCTTAGGGGTGGTCAGATTTGAATGTTAGACGTGTGTCTTAACTGTTTAAGACCCCAAAAGCTAAGGAGTCTGAAACTGGGAGTTACCTAGGGCGTAAACCTAGTACGCGCAGCGTAGTGGGTCGTGTTCCCTGTTTCTGTGAGGTTGTCGGGTACGCGCAACATAACCCGGATAGTTGACTTTTGTTGACTTTTAGGGTTTGGTCAATGTTAGGGTCTTTGAGCCATAAGAGGGGTAAGATGGTCTTTAACCCTTCTGAGAATGCTAAGAGAGGGATTAGTCTAGCACTTGAGAGTTGTATTGATTATAGTGCTTATTCCATTTGATTAGGCGGAGGCTAGACCAGATTTTTACCTAGTTCGAGATTACCAAATTACCCGAGGTGAGTCTTCTCACTATACCTTACCTTGAGTGGTAACTAGAGTTATGTGACTGTGTATCTTATATGCTATGTATGTGACATTTTGCACTGCATTATTACTATGTGATTATGCTGTGTGTATACCAGAGTTTATAGAGTTACGACCGGAAGGTCCACAGAGTTAGGACCAGAGGGTCCATAGTGTTAGGGCCAGAGGGCCCATAGAGCTATAGCCTCGAGTGGCTAATATGTGTTGCATGTGGAATTTTAGGGAACTCACTAAGCATTTATGCTTACAGTGTTTTGTGTTATGTGTTTCAGGTACCAGTGAGGATCGCGGGAAGGCACCGACATGATCAATACACACACATGAGGAGATTTTATACATTACGATCTTGGGCTGTAGTTATGAATGTGAACAATGAGATTTTATAATATTAATGAATGAAAACATGTTTTAAAAATGTGAAAATTTTGTTTTGAAATTTACAGTGTTACAAGTTGGTATCAGAGCCTTGGTTTGAGGGATTCGGATGCACCTTCGAGTGCATTTGAACTGAAACTGAGGGTTTGAGGTAATTTTTTAAAATAACCCAAAAATTTTCTAAAACAGTAAAAAGGATTTGAAAAGAGCAGAGCAGAGCCGTTTGGGGTGAATACCGATGCGGTGTGGACGGTAGTATTGGGCCCGTACTACTGAAGACACCGAAGCAGTGCACATCCCAAGTAAGAATCCTTGGGTTACCAAGGAACGAGTAGGGTTGAGTTATCGAGTGAGAGTATGTTCAAGCGAATCTCTAATATTTCTTATGTTGTATTTAAGAGACATCATGGTTATGACATGCCACAGACCAGAGACCAGCGGAGTGAGTGATGAGGAACTCTGCCAGATGATCCATAAGGAGGTGGCTGCGGCTATCCGCGCAGAGATTCCAGAGATGTTTAGGTCTATTAAGACCATGTTGATTGAGACTTTTGATCAGAGATACGCAACGGTTACTGAGGCTGCAGTCGATGCAGCTACTACAACTGTTGCTGCTGCCAGACCTCAGGGTGGTGATTCATTGATGTTCCGGGAGTTCAGCAATACGAAGCCACCAGAGTTTGATGGGACATAGGATCCGATTGCTGCGATGAGATGGGTTTCTGATATTGAGTGATGCTTCTATATGTGTTCATGTCCAGAGCATTTGAGAGTTCGGTTTGCCCTGAACCAGCTTCGCTTGGGAGCGAAGGACTGGTGGAAGTTTGTTACAACACACTATTCACCTGCTGAGCTTGCTGCGGTGACCTAGGAGAGGTTTACCACCATGCTCTGTGATGAGTACGTTCCCCTAGTGGAGAGGGAGCGTTTGGCCCAAGAGTTTCTAATCTTCAAGCAGGGTACTGAGTTTGTTACTGCGATCACCAGGATGTTCCATGACTCAGTATCTGAGTATTTTGAGGAGGGACATACGAGAGTTTGCGGCGAACTCGTCGTACAAGACATTTGCCGAGCTTGATCAAGGTCGTTGTCTCGGTCAAAAATAAACCAACTAACCTAAGTAGATAGGGTAAGTGGGGTCGAATCCACAAGGAGTTCATGGTTAAACTTTGTGTCAAAGCAATCAATAAAAAGAAAGTATTACTAGCAATTGTCAAGAAAAAGATTAAAACAAAATTCAAACAAAAGCTTGGAAATTTATTAATTAAAAATAAAAATCTCAATGAGAAAACTAGAGTACTCCCGGTTCAGTTATGGACAATTTAGATTCACACACTTTCTTCCCTAGAATCCTAATTCAATTACATAGATGCAATTGGGGTTTGTTAACTTGTAACACATAGTCTTGGGTACACTAGATGTTCATTCAACTAGTTGTCTTACTCATTTATGTCTAAATGGATTAGGGACAATTAGTGAACTAGCAATAAAATGTCTTACAACTACCTATTACCGCATTAACATTCAATATCATAAGTTAGAATAATATATGTTGATTCAATCACTTGTCTTTATTTCTAAACTAATTGAACTTGGAACAAATGATAAATTGACAATAGACTATCTTAATTATGACATCAAACAATTCATACAACCCAATTTCACTTATCATTACCAAAGATCATCATATGAATCATAAAACAACAACTGAAATTAACTAGAATCAAGTAATAATCAAGTGTGTTCATCAAAAAGTCCTAAACATCCCCGGAAGTAAGCCTAACAGTTTAGCCTTCCATTGAGTTCATAAAACAAGTAACTTGATTAAAATGAATAAAATGCATAATAGAATTCATAAACAAACGTAGAATCATCAAACAAATGTAACCTAATGATTATAAAAGTATAGAACAAATAAACCATGGGGAAGAAGAAATAATTATGGCAAAATAAAGAATTGATGAAGATTAACCAATGAAACGATCTTGACTTATAGCTTGATGATGAATTGAATCGAATCTTGCCTTGAATCCGGATTGAAATGGAATGGATTTGTGTTTCCAAATGTTTCCAAGGGTTTAGAAGCCTCAAAAACACAGGAAAAGATTATGAAATTCAAAGGTGGGAACCCTAAAAACGAATGCATAAGTCCCTATTTATAGTGTGGGACAGAAAATAACGAAATTGGGCGATGTGGGACGTTGGACATCCTAGGAGACGTCTTAGACGTCGTGTATAACGCCCAGGCGTTCTTTGTACGTTCTTGCATGCCATCTGCCGTCCTTGAAATACAGTAAAAAATGGCCAAAAACGTCAGACGTCTTAGGAGACGTCTTAGACGCTTTGTAAGACGTCCTTCCTTGTTTTCTAAACTTTTTGAAACACACCGTTCCAACACGAGACGTCCCTAAAACGCCAAGAAGTCCTAGGGGACGTCTTAGACGCCATGTAAGACGCCGACGGGGTCCTTCCTTCTTTTCTGCTCTGAAATAACGACCAAGTGCTGATCGTTTGACCTGGACGTCCTAGGGGACGTCTTAGACGCCTGGAGGCGTCCTTCATCTTCCGTGCAAGTTTTGGTGGTCAAAACGACATAACTAGTAGAAACACAAAAGACGTAAATTGTAGAAAATCTTGTCTCGTTTCCAGAACATCTTTACTCATGTCAACCGGAGCTCCAGAACAAGAGATATGACCAAAACATTTAAGCATCATCAATTTTCCCAACAACGTTTCTTCATTCCTTTAACAATTCGTTTTACTTGCAGGTTCTGCCCACTTTTAGTACAATATATTGACCTGCATATGAAGTTCAACAACTCATCAAAGTAGTGCCATTCTTGGACAATTATACATCAATTCAACAGATTTATGACAATTTAGTACATTCATAAAACGGACTTATCAGAGCTTCAGGCAAATGCTCAGCAGAGGGAGATAGAGCTGGTGACTCTGGCTAAAGAGGAGGCGGAGTCTCAGGGGAGGGATCAGCGACCGGCTCAGTCCCAGTCGGCAGCCAAGCGGGCCAAGCCCGTTGATTCGAGATCAGGGAACCAAAAGGGTCGCACTTGTGGCAAGTGCGGCAAGGGTCATGAGGGGGTTTGCAGAGCAGGGTCTTGATACAAGTGTGACAAGGAGGGGCATATGGCCAAGTATTTCCCCAAGGGGTTCTCAGTCTATTTCCACTGCAACCAGACCGGACACCGGAAAGCAGAGTATCCGCAACTGCGGGGGTCGGCACAGGGAGCATCTCAGGGATCTGCCCCTGCTGCTGTATGAGATACCGAGAGTCGGCCGGTGAAGGTCGAAGCACCGAAGGCACGAGGGAGAGCCTTAAAGTTGACCGCAGAGGAGGTCTGCGTGGCGCTCGACGTCGTGGCTGGTATGTATTCTTTCATGTATTTATTTACGATATTGAGATATTGTGCTTATTTTATGATTTGTGTAGGTACTTTTCTTATGAATTATGTACATGCCTTGGTGTTATTTGACTCGGGTGCGAGTCGATCTTTTGTGTCATTAGCCTTTAGTCAGCACATCAGTATCCGTCGAGAGGCATTGAGTGGACCTCTGCGAGTTTCCATAGCTAACGAGCGAGCGGTGTATGCCACCGATGTGATTCGAGGATGTGTACTTGAAATCTTCAGCGTTGAGTTTCCGATTGACTTGGTCCCGATTATGATGGGTGATGTTTGTGTCATCCTGGGTATGGACTGGTTGAGCAGATTTGGAGCGGTTATCGACTGCGAGCGACAACTGGTGATCATACGAGACCCTAGTGGGGGAGTTCTTACAGTGTACAACGAGGGTGCCCGTTCTGGATCAGCGTTCTGCTCAGCGGCCAGAGCGAGGCAGAGTCTATAGCAGGGCTGTAGTGGGTTTGTGGCTTACGTGATAGATGCGAGGGTTGGTGCGGAAAGGCCGAGATCAATTGATGAGGTTATGATAGTGCGAGAGTTCCCGGATGTTTTCCCCGAGGACTTGTCGGGTGTGCCTCCTGAGAGACAGGTAGAGTTCTGTATCGATTTGGTTCCGGGGGCAACACCTATCGCCAAGGCGCCCTATCTCCTTGCGCCTCCAGAGATGCAGGAGTTATCCTCACAGCTTCAGGAACTGCTGGGAAAGGGATTTATTTAGCTGAGTAGCTCTCCGTGGGCAACACCGATCCTTTTTGTCAAGAAAAAGGATGGTTCATTCCGGATGTGCATCGATTATCAGGATTTGAACAAGTTGAAGGTCAAGAACCGTTACCCCTTGGCGAGGATTGATGATTTTTTTCGATCAGTTATAGGGAGCGTCTTGGTTTTCCAAGATTGATCTGAGATCCGGATATCATTAGATGAGAGTACGCGAGGAGGATATCCAAAAGACAACATTCAGGACTCGATACGAGCATTACGAGTTCGTGGTGATGCCTTTTAGGCTCACCAATGCACCGGCGGCATTCATGGAACTCATGAACAGAGTGTGCAGGCCAATGCTGGATCGTTCAATGATCGTGTTCATTGATGATATATTGGTGTATTCGAGGTCCAGAGAGCAGCATGAGGAGTATTTGAGGGAGATCCTCGGAGTTCTGAGATCAGAGAGGCTTTATGCCAAATTCTCCAAGTGCGATTTCTGATTACGAGAAGTCCAGTTTCTGGGGCATCTCATTAACCAGATTGGGATTCTGGTCGATCCGGCCAAGATCGAGGCAGTGATGAGTTGGGAAGTGCCGAGATCCCCCACCGAGATTAGGAGTTTTCTAGGGTTGGCCGGCTATTATCGGAGATTTATTAAGGACTTCTCCAAGATCGTTGTTCCTCTCACCAGATTGACCCGGAAGGGTGTGGCTTTTAGTTGGGGCCCAGAGCAGCAGACTTCCTTCGAGACACTTCGCCAGAGATTATGCGAAGCCCCGGTGTTAGCCCTTCCTGAAGGAATGAAGGATTTTGTGGTGTATTGTGACACGTCGATATCGGGACTGGGGGCGGTGCTAATGCAGAAGGGGCATGTGATAGCATACGCATCGAGGTGGCTGAAACCTCATGAGACTAGATACCCCACTCACGATTTAGAGTTGGGGGCGGTGGTGTTCGCCCTCAAGATATGGGCATGTTCCATTCTAATGGAGGAGGCGCATAGATCGAGGTTCTCGATCCATCCCGAGGCCACTAAGATGTACTTAGATGTGAAAAGAGACTATTGGTGGCCCTGTATGAAGAGGGATGTTGCATGGGTTGTTGAAAGGTGCTTGACATGTCGCAAGGTTAAGGGCAAGCACCAGTGTCCGCATGGCAAGTTGCAGCCACTCGAGGTTCCCGAGTGGAAGTGGGAGCAGATTTCCATGGATTTTATCACCAAATTGACGAGGACTACGAGGGGTGTCGATGCAATTTGGGTGATAGTGGACCGGTTGATGAAGAGCGCTCATTTCCTAGCTATCAATGAGAGCCCTTCTGCTGAGAGACTGGCGGAATTGTATGTGAGAGGAGTGGTATCGCGACATGGAGTGCTGATCTCGATTGTGTCAGATCAAGATGTGTCATTCACTTCCAGATTCTGGAAGAAATTCCATGAGGATTTGGGCACGAGACTGCATTTTATTACTGCATACCACCCACAAACGGGCGGTCAGAGTAAGCGGATTATTTAGACACTCGAGGATACGCTTTAGGCATGTGTGTTAGACTTCGGAGGATGTTGGGGCACGTAATTCCCATTGGCTGAGTTTTCCTATAACAACAACCACCATTCTAGTATTGGTATGCCTCCTTTCGAGTTGTTGTATGGGAGGAGGTGTCACACTCCCATATGTTGGGGAGAAGTAGGGCAGCGAGTAATGGGCAGTACTGAGATAGTGCTTCAGGAGACAGAGAAAATACGGCAGGTTAGACAGAGATTATTAACAGCTCAGAGTCGCCAGAAGAGTTACGCGGATAGACGACAGTTCGAACATGAGTTTCATGTAGGAGATTTCGTACTCCTGAAGGTATCTCCTTGGAAAGAAGTGATCCGATTCAGGAAGAGGGGCAAGTTGGGGCTCCGGTACATCGGTCCATTTAGGGTGACCGCTAGGGTGGGCAGGGTAGCATATCATTTGGAGCTACCCGCGTAGCTGAGCCAGATTCATGATACTTTCCATGTGACTCAGCTGAGGAAGTGCATAGCCGACGAATCGGCGGTGGTGCCATTGGAGGACATTCAGGTGGATGTGAGCCTGAAATATGTTGAGAAGCCAATTGCAATTCTGGATCGGAGGATCAAGATTCTGAGGAACAAGGAGGTGCCCCTGGTGCAGGTCCAGTGGCAACATCGGAGGGGGTCCGAGCTGACTTTGGAGCCGGAGTCAGAAATGCGGGAGCAGCATCCAAAGTTTTTTTTCAGTATGAGACTTCGAGGGCGAAGGCTGGTTCTAGTGGGAGAGAATTGTAACATCCCGAAATTCAGGTACAACTATTTAAGCCTTCTCTTTTGTCAAGTTGTCAAGTTTAGCCCTTGAGTGGAAAATATTGTAAATGAGTACACTGGGCGTACTGTAGAGTATGTTGCACGTACTCATATGCCTAAGTTGGACGCAGACTCGCCTAGGTACGCTAGGCGTACCCAGGGTTATGCTGGAGGTAGCGAGCCTAGATGCAAACCCTAATTTATGACTTATGCACTATAAAAGGAATGCTAAGGCCTTATCCTTAGCCACCATTTCAGAGAGTGAAACCCTAAGAGAGCATTTCCTTCGTCCTAAAGCTTGTATGTAAGTTTTTTGAGCTAAAGGTGCCTTTGTGTGTTAGGGAAGAAGAAGGAGAGGAGTTTGTGGAGGCTAGGGTTTGAAGTTCAAGCTTGGATCTGAGTTCTTCATAGGAAGGTGCTTCACTTTGAGTTAAAAAGCTCAGAACTTTCCTCTTTATTTTGGTTTGGTGTTTTTTGGTCCATTTCTAGTGTTTAAGTCCCAAAGGTGGAGACTTTATGAGCAAGAGGGCCTCCATGAACCTAGATCTGTCCCATTCTAGTATTATGTGTGTTGTTAATCCATAAAAATCCCAACTTGGTCGTTGTTATGGAGTCATGCTTGAGTTATGAGCTTTTAAGTGCTGGAAATAGAATGTTATGGGTGTTGGTGACTTTTACAGCCATGCAATGACTTAAAGTCACCAACTTTATGGATTAAGAGGCTTAGGGGTGGTCAGATCTGAAAATTGGACGTGTGTCTTCACTATTTAAGACCCCAAAAGCTAAGGAGTCTGAAATTGGGAGTTACGGGGGGCGTAAACCCAGTACGCGCAGCGTAGGCGGTCGCGTTCCCCGTTTCTGTGAGGTTGCCGAGTACGCCCAGCATACAGTTTTGGTTCGCGCAGCGTAACCCGAAGATTTGACTTTTGTTGACTTTTAGGTTTTGGTCAATGTAAGGGTCTTTGAGCCATGAGAAGGGTAAAATGGTCTTTTCCACTTCTGAGAATGCTAAGAGAGGGATTAGTCTAGCACTTGAGAGTTCTATTGATTAGAGTGCTTATTCCATGTGATTAGGCGGAGGCTAGACCAGATTTTTACCGAGTTCGAGATTACCGAGTTACCTGAGGTGACTCTTCTCACTATACCTTACTTGGAGTGGTAACCAAAGTTATGTGTGTGACAACCCGAAAATTTCTAGCTTGCATTCTTCATTTCTTATCAATAATAGACTCGTTTTGCTATCTTGTAGTACCATTTAGGGTCTATTGGAGCGTTCTAAACGTGTTATAATCAAGGTTGGAGTGTGGAAATGGGTTAACTCAAAGTGTAGGAATCAAAAAGAGGCCAAACACTCCAACACATGGAGTGTGCGGCCACACACATGTGTTTGCAGCCTCACACCCTTCCCAACTGCACACTCCACCTATATATACCACACTTAGTCATTTTTGAACACTTCTTTCACTTCTTCAAGCATAGAATTCGAAATCCTCTCAAGTAGCATTAAAATCTCCTTGAAGATCTTCATAAAAGGTACCAAGAACACCAAGAACACCATGTTTTCTGGCAGCACACACTTCTGGCCGCACAAATGGCCGCACACATGTGATGGCAGCACACATGGCCGCACACACACATATAGTGTGTATTTTGGCCATACACTCCCTTATATAGCCTTATACCCCTTCATACAATCATATATGGTTGTAACACATAAATATAAGTGTTCACTAGTCCCTAAGGTGGTCCCAATTCATTAATTAGTTGTTCATAACACTAATTATATTCATATATGTGTCAATATATGCTAAATAGGATTCGCGTGTGTACTCAAGTCACCACTTGATACTTAGCAACTGATCCAACATTTTCATCAGAACCACTCACTACAGGTGAATTCATACCCCTTAATCAATGTTTTAAACTGTTTTTAAATGTTTTATGGGGGGGGATACAAGTAGAATAATGCTAGTTATTATATCAATCACATGTGATTAATAAGCAGCATTCAAATGATTAGCTACTCATTAGCCGTTTTACTAAACAGTTTCCTTCAAATGTCTTTCATAAACACTTTATATGTTTAAAACTCCTTATTTCTCGGTACATTTGACTCCGTATATTACTTTTCAAACTTATTTATAATTGTGTTTCAAACAAATGTTTCTTTATACTAAACCGTTTTATCAAACCCATGCCTTCAAACTGTTTTATAGATTGACATCAAGTCGATCTTTTCTTAAGATAATAACTATGTTCAAAGGTTTTTACAATACTTATTTATGTTTTTATATTATAAATTGCATGCCTCTATATGTATAGTTATATAAGAAATGTTTAAAAGACTTAGGAAGGCTATCCACCCTATTTCCTTTTCGCGCTTGAGATGTTGTCTGGTGGGTTATCGGGTACTCGTCCGAAGGTCGTTTAAATATTAGTTATATAACATATATACATATATATTCATAAAGGTCCTTCCAGTTCATCCCATGCCCTTGGGTAGCAAGGGTATACATCCATGTCCATACGTACCAGTTAGATTACTAGTAAACTACCATATGGGTAGTTTAGGAAGATACTAGAACTATTACTAGAACACAATATCATACTATGAGTCAGTTCATTCATGAGTCAATACTTACTACTATGAGAACATATAAAACAATACTAGAGAAGAACGTATACAACTATACTAGAGAAGAACATATGCAACTATACTAGAGAAGAACATATACAATTATACTAGAGAGAGAACATATACAACTATACTAGAAAGAGAACATATACAACGATACTAGAATGAGTACATTACTATACTTGCTAGGTAGAGAGCACGTACAATACTAGCTAGAACATTACAGTACATTACCATACTACTACATAGATATGGTCACATGATCATATTTACATGAGTACACTTACAAGAATTACTAGTACATTTTATATGTATAGATTCTGTTATATAATCCTCATTCTTATCTTTACCTTGTGATTTAATCACATAATCGACGAGATAGAATGGATTTAATATCCTAGTACCCAAGGATACATTGCGGGACTGACCATTCCTAGAATCTCTGTTAGCTACAGAGGTAAAAGCACATCCATGGATGTCAATGGTTGATACCATTACAGGTATACTTATGGGGACTGACTATTCCTATACCCAGCTGTTAGCAACAGAGGTAAATGTACATCTACGGATGTCTTCAGTTAACATTTTTAGTTGCCCTTGTTCCAAAGGGTAATACTAATACAGTTGGTCTTGCTAGAAGACTACATGCAAAGCAGTTAGGTCTTGGTAGAAGACTACATTGAGAACAGTTATGTCTTGGTAGAAGACTCCATTTGTTACTAATAGGAATCATAGGGATTTCTAGGACTTTTCAAATGTTTACAGTTGTTTTACAAACATTTTCATACCTACAGTTCATTTACATTTTCAATACTTACAATTCATATACATACGAATACTAACATTTCAAATACATACAAGTATTTTCATAGAAATTAAGACACTAGAATACTTATGATCTCACCAGCTTTAAAGTTGATACTCTCATTCAAAATTACTTGTATCCTCAGGTCATCATAGACAGGTACCAATGCAAGGATTAAGGAAGATGGAGCTCGTTCAAGACTCATCTTTCATTTTTATTTATTCATTAGTGTCTATTATACATATCAGAATACACTTGTATTAAAATTATATTATTAATGCAATCGATGATGTTGTTGCTTGTTTACTACTTTTCATTGTTGTGATACTGTACATGACGTCCTCCGCCCCAGAACGTTTCCGCCGTTCTATGGTTTTGGGGTGTGACAGATTGGTATCAGAGCATTGTTTACAGTGAATTAAGTATATCAACCCTTAAAAGATATACTAACTATAAATACATAAGGGATTAAAAATAATCTGACCAAGAGTTTATACTTTAAATAATAAAATATTTAATAAAGTATAGGTGCCTGCATTCATACTAAAATCAGTGTCACTAGGACAGTACATAAGAATTACGATTGTTGGGCAACACAAGTGGGCTTAGAGACATATGGTCAAAACTGGGAAGATATAGCCTGATCACTTATATTATCCGAGGGTTGACTAGCATGTGCCTAAGTTTAATTGTGTGGTTGCAACAATGCTAAAATCTTACCAACCCTAGCATAATGAGAACAATAGAACATCACAATAAACTTAAAATACTATAGGAGTATTTGGTGTTACTATAAGTACGTTATACTTGAGAAATAAAACGGGATTTTCCTTTCTAAGTTGATAGTTTCTAAGTGGATACACTAAGGCTATATGTAATTAGGATGTTATAGACTTAGAATCTGTGAAAATTTTACTTCACCCCGATTCTGTGTGAATTTGGAGTTGAGATCACTTATTCGAAGGCCTATCCTGTTTCGATTACATATAACTGGTATGCACATCAAAAATAGCAATGTAACTAATGAAGATTTTCTAAATAATTATCTAGATAGTTCGGCTAATAATTATTTCTTACCCCAATTCTCGCATAGATAACATGGCTGGACTCCATCCCCGTGGCAACCGGTATCTTCCGAACGAAGTCATTGCTGGTTGGTTTGGGGAAGACCCAAAGAATGGTCATCTTATCCCTTTGAGTGATCACCATGATGAAAACCCTTCGGACGATGCTAATTCCGAACCAGAGGTTGAGAACCTTCCCGAAGCATCTCCTTTTCCAATTCCTAACCCTCACCCGGCTTTTCATGGCCCGACGCCTGAGTGGGTGGAATGTTTAGAAACATGGAGCCAAGGACAAGATCAGCCCATGACATTTAATGGCAACCGAAGCTTTTACGACCTGAGCAATGGGGGCTCAGTAAATAGAATCTTGCCAATCTTGGTCCGCAGAGTGGCCCGAAATGAGATTCAAGGCAGGACAGCCCTACATCAGATCACTGAAGTTGTCGCCAATGCGAGAATGCATACCCTCCGCACCATTCGTGTAGAAGATGCTCGCGAGAGATCTGAGAGAAACCATGAAACCCTGTTGCAAGCACTGGCTGGATCACGAGCCGAAGTCATAGAGCTCCGAGTACGCCAGAGGCTGTACGAAAGACACCTACTTGATGTGGAACGTCAACTGGCTGAACTGAGAGTTCACCAGAGGGATGACTGTCGCCGGTAGTAGATGGCTTTACTTTATTTTTCTTGTTAAAAGGAATTGTTTTCTGTCTATGCCCGATGTGGCATTTTCTATGAAATTATCTTGTACCGTAAGTACTTTTGGTTAGGTCGTTATGCTTACAAGAACTATCTTCTCCGGATATGATGTAAGACCTTTACAAGGTCATTTTCCCGAACTTTTATGTCATGAATATCAAAGATATTGACAGTCGGCTAACTTCTGTGTCATTCTTTATTCAAGTACTCTTATCATACTTTCATTGGAGTCTATCTGAATCATGCTTTAGTCAAGTCATTGGACTATAGTAATTTAGCTCCGGAGACATTTCCAAGTCTCTTTCAGTGGTTGGACCTTGTTATTCACCAACCCACGATACCTCAGCTTGAACGACAAACGTCTTGAGACCATTCTACGAACTTACTTCTATTCATTACTAGGACTGCATCATAGGGATGTAGGTCAAACCTTCGCGATGATACTTCCATTCCATTACTGGGACTGCATCATAGGGATGTGGGTCAAACTTTCGAAAACATAGTCTTACTCTTTACTTGAACAATCGAAGTACCCCTAGGGTCAACCAGAATCGCTCACAAAATCCTTATCTTTCGTGTTACAGAATCATGTCATCATCCGGAAGCAATCAGTCGAACAGCGAGACCTCCGCCTTTCCTATGGACGCCGCTACCTTCCAAACAGTAGTTACAGCTGCCATGGTAGCTGCCGTAACCGTTGTCCTTGCGCAACGTAGCGCTATCAGCACAATCAATGCTGATGATGGAATTAAAGTTCCCAATCGTAGTATCCATCCAGGAAGTCGTCAAACGGTAACAGTCACAGGCTCGCAAAGCCGAAAAGTAGAGAACAAGAAACGAAAGCGTCAAGCCCAGAAAGAACGCAAGAAATCCCAAAAGTTGGCTATGCAACAGCAGCAAGTGGAAACTCCTGCCATTCCCATACCGAGCAGGCCATACGAGGGAAAACTCCTAAAGTGTGATAAGTGTAGTTTCCATCATCATGGGGCTTTCCATGAGATGCAATGTTGCAATTGCCTAAACATAGGGCACCATGCTCGTAACTGTGGAGCACCGGCACGACCCATCACTCAAGTCCCTTTCACCGGGACTAACCCTACACACGAGAGTAGTTATAACGCCGAACGCTTTAGGAAGCAATTTTCAAAGTGGAGTAACGAGGAAGGCACTCGTGTCCACATAACACTGGCTAAACACCGCAATCCTGTCACCAAAGCTAGTACTAGCCAGTCATGCCACCAATGCGGGGAGATAGGGAACTTCAAGAAGGATTGCCCTATAGCAAAGAACTCTGGCGCGGATGGGAGCACTCTCAAGATCACAGCTGTGGGAGAACCTGCCCCGGAACCCATATTAATGTAATTAAGGCGTTTCGCTATAACAGACTTATAAACTACCTAGAACTAGTGCAACTAGAGTCTTACCTTTTGCGAGATCTTGTCTTTATAGGGATGCTTGTGCTGCGTACTTGTCTTTTGTAGTATATCTTATTTGCAGCAATGGTCTTGTTGTAAGTCTAAAGTAGTGTAACTCTGTTGATGGTTGCACGGTTGTGTTTTGTATGTAAAACGTCTTATGTTCAAATCTAATGTCTTTAAGATTCAGTATGATTTCGACATTATCATACGACTCGATTCAATTAGATCCTCACAAAAACAGCTTCATACGTACATCGCTTTCTTCTAGATCACTTTTCCAGCGAAGCCGTCATATCAGAACCCCGAAGTACTCATGCCAGGAGTACCTCTTAGATATTTTCTTTCCGAAGAAATCCCCGAAGTACCACTCGTGCAATACGTTAAGTTCAATCCAAGGATTCATACGGTTGATCTATCACTGAGGAATGTATACATAAGAGTGATATATAATCAAGGTTCTACAGGTTTAGAATTGATGATTCCACTTTAACTTGTTTTTCCCCGATGGGATGTGAGCTTAAAGAAGAATCAGTTATTCGACTACCTTTTCAATCTTAATTATATACGACTCGTACACACGAGAATGTGATTGTGAAAACATGTATGAATTCTAATATGAACTTCAGGACGGAGAACTGCCTAAGTCTACGATTAATCGCATCGTCATGTGAACAAACTTAGAACCCAGTACGACTCTTGTAAACAGATTGCCCTATAGTCTAAACACCTACGAAAATACCAGAACAGTACAAACAACTTAACGAACTGCACAGCGATATAATAAGAAGACTAGGCTTCTCACCCTAGAGAACCCCCAGTCTTATTCTCTCAGAGATCGACGGATTGCATCGTATGTGCCTCGGATATCGAGGACTCCGTCAAGATTTTTCATTAGGAATCGTTATCTCTGCCTCGCATAGATGAAATGGTTGAGCAAACGCAAGGAAAGAACTACTTTCAGAAATGGATCAGAGATCCGAATATCACCAGTTCGAGTGTTAGGGAAGGATGTCCGGAAGACTATCTTCCGAACTCGATGCGGACACTTCAAGTCCGTAGTGGTACCCTTCGGATAGGACCAACGCACCCATAGCTTTCATGAGCTAAAATGAGTAGGGCACATCTTTCTTAATTGGATCAGTTCGTCATTTCTCCATGTAATGACTTACTTATCGACCCTCGTGGTAAGAATGAACCTCTGAAAACATTACCTTCGGAGATACTTTTCGCAATGTTCTATGAACTCGATTTTTGGAATTGAAGAGTCAAAAATTTCCTAAAGACACACTATTAGTGATGTGGAAATTCTTGAGTACCCTGGCAATTATCCAAAATCGTTGAGAGTTTGTCGACACCCGAGACACCGACAGAAATTCGCCAAATTCTAGGTCTTATAGACCTACTGTCATAGTTCATCCAGAACTCCTCGTAAATCACAGAAACCCTTTCAACTCTGACCCATCAAGGGGTGGCCCTTGACTGGGAAGTTAAACAAGAAAAAGAAACCTTGAAAATTCCAAGTGAGTGACCAAGTTCTTTAGGAGAACTCACTCTGGGAATGGCTTATTACGCTTCGTATCGCGTGGAAAGCTAAATCCAATATAGTTAGGACCTCCTTGACTCTTATCAAAATCGGTCTTATGCCTCGCACAAACTAGACCTACTCCGTGAACTCAGTAGCGTACATTCTACTCTTCGCGTCTCGATCGTGAAACCATACCTTTCCGTTAGGACTCTTGTAAGTCCACTCGTCGAGATCCACGCCTTCATATTTAAACCGTAGTGACCCTCGACTGAGAGGTCAAGCAGACGAAGCATCGCCACCGCCCATTAGTGCAGGTTCGTTGTGATACCAACCGAGAACCCTATTTCACTTAGGAGCGCTAGAACCAATCGATTAGAAAGTTTCCTCCGCATGACTCGATCATTCGTACCTACTTCCTTGTCTAAATTCTAATTTCGGGACGAAATTCCCTTTAACGGGGGGATGATGTGACAACCCGAAAATTTCTAGCTTGCATTCTTCATTTCTTATCAATAATAAACTCGTTTTGCTATCTTGTAGTACCATTTAGGGTCTATTGGAACGTTCTAAACGTGTTATAATCAAGGTTGGAGTGTGGAAATGGGTTAACTCAAAGTGTAGGAATCAAAAAGAGGCCAAACACTCCAACACATAGAGTGTGCGGCCACACACATGTGTTTGCGGCCTCACACCCTTCCCAACCGCACACTCCACCTATATATACCCCACTTAGTCATTTTTGAACACTTCTTTCACTTCTTCAAGCATAGAACTTGAAATCCTCTCAAGTATCATTCAAATCTCCTTGAAGATCTTCATAAAAGGTACCAAGAACACCAAGAACACCAAGAACAACATGTTTTCTGGCAGCACACCTGGCCGCACACATGGCCGCATACATGTGCTGGCAGCACACCTGGCCGCACACACACATATAGTGTGTATTTTTCCCATACACTCCCTTATATAGCCTTATACCCCTTCATACGATCATATATGGTTGTAACACTTCAATCTAAGTGTTCACTAGTCCCTAAGGTGGTCCCAATTCATTAATTAGTTGTTCATAACACTAATTATATTCATATATGTGTCAATATATGCTAAATAGGATTCGCGTGTGTACTCAAGTCACCACTTGACACTTAGCAACTGATCCAACATTTTCATCAGAACCACTCACTACAGGTGAATTCATACCCCTTAATCAATGTTTTAAACTGTTTTTAAATGTTTTATGGGGGGGATACAAGTGGAATAATGCTAGTTATTAAATCAATCACATGTGATTAATAAGCAGCATTCAAATGATTGGCTACTCATTAGCCGTTTTACTAAACAGCTTCCTTCAACTGTCTTTCATAAACACTTTATGTGTTTAAAACTCCTTATTTCTCTGTACATTTTACTCCGTATATTACTTTTCAAACTTATTTACAATTGTGTTTCAAACAAATATTTCTTTATACTAAACCGTTTTATCAAACCCATGCCTTCAAACCGTTTTATAGATTGACATCAAGTCGATCTTTTCTTAAGATAATAACTATGTTCAAAGGTTTTTACAAAACTTATTTATGTTTTTATATTATAAATTGCATGCCTCTATATGTATAGTTATATAAGAAATGTTTAAAAGACTTAGGAAGGCTATCCACCCTATTTCCTTTTCGCGCTTGAGATGTGGTCTGGTGGGATATCGGGTACTCGTCCAAAGGTTGTTTAAATATTAGTTATATAACATATATACATATATAGTCATAAAGGTCCTTCCAGTTCATCCCATGCCCTTGGGTAGCAAGGGTATACATCCATGTCCATACGTACCAGTTAGATTACTAGTACACTACCATATGGGTAGTTTAGGAAGATACTAGAACTATTACTAGAACATAATATCATACTATGAGTCAGTTCATTCATGAGTCAATACTTACTACTATGAGAACATATACAACTATACTAGAGAAGAACGTATACAACTATACTAGAGAAGAACATATACAACTATACAAGAGAAGAACATATACAATTATACTAGAGAGAGAACATATACAACTATACTAGAAAGAGAACATATACAACGATACTAGAACGAGTACATTACTATACTTGCTAGGTAGAGAGCACGTACAATACTAGCTAGAACATTACAGTACATTACCATACTACTACATAGATATGGTCACATGATCATATTTACATGAGTACACTTACAAGAATTACTAGTACATTTTATATGTATAGATTCTGTTATATAATTCTCATTCTTATCTTTACCTTGTGATTCAATCACATAATCGACGAGATAGAAAGGATTTAATATCCTAGTAGCCAAGGATACATTGCGGGACTGACCATTCCTAGAATCTCTGTTAGCTACCGAGGTAAAAGCACATCCACGGATGTCAACGGTTGATACCATTACAGGTATACTTTTGGGGACTGACTATTCCTATACCCAGCTGTTAGCAACAGAGGTAAATGTACATCTACGGATGTCTTCAGTTAATATTGTTAGTTGTCCTTGTTCCAAAGGGTAATACTAATACAGTTTGTCTTGGTAGAAGACTACATGCAAAGCAGTTTGGTCTTGGTAGAAGACTACATTGAGAACAGTTAAGTCTTGGTAGAAGTCTCCTTTTGTTACTAATAGGAATCATAGGGATTTCTAGGACTTTTCAAACGTTTATAGTTGTTTTACAAACATTTTCATACCTACAGTTCATTTACATTTTCAATACTTACAATTTGTATACATACAAATACTTACATTTCAAATACATACAAGTATTTTCATACAAATTAAGACACTAAAATACTTATGATCTCACCAGCTTTAAAGCTAATACTCTCTTTCAAAATTACTTGTATCCTCAGGTCATCATAGACAGGTACCAATGCAAGGATTAAGGAAGATGGAGCTCGTTCAAGACTCATCTTTCATTTTGATTTATTCATTAGTGTCTATTATACATATCAGAATACACTTGTATTACAATTATATTATTAATGCAATGGATGATGTTGTTGCTTGTTTACTACTTTTCAGTGTTGTGATACTGTACATGACGTCCTCCGCCCCAGAACGTTTCTGCCATTCTATGGTTTTGGGGTGTGACAATGTGACTGTGTATCTTGTATGCTATGTATGTGGTATGTTGCACTGCATTATTACTATGTGATTATGCTGTGTGTATACCAGAGTTTACAGAGTTAGGATCAGAAGGTCCACAGAGTTAGGACCAGAGGGTCCACAGAGTTAGGGACAGAGGGCCCACAGAGTTATAGCCTCGAGTGGCTAATATGTGTTGCATGTGGTATTTTGGGGAACTCACTAAGCATTTATGCTTACAGTGTTTTGTGTTATGTGTTTCAAGTACCAGTGAGGATCGCGGGAAGGCGCTAGCATGATCAGTACACACACATGAGGAGATTTTATAAATTACGATATTGGGATGTAGTTATGAATTGATATGTGAACAATGAGATTTTATAATATTAATGAATGAAAATATGTTTTAAAAATGTGAAAAAATTGTTTTGAAATTAACGGTGTTACAGTAGAATTCCGACTCAAGAGCTTCTACTTGTCGTAATCTTAGAGACTTAAAACCTCGATAAAAACTACCACTACTAGAAAAACAGCCTTTTACGACGCTCATTGCACTTCGTAAAAGGCTCAGACGACGCGCAAATGCGCGTCAAGGAAGGCCCTGTCATAAAGGGAGGTGACGCGCTTTTGCGCGTCGTCTATAGACGAAGCGCATTTACGAAGCTCTTTTACGAAGCGCATAAAGGGATTTGTGTTTAATTAGGTAAATGCTGGAGAAGACGAAAAAGGGTTTGAGTGTGTGGTGTTGTTGGTGGTGTTGAATCCCATTCCACCAGAGGTTTGACCTGCAGGATTTGGATCCCCTGAAATAAAATAAATATAAATTAATAAGAGAAGACGCTAAGGAAAAAGGATATGTTTGATAATCTTATTAATTACCTTTATCTCCTTGTTGATAATCTTCCCATCGAAGTTCTTC
This sequence comes from Lactuca sativa, assembly GCF_002870075.4. Taxonomy (NCBI): domain Eukaryota; kingdom Viridiplantae; phylum Streptophyta; class Magnoliopsida; order Asterales; family Asteraceae; genus Lactuca; species Lactuca sativa. Next base: position 351,461,822 of record NC_056626.2, read on the forward strand.
ATGACATTTGTCTTTGTATGCAGGAATTGCTGATATGGACTCAAGCTTCCTAGCAGGCTAGGTCTCACTACCACTGTCTGCTTCAGGTGTTTGAGCATATGGAGTTACTCTACTTCCACCATGTTGACCACCAAATGATGTTTGAACAAATGTTGGTGTTGTCGTCTGACCACCTGTATTTTTGTGTTTTTTCCATGATTGATTAAATTTCAATAAAAAAAAGGAATATAAGAAATGAAAGTATAATGTTGTAATTGGAATGATTTTTGAAATACAGTGTCTGAATCAAACAGAAGAAAATGTACCGAATGGAGAACTCTGAGCCCCAAAAGTTGACGTGGCAGTGCCAAACGCCTGATTAATGTTCCAAAGCTTAACAGAACAGTCTTTAAAAGAACTATACCCACTGAGAAGTCAACAGACCAGACACGTCTTGCGTGCTCTCTCAAATCTGATATTTTTCGAATTAAAAATCTGATGATTATATCAAATTATATACTGTAAAAGATATGAATTGGATTATAATTAATTACCTGCACAAGACCTTCAAAATTACTTGATGCAATCTGACTTTTGATGTATCAATTCCAGCAAATACTGCTTAGTTTTGATCTACTTGGGATTTCAACAATAGGGAAGTGAATGTCTCGATTCTCATTCAAAAATAGAGCCCACGATAAAAATAAGTAAAACAAAATTATGTTTTTGAGCTTAAAAATAAGATAAAAATCTTCAAAATTGGGAATAAGTAAAGCTCTCACCTTTCCAGCTAGAGTTGAACAACATCTTCCCCCTTCAAAATAAATGAATGGACACAGTTATAAGATTTCTTACTTTTCTAGTATTTAATCACATAGCAATTACAAATTATGAAGATAAATAAATCAGAAGTTGATAATGCATTTTATTAAAAATTGTCTAAATTATTATTATTTACAAAAGAATTGTTAAATAATTAGATGGCTACCTAAATTTGAACCTTAAGGTGTGCTTGAGCCCTTGATGTCATAGCTTCATTCTTCTTAACAATCATTCCGTTAATGATCCAAATTCTGCTTGAAAAGCACCTGTTTTAATTGGAACAGCTCCAATGCTACCTTTGATTTCTCCAACTCATGAAGCTACAACCATTTGCTATAATACACCAATAAATAGAAATTGAACTGATACAACATAAACTGAAAGATTACAAAGGTAAACTTGGCATTCAAGAGGCCAGAAGTTGACTTCTAACTGAATCAGTTTGAGGATACTCAAACTCTTGACTCTTGTTAATATGAACTTAGATTGTATACGTGTCAAATTTATGGTGTATAGTGATGAATGGAAGCTATAATAACGTGATTTCAAGATTATTGAGTACTAAATCACAGCGGAATAAGGTTATTATTGGCATAGATTGGTTGAGCCCCAACGGGGCGATGTTCAACTACACGCAGCAATTGGTCTGGGTCAGGACCCCAAGTGGGGGAGAGATAGTGATTCGGGGTGAGAGGCCACCGCATGGACCAACCTTATGTTCCGCTATGAGAGCTAGGCGCTATCTCCAGCAAGGGTGCGCGGGGTATGTCGCTTATGTCTTGGATACCCGAGAGACAGGCGAGGCGACGATGAGTGGCGTGCCGGTGGTACGAGAGTATGCGGATGTATTTCCAGAGGAGCTCCCTGGAATACTTATGCAGAGGCAGGTAGAGTTCAGGATCAACCAAGTCTGTGGTGCAACTCTGATAGCCAAGGCACTGTATCGGATAGCTCCTCCTGAGATGCAGGAGTTATCTACATGGCTGCAGGAGCTGTTAGACAATGGATTCATTAGACCGATCAGTTTACCTTGGGAAGCCCCGATACTATTTGTGAAAAAGAAGGACGGGTCGCGTCGGATGTGTATAGATTACCGGAAGCTGAATAAGGTAACGGTGAAAAACCGTTACCCACTCCTGAGGATTGATGACCTCTTAGACCAGCTTCAGAGAGCATCTCGGTTCTCCAATATCGATCTACGTTCAGGTTATCATCAGATGAGGGTCAGAGAGGAGGATGTGTAGAAGACTGTTTTTCGGATACGATATGGTAACTATGAGTTCGTGGTGATGCCTTTTGGGCTCACCAATGCTCCATTCGCGTTCATGGATCTCATGAAGCACGTGTGTAGACCGATGTTTGATCGGTCTGTGATAGTTTTCATTGATGACATATTGGTCTATTCCAAGACACAGGAGCAACACGAGGAGCACTTGCGGAAAGCTTGTATGCCAAGTTCTCCAAGTATGACATCTGGTTGCGCGAGGTGCAGTTTCTTGGGCACCTTGTCAAACAGAACAAAATTTCAGTCGACCCCGCCAAAGTGCAGGCAGTGATGAGGTGCGAGGTTCCGAGGTCTCCATCTGATGTTAGGAGTTTCCTGGGATTGGTAGGTTACTATCGGAGATTTATTCAAGACTTCTCCAAGATAGTCATGCCACTGACCCGGTTGACGAGGAAAGTCGTGGTCTTTTGTTGGGGGACGGAGTAGCTGGCTGCATTCGAGATGTTGAGACAGAGATTGTGTGATGCGCTAATCTTAGCCCTGCCAGATGGCATGGATGATTTTGTGGTATATTGCGATGCATCCATCTCGGGTTTGGGCGCAGTATCGATGAAGAGGGGGCATGTTATCGCCTACGCTTCGAGGCAGATTAAGCCTCATGAGGCGAGCTATCCAACAAATGACTTGGAGTTGGGGGCAGTTGTTTTTACCCTCAACATTTGGCGTCATTACCTCTATGGGGCCCGCTGTACTATTTACACTGACCATAAGAGTTTGATGTATCTCATGGATCAGCCAAATCTGAACATGAGGCAGCATCGATGGCTAGATGTGGTGAAGGATTACGATTGTGAAATCCTCTACCACCCGGGGAATGCCAATGTCGTAGCCGATGTGCTTAGCTGCAAGGTAGCACCGTTCAAAGATGTTTGTTTAAGGATGACGGTGGTGACCCCGCTATTGGAGCAGATTTGAGAGGCCCAACAGGAGACCATGTAGGAGGAACACCATAAGAGTGAGCGTGTTGTAGGTCAGGTTTCCTCTTTCGATTATGACAGCCCTAGATAGTTGACTCTACACCCTAGGGTGTGGGTTCCATATCATGGAGGTGTGCGCCAGGTATTGATGGAGGAGGCGCACAAATCCAAGTTTTCTATCCATCTCGGGGCGACGGCGATCTACAGGGATCTTCGCCTTGATTATTGGTGGCCCTGCATGAAGAGGGACGTAGCTTGGTTTTCCAAGAGATGCCTGACCTACAGTAAGGTCAAGGCCGAGCACTAGAGACCTCATGGCAAGACCCAGCCGTTAGATATTTCGTTGTGGAAATGGGAAGATATTACTATGGATTTCATCATGAAGCTTGCTAGGACGGCGCGGGGAGTGGATTTGATTTCGGTCATCGTGGATCGGTTGACCAAGAGCGCCTATCTCGGCCGTGAAGTTGGCCGACATCTACATCAGAGAGGTGGTGGCTCGACACCGGGTGCCAGTTTCAATGATTTCTGACAAAGATGTGCGGTTCACTTCCAGATTTTGGAAGAAGTATCACGACGAGCTGGGCACTCGTCTGTATTTTCGCACCGCTTTTCACCTGCAGACGAATGGTCAGAGTGAGCGAACCTTCCAGACTCTGGAGGATATGTTGCGGGCGTATGTTTTAGACTTCGGAGGTAGTTGGGATACATACCTTCCTTTAGCAGAGTTTTCCTTTAATAACATCTATCACGCGAGTATCGACCATCCTCCCTTCGAGATGTTGTATGGGAGGAAGTAAAGGACCCCTATATGTTGGGGAGAGGTTGGACAGAGGGTCATGGGGAGTACCTAAGTGGTACTCAAGACTACCGAGAGGATCCAGTAGTTTCGGAGCAGGCTCCAGACTGCTCAGAGTCGGCAGAAAAGCTATGTCGACAGGCGTCGTTTGGACCTGGAGATCCAGGTCGGGGATATGGTGCTTCTGAAGGTGTCGCCTTGGAAAGGTGTCATTCGGTTAAGCAAGTTAGGCAAGTTGGGTCCCATGTACATTGGACCCTTCAGGGTTGTAGCCCGGGTGGGCAAGTTGGCGTATAGGTTGGATATATCAGCCGAGCTCATTCAGATTCACGACACCTTCCACGTCTCCCAGCTGCGGAAGTGTCTGGTACACGATTCAGCGGTGGTGCCTTTGGAGGATATGCAGGTGGATGACAGCCTGAACTATATTGAGCGTCCAGTAGCTATCCTCGACAGGAAGTTGAGGGATCTGAGGAACAAGAGAATAGAGCTGGTGAAGGTGCAATGGCAGCACTGCAAGGGCTCAGAATGGACCTGGGAGCCGGAGGACGAGATGAGGGAGCACTACCCCGAGGTTTTTCCGGATTCAGCAACAGACTTCGAGGACTAAGTCTAAAACGAGTGGCTGAGATTTGTAACACCCGGTTCTTGGTACGTATTTTAATTTACGTAAACTCATGCTTTGCTCTGGGACTCGGCGAGTTGGCGGCCCAACTCGTCGAGTAGACTCGACTTTGGATCAACAGAATAAGTGACCTACTCGACGAGTCGGGAGACCAACTCGATGAGTAGGACTATCTGGATGAAACCCTAATATTTAGGGTTTACACCCTATTTAAACAACTTATAACACCCAACACAACCCCCCCCCCCCCCATTGTTCCTTCCAACCCAGAGAAACCCTAACTAGAAACCTTAAGCCCTATTTGAGTGTTGTTGAGGTTTTTGGTGCCTTTTTGTGTGTGTTTGAAGTTGGAAGAGGAGAAGTAGGCTTGGGAGAAAAAGAGAGAGCAAGTAGATCCAGAAGTCCTAGCATATTTCCTGGTCATTTGAGGTATAAAGTTGATACTTGGCTATTCATTATTTAAATCTTGATTTGGGGCTATTTTCTACCTTATTCTAGGCTTAGTGAAGCTATACTCGGATTTGTGTGTATATTTAGAGTTGTACTTCAGATCTGGAACCATAAAGGATTCCCATGGCATAAATGTGTTGACTTTGTGGCCATGGGAGAGCCATGCATCAAATAAACCCCCTTTTTATGGCCTGTTGAGCCAAAAACCCCATGCATGGCATCAAGTTCATAACTTTACATATAAAAGGGACCCTAGGAGGCCAGATCTATGATGTAGATGCATTAAGACCCACTAAAATTGACTGGATAGTTTTGGACAATGAGGGACTCGGCGAGTCATTCTTGGGACTCGACGAGTCAGGTCGCATTTACCCATCAAATCCTTTATGTTGATGGACCAGATGCCAAGATAGAAGAACCCTTCGTTGTCTAGGCTCATTGGGACCTAGAAATCATGGAACTCGGCAAGTGGATAAAAAACTCGGCGAATTCAAGGCAATGTCCCAACCACATGAAGACAGACTTGACAAGTTCAGGGAGAACTCGGCGAGTCATAGACTGAACACCTTCATACAAATGAAGATGAACTCGACGAGCTCAAGGACGAACTCGGTGAGTCTGTTGAAGATAGTAAGATGTGTTGTTGAAGGCGAACTTGTCGAGCTCTTGCTAGACTCGACAAGTAGGGACGGGATTATGGCATTTTGTGGACATGGGGACTCAGCGAGTTGGTAGACCAACTCGGCGAGTCGAGTCAACCAATATTGACTTTGACCAAAGTTTTGACTTTGACTTTGACATGGATTTGAGTGACCCTTGTAAGGGTTATGAGTGTGAATTGATAACTCATAAAAGTTGTCGTGTAGGGATTGAGGAGTCGGGGAGAGTCGATTTTTACACCAAGGACAGTGCGGACATTATACGACATCGAGGTGAGTTACCTTCCAGTAAAAGTGTGTCTAAGGCACCAACGCTGACCCACTTGTAGTTGATTACAGTTGAGATGATTGTCTTTTTGATAATTGTCTGGTTTGCTATTCCTTGAGGTGTTCTCTGTGCCAGTATGTCATGCTCTATGTTATAGTGGTAGTAGGAGGGGAATGGTCCCCCGATCGGTTGTTAGGACCGAAGGGTTGGTCTGACACCCCAGATATGTCTGACAGCATATTTATGATATGTTATTATGTGATAGTAGTAGGGGTGAAATAGTCCCCATGACCGGGTGAAATAGACCGGAGGGTAGGTAGGCACCCCAGAATGGCCGGACACAGGTAGGTTAGCACCCAGAATGGCTTAACATGGGTAGATCAGCACCCCAGAATGGCTTGATATAGGTAGGTCGGGCACCCTAGAATTGCCCGATAGTATGTATGATTGTATGGTATGTGGTACGATGGAGCAACTCACTAAGCTTCGTGTTTACAGTTTTTAGTTTTGGTTTCAGATACCTATTAAGCTAAGATGAAGGAACCGGTAGGGTAGTAGTGTATCACACACACATGATTTCCACTTTGAGAACCCTTGGATTGTACTCTGACATTTTACAATTTGATGTTATGGTTTTCGAGATTTGTGATTTGTGACTTGATGTTTAAAATGATAGCAACAATGTTTTCCGTAAACTATTTTTAAAGTAATATAATTAAACAAAAAAATTTGGGTCTCTATTTTGGGATGTTAGACTTCGATAAATCATAACTTCCTAGTATAAAGTCAGATTTGGACGTTCTCTATATGCGCGCTCTCAATTTTATGATTACCATGAATTTCGTTTACATTACTTAGACTAATAAACAAACATCATCTGATTCACTTTTCATGATGTGCACAGCTGTGTAGGTTTGATTGCAAAACTTTTTAGAAGAATAACTTATTCATATAAAGTAGGATTTAAGCGCTCTATATACCTCCAAGATAGTCATTATGACTACATCTTTAGCTAAGATTATCTATTTTATCTTAGATGTTTAGCCGAAATTCATAAGTGTTGCATCTTGCAATTTCCAAACAATGAAAAAGTAAAATCCAACAAATCATATAATATGTTTCAAATTTGTGGCATGATCAATAGATCACGTTGCTATAAGAGACTATAAGTTTCTATCACGTCATAATAGTAATAATTGCGGTGTGAGTTCTTGTCTAGAAAGACTTGCATTAATTTTGAGTAAATTCCTTTGGTTATGACCCCACAATAGAAATCGTCATCAACGAAAATTACTGTTCCACCAAGAGAAATCATCATCAACGATATTATCTTAACTATATTCCCTGGCTTCGACGCCAGAAACCTGAGGTGTAATGTAACATCCATAAAAATTCACGCCAAATTTAAACTTTTAATATCAACAAAAGGGATCAAATAGTAATTGTTTACAAAACATTTTCAAATCAATTATCATCAAAGAGTCCCAAAACAGATCATAAGGATGAGGAGCGATACAGTCATGCCTTTGCCTTCCCACGGTCTCCTGAAGTACCTGAAACAATAAACTGAAAACTGTAAGCCTGAGGGCTTAGTGAGCTACCCCCAAAATACCAATACCACACTGATAAAACCAATTTAGTAATAACAATCAATCAAAATGCATACTGGGCCATCGGCCTAACTAGACCGCCCTGCTGGGCCTACGGTCTATCAGGGTCTATCCCGAGCCTTCAGGATGACTGGTCGGCTACTCGCCGAGTCCCTCGAAGCACATTCCAACTCGCCGAGTCCTCGCGGTGACTCGTCGAGTTCCTTCGAATTCCAATCAAACCTTAAGGCTACCCGTCGAGTTTCCTCCTTGCAACTCGACGGATTTACACGCAAACATGTCCTTGGCTAAAACTAATCCGACTCACCGAGTTGTTCTTCAACTCGTCGAGTTTTACGACCATCTTCATCCAACTCGCCGAGTTGCTCATCCAACTCGTCGAGTTCATGGCTTTCTTCATCTGACTCGCCGAGTTCTTCATCCAACTCGTCCAGTCCATCCAGTCCTTTTTCCATACAGGCCTATTTTGAGCCATGCAGCGGCTCACATTCACAGATCCAGGCTCCAAGGGCATACTTATCACGTAAAGTTGCAAACTTTACGTACATGCATTGCCTTAAAATCTCTTAATGCCAAATCCAAGCTCTTAATGGGTCTTCATGCACTAAGGGAACCTTAATCCCGACCAAAGCTGGAACTTTATGCTTCTATAATCCAAAGAGGGTCCAGATCTGAAGTTACAACTTCAGATCTATCCCATAGCTTGTCATACCAACTTGATATGCTTATAAAAACCCTAAAACTCACTAAAAGGCGAGGTCTAGACTGAATAAACGAGGGTAATAGCTTAATACCTTCCCAAAGAGATGTCCACAGAAGTAGATTCGGGTTTCCTTCTAGCTTCTTGCCTCAATCACTTGCTTCCCAAATTCTCCAAACCAAAATTTTCTCTCCAAGCTTCAACACACAATGGGCACACACACACATGAGTTAGAGATGCAAAGGGAGCTGCAAAGGGACTGAAAGAGGCTTGAGCTTCTTTAAATAGGGGTGCAAATCCCGGAAATTAGGGTTTCACTTTCAACCTCCTACTCGCTGAGTCCCACAAAGGACTCGCCGAGTATATCACTTAATTCGCGATCCAACCCGCTGCTACTCGACGAGTAGGGCAACCAACTCGTCGAGTAGGGCCCAAACCAAGAACATTTTACTTAAAATATTACCTGAGAATCAGGGCGTTACAACTCTCCCCCACTTGAACTAGACTTCGCCCTCGAAGTCCGCTGGGATAAACAATGTCGGGTAATGCTCACGCATTTCCGCCTCCGGCTCCCACGTCCACTGGGATTCCTTCCGATGTTCCCACTGTACCTTTACCAAAGGTATTTCCTTGTTCCACAGAATCTTATTCTTTCTTTCCAAAATCGCAACATGCCTTTCCATGTAGTTTAAGCACTCATCGACCTGAATGTCCTCCAACGATACCACTGCCTCCTGATCCATAATACATTTCCTCAATTGCGAAACATAAAACGTGTTGTGGATCCGGCTGAGCTCCTCTGGAAGCTCTAGCCTATAAGCCACCCTACAAACCCTGGCAACAATCCGGAATGGTCCAATGTAACGAGGACCCAATTTTCCCTTCTTCCTGAAGCGGATCACACCCTTCCAGGGTGAGACCTTCAGGAGAACCATGTCACCCACTTGAAATTCCAACTCAGATCGGCGTCGGTCCGCATAACTTTTCTGCCGGCTCCGAGCGGTCTGCAGTCGCTGCCTAATCTGATGTATCATCTCGGTAGTTTGCAGAACTACCTCTTTCCGACCCATCACCATGTGCCCAACCTCGCCCCAACAGACTGGGGTCCTACACTTCCGCCCATACAACAGCTCGAAAGGCGGGGCGCCAACACTGGAATGATAGCTGCTGTTGTAGGCGAACTCTACAAGCGGTAGGTGGGAATCCAAAGTCCCACCGAAAATCGATGACGCATGCCCTCAACATATCCTCGAGGGTCTGGATGGTCCGCTCACTCTGCCCATCAGGTTGCGGGTGAAACGTTGTACTAAAATGTAACCTCGTACCTAGTTCCTCATGGAACTTCAGCCAAAAACATGAAGTAAATATGACATCCCGATCAGAAACAATGGAAACCGGGACCTCATGGCGAGAGACAATCTCGCGGACGTATAGGTCGGCCAACTTCTCTGCCGACGAACTCTCCCGTATGGCTAAGAAATGGGCACTCTTGGTCAATCGATCCACGATGACCCATATGGCATCGAACCCCTTTGCCGTCTTCGGCAACTTCGTGATGAAATCCATCACGATCTGTTCCCATTTCCACATGGGAATCTCCAGAGGCTACAACTTACCATGCAGCCTCTGGTGCAAGGCCTTGACCATCCTACAGGTCAAGCACCTCTCCACAAACCAAGCGATATCTTGCTTCATACCAAGCCACCAATAACTCAAACTCAAATCACGGTACATCTTGGTGGCTCCCAGGTGAATAGAAAAACGATACTTATGAGCCTCCTCCATCACTGTCTGCCAGACCCCTCCGGTCATCGGAACCCAAACCCGACTGTAACAGGTCAACAACCCGCGGCTATCCTGAACAAATTGGGCGCTCTCGCCCTTAATCCTTTCCATCTTCCAGTTTTCCGGTCTCATACCCTCGATCTGAGCATCCCTGACTAAACCCACCAGCGGGGAATCCACGACTATCCTCATGCACCTGGCTGGGGTAGAGGACCCAGCTGACTTGTGGCTAGAAGCATCCGCAACCACGTTCGCTTTACCCGGATGGTAAAGGATCTCACAATCATAGCCCTTGACCACATCCAGCCACCTGCGCTGCCTCATGTTCAGGTTCGGCTGGTCCATAATGTGTCTCAAGCTCTTGTAATCCGTGTAAATGGTACAACAGACCTCGTACAGATACTGCCTCCAAATCTTGAGAGCGAATACCACCGCTCCCAACTCAAGATCGTATGTGGGGTATCTCCTCTCATGCGACTTCGACTGCCTCGATACATAAGCTATCACGCGTCCCCTCTGCATGAGGACTGCCCCCAACCCTCTGATGCACACATCACAAAATACCACAAAATCCTCAACTCCCTCGGGGAGCGTCAACACTGGCTCCTCGCATAGCACTGCTGCAGGGTCTCAAACGCCCTCTGCTGCTACGGGCCCCACCGGAAATCCACCCTCTTCCTCCTTAGACGAGTGAGGGGTATGGAAATCATGGAGAAATCACGAATGAACCTCCGATAATACCCTGCTAAACCCAAGAAACTCCTGATGTCTGAGGGAGTTTTCGGAGTCTCCGACTGCATAACCACCTCCACCATGGCCGGATCGACTGAGATCCCTTCTCGGTTAACGAAATGTCCAAGGAACTGGACCTCTTGTAACCAGAACTTGCATTTCAAGAACTTGGCATACAGCCGTTCTCACCTCAAAACCTCCAACAGCTCCCTGAGATGCTCTGCATGCTGCTCTTTGTTCTTGGAATACACTAAGATATCATCTATGAACACAATAACCGAGCGATCGAGCATCAGTCCGCAGACCCGGTTCAGCAAATCCATGAACACGGTCGGCACGTTGGAGAGCCCAAACGGCATCACCACGGACTCGTAATGACCGTAACGAGTTCGAAATGCGGTCTTCTCTACGTCTTCCTCCCTCACCCTGACCTTGTGATATCCTGATCACAAATCAATCTTGGAAAACCAAGATGCACCCTGCAGCTGATCGAACAAATCGTTTATCCTCGGGAGTGGATAACGATTCTTCAACGTTAACTTGTTCAGCTCCCTATAGTCAATGTACATCCTGTGCGAACCATCCTTCTTCCTGACGAAAAGGATCGGTGCTCCCTAGGGTGAACTACTCGGATGAATAAACTGCTTACCCAGCAGCTCCTGCAACTGAGATGATAGCTCTTGCATCTCAGGCGGTGCTAAACGGTACGATGCCTTAGCGATAGGGGCCGCACCTGGCAGTAGATCAATCCTGAACTCAACCTGCCTATCCGGAGGCACTCTGGGTAACTCCTCCGGGAACACATCAGCAAACTCTCTAACCACTGGGACTTCTGAAACCGAGAGTTGCTCCCTAACTCGCGTATCTACCACATATGCCAAAAAAAACAGCACAATCGTGCTGAATATACTGTCGAGCTCTGGCCGCGGAACAGAACCCTAATCCCAACCTGGTGCCCTCACCGTATACTACAAGTTCTTCCCCACTTGGGGTTCGAACCACCACCCGCCGTCCCTCACAATCTATCATGGCGCCAAAACAGCTAAGCCAATCCATCCCTACGATCACGCATACATCCCCCAAGGGAATAGGAGTCAAATCTATCAGGAAGGGCACCCCGAAAATCTCGACCTCGCACCCCTGGTAAACCCAAGATGAAGAAACCCCGTGCTCGTTGGCAATCGAAACCCATAACGGGCACTCAAGATCATCTATTGGCACACTAAACCCTTTACTGAAGGTTTGAGATACGAACGACCGACTCGCCCCCGAGTCAATTAAAACCAAAGCAGGCAAAGAATTTACTAAAAATGCACCTAGTCATAGGTACAACCGATAAGCATAATACAAATACAATAACTGAGATAGAGAATAGAAACATACCAGCAACCACATCCGGTGCTGCCTTGGCCTCCTCGGTCGTGAGCTGGAAGGCGTGACCCTGAGCCTTCGGAGGTTCCATCTTGACTGGCCTCCCATCTCCAATCCTCATAGTAGCGGGCGCGGAACCCTACGCCGGATTGGTGGCGAGCTGTAGACAGTTGGTCTTCACATGACCAACCTGATGACAATGGTAACAAATCCTTATATCTGCTGGAGGGGCGTACTGACGGCAGTCCCTGTAACAATTGGTAAAAATAGGAATGATCGTACCATGATATGTTTTGATTATTAAGCAATATGAGTATTTTATCAAGAATGTTTGAAGGAATTTAACCTCTTTTATTTAAATAAGTTCTTGTGAAATATAAAACAAGTAACTATTAATAAATTTCGTTATGATGTATGACTACGAACCATCACCGGTTTGTGAAAATTAGCATATAACATCATTTGAACGCAAGAAACTTAATTTTTGTATCAACATGTATCTAGTTGATAATTAAGTTAGGTTCTATGTAAAACATGTGCTTAATAGCTGTGGCGGATCTAAATTTGACAAATATACGAACCAAAGTGACAAAACGTGTTTAACGATATGGTTAACCGGTTAATTGTCACGAAATTATACATTGGTAAATAAATTTTATATTTAAATAAATAAAAATATAAAATGAATTACTATAAGGTATAATTAGAATGTATTTAAGTGTTTTTGAATAAAAAGAATAAAACATAAACATTAAAGTTCAAATACACAAAAACGACATTGTTATTTTATACTAAGTATACATGCATGTATTTGTACATATGTATTATTATATAATGAATGACTAGTTTAGGGTCATGATTTAAGTGATTTCATGTAAGTAATATGATTTCTAAATCAATTAAGATAAGAGAATTGGTGGAGATATGTGCCAACTTAACTAATAAGTGCTTAATCACTTAAGACATTATACTAAGAATGCTTATTAATCCCTCTTCTAATTTTCAAGATTAAGACCTTCCCTCTCCTTAACTAGAACTCCTAACTAACTAAATAACAAGTAGTTAGTTAGTTAACTCACTCTATCTCTAAGCAACCACCCAAGCAAGTGGCTAGACAAGATCACATCATTTAAACTCACATCCCATCACAAGCTAGTCTAGGTTTTGTCGCCTTATCCTCTTCCACCCTTTCCTCCTTCATAATCACGAAATTTACTCATCATTTTACCCTAAATTCACTAGCCAATACTCCAGGGAATTACTCTCAACCTTCATCTCATTTTCACCCACAAGAGATTCTTTCCAAAGCCATCAAAACCATGAACTAAAGGGTTGCTGTCCCTTTTGTGTTTCAGCCACCATTTCACCCATCTACACCTTCCTTTTGCCTGATATTTTTACCACTAAATACCACTAGAAGTTACTTGTTATGATACTCAAAATTATAGATTCAAAACAGTGAGTAAACTACCTTTTTTCTTACTCTTTTGCTGTGAAGTTTTTGTGACAGAGCCAAAACAGTGGTTGTTTTGGAGCAGCAAACCAACAACCAAAAGTTCTTTATCTTCAAACTTCCATTCTTCAAGTATTCACATAAGGTGAGTTTATACCCCTACATTTTCATGTTTTCTTCAAATTTTAAGGGGGGGGGGGGGGGGAATACAAGTTAGAGCACTAAACGTAACTTAAATTTAAAAGACAGCTTTCTACAAAAAAGTTGAGTCCTGTTTACGGACTGTTTCGACCATCTTCAACTTAATATCTTTAAAAACTGTACAATATGCGAATAGTTCAGGTTTATACCTTTCTAAGGACTACTCGCACGCATTCATAAGATTTTTCTACAATTTATGGTGATTTTTATAAAACTGTCTGTCATTGCAGAATTGATTTCGGACCAGTCTATGAAGATGTTCATTTTCACACTAGTTTGAGACCACTAAAAATCATAATAAAAATTAGGAACAAAGTAGAATCATTTTATAAACTCTCAGATGTGACGGATTCTGTTTTTGACTTACGATGATATTTCTATAAGTTTTCTAAAAACAGGGGCAGTAAAGGGTAAAACTATCAAAAGTGGTTTATAGATTTATTAACACCTTCTAACATTTTTGAGCAAGGTTTATTCATTAAGGAAGTTAAAACACAATAATTTAAATATGTTTAATTACAATTTTAACAAAAGTGATAAGTATAAAAAGGTCTTTACTATCAAACTTAAGGATTATTTCATGCAAAGTTTCTAATAAAAACGTAAGGATATGAACAACAATTACGGAACATATCAAATCATTTTCTGAGATATATATATATATATATATATATATATATATATATATATATATATATATATATATATAACCATTTTCATATATATGTTTTGTTTAAAAACTTGTGTTCTGCATGAGAAATATACAAATATAGTTTACGAAACTTTACAGCATTTGTATCCCGCTGAGCACTTGGTAAAATATTATCAAATGCATATCTAAAGATTTCATGTCGTTTTTCATAGCTATCCCGGTCTTAGGGGATGATCATTTATACAAATATTTGTAGGACAAAAGGAACACGTAAACTCGTTGATCAAATTAAGTGAGTTTTGTCTTCACGGTACCTTATAAAGTACACACGAAAGTCCTGTTAAATATAACCAGAGTCTCTTGTAGGGAGAGCATGATAGTTGTGTATAGATCTATACTGAGACTGACAATCCCGCACCTTAGCTGCTTGCAACAGCTAGACCGGCAGGTCTGGGGGTGACAAATGTCATGATGAAATCGACACCTAAAGAACGTTGCGAACAAGGAAGTCTGGGTCAATCTAGCATGGTTATAAGATAAAATTTAACACTCACATAAAACAACGACACTTTTAGTTTACGCAAAGACAGTCTTCAAACAGTATTGTATACAAACAAAACCGCATAACATCATTCTAAGTAGGAAAATTACTTATACGCTTCGGTCTTGGTTCATTTAAGGCCACATCTCATTTTAGGGAAAATATAGGATTTTCCGGCAAAACAAACAATACTACATTTCATAGAAAAGGTTTACAAATATACATACAAATGTTTATGAACTCACCAACATAAATGTTGATACTCTCTTTTCAAATAAGTTGTATTCTCAGGAAATCAGTAAATCAGGTAACAACTGGCTTTAAGGATGGGACGCTTAGGCGTCTAAACAAATCTTTGACAACATATTGTAATTGATATTTTGAAACATGTAACACGTAAAAATGATGTATCAATTTTCAATTATATATATGTTGGTTGTGTTTTCTTTGAACGTTTATACTCAACTGTTATGATACACTACATGATAGTCACCCGCCCCTGGACGTTTCCGCCATCCCGATTTGGGGTGTGACAGATTGGTATCAGAGCATTGTTTATAATGAGCTAAGTATATCAAACCATATAAGATATACAGACTATAAATACATAGGGACTAAAACTCTCTGACTTAACAATTTCAAAACAGGAACATTAGGTGTCCTTTGCTGGTAAGTCTATGTTTGCTAAGTGTATACGTTAAGGTGGTATATACTAAAGGTTTTATAGACTTAAAATCTGTGATTTTCACTTTACTTCCTTTTCCTTGTTTGGATGTGGATATAAGGTAAGATCACTTATTCGACTGACTATTCAATCTTGACTGTATATATGACTTGTATATAGAAGGCAACCATAGAAGGACCAGGAATGGACCGAGATTTCACGAAAAATGTAAGTTCATACAAACATACTAGTAAGGAGTCATATTGGTAACAAAACAAAAAGTATTAAGATAAGTTAAACACTGCGAGTAAGCCTCGGGATATGTAATCATGTCTAGGATGAATATAGCCCGATCAACTATATTTATCCAAGAGGTAACCAACATATGCCAAGGAATGGTCGTAGTGGATGAGGAGTATAAAACTTACCAACAAACCATACAAAGAAAACTTTAACATACAAATTCAAAATACTATAGGAGTATTTTGCGTTACTATAGAACCACACACTTAGATTCTTCATATGCTTCTTACCCTTATTCTCGGATAGGCATATCAGTTAGACTTCATCTCCACATAGACCCCTACTATCCTGCCACTGCAGCCAACAGATGGATCAAGAAGGATCCAGAAGAAGATTCCGAAAAGTACCAATATATGAAATACGAGGAAGAAGATTTCCGAGAAGGGACTAGATGGAGAAAGAAGTTCGGGAGATACCATCAATAAACCTTACCCTATCAAGAGGAGTGTGAGAACCTCCACCTCTCATTTCAGGAAGCAACCCACAATTGACTACCTAGCCACACATATAGACTGGAGAGGACAGTCGACGATCCACAGCCGACATAAACTCACTGCACCGTACTTCGGGCCATACCACCCATAGACCAGCAAGCAGATCAAGGGAACAATACGGATCACCTACACTCCTTAGAAAAGGAGATAGTCATTATAGGGAAAAGAAACCTTACAGATACAACCTGGACAGTCATCACAGAATAGAGAACAGAGGAGGCCACTCGTGAAATAGGTGAAATAGAAGAGCACCTTGTACATCACTTTAGTATATGTCAGACTAGTATAGCTTAGTGAGTTAGTGACTACACTACTCACACTATGTGTTAGACTAAAGGTAGTTTTCATCGCATCTGCTAGTTGAAATTCAAGGGAAGTAAAGTCTTCCAGAAACCCACGAAACACGAATCAACTTAAGATTTTTATATCTAAGTTCTTTCTAAATAACTTAACATTTGTATAATACTTACTACCTCACTACCATAAGTATGTCACAAGGGTGTTGGCCGAAAAAAACACTGAGAATCACACAACAAAACATGAAATTTATGTGTACATATAAATATAGATGGAATACAACTAACAATATCTATAGTTACTTACAAAAATATTTCACGCCTTCCAATAGAATCATGCCGACACATGAAGGTTATCAGCATATCGGCACAACACTAGTTCTACAAATGGACCCTACAACATTTCAAATTATAGTAACAACCACTGTGACAACAGTCATGGCACACCTCGGCGCTAACAACACAAAGAAAAGCGGGAATGGTGCCGCAAGTTCCAATCGTAATAACAACCAGGGACACCCCCGAGTATGTTCCTGCAAGGACGCCTCAACTTACAAACATGAGAACGTCCCAGACAAAGAAGGAGTACTACCCAAGAAACAAAAGTTCTGTACTAGGAGAAAGAGCCATCCAAATCAAGGACCTACCAAAAGACAACAAACAGTGACAGTCCATACCACCACTATCCCTACTACCTCAGTGCCGACAAGACCATATGTTGGAAACCTGCCAAAATGCACCAAGTGTAGCTTTCATCACAAAGGGAAGTGAAGGGAAATGCACTGCATGAATTGTAACAAAAAGGGGCATACCACAAATTTATGTAGGGCGCCGGCTCAACAGACCGCCCAGGACATAAAAGTTGGGATGAGTCGGACTTGCTACATATGTGGAGAAGTAGGGCATTTCATAAAAGAGTGCCCAAATAAAAAAAACAAATATTTCAGGAGCGTCGGAAGTGTCTCAGCAATAGAGCATGGCAAAGAAATAATAGAACCCGCTGAGATTCCGGTACGTTCATTCTCGATAGCACATATGCATGTATACTATATAATAGCAATGCGGAGAGGAGTATTGTGAGTTGTAGATTGAATAAATTTCTCAACCAAAAACCTCAAACACTTAAACGAAATATTTACAGTAGAATTGGCATAATCAAAACACTAGAGACGTGTACATAGGGTGCACTCTAACACTAAATCAACCAATTCGTTCAAATCATCCTAAAACCGGTAACAATAAAAAGTTACGACATTTTCATTTTAACAACGCATTAGTTAGTTTCCTCACCATATCGATATCATATATTATGAAAGGTCGTTCGCCTAAACCCATCGAGTAACAACACCCTCGTCGTCTATGGCGACAAACCGGACACAAACCCCCGACTCACCTTTTACATCAAGACTTAGAAGTACCAACATAGGAGGTACCAAGCCGTCCTAGCCCGTACTGTGGATAAGAAACAAAAAGAGAAAGACATCAGGGATGTTCCAAAAGCCCGTAACCTTCCCGATATATTCCCTGAAGATCTCCTGGGAATACCATCCGTATGGCAACTCGAGTTCAAAAATCGACTTAAATGCAGTAGATGTGGAAAAGGGTTGTTGTAAATGCCAACTCACCTAAGTTAATCACCCCACTCAAGTAGAGACTATGGACCCATACTAGTGAATCTATGATTACTAACTATATATATATATATATATATATATATATATATATATATATATATATATATATATATATATATATATATATTGGAGCCCAATATAATTAAGATTCTACGGACTTAGGGTTGGTAATTCCGCTTTAAATCTTTTTCCTTGTCTGGACGTGGGCTTAGAATAGAATCACCGATTCGACTGCCTTTTCAATCTTAATTATATACGACTTATAAACGCAAAGAGATGATAGATGAATCAGTTATGAGTCATACCATGAACTCCATGACAAGTTACCCAGGACAGCGGATGGACACGCTACCACTTGAGAGAGTGTAGACAAATCAACCAAACCCACACACTTTCTACCGACCAAGGCTACAAAGAAAAATAGAAAAGATGACAGGAGCATATCACAAGAAGATTGCGAGACTGCACAGTATACCACTATCTATCATTTTGGATACGGGACAGGCGATTCACCTCGTGTTTTCAATAGTCATTATAGAAGTCCTTAATATCACCTCAAACTGATTGACAAAGCGGAAGAACCATTCATCGAATCCCTATACAACAACTATTACATTAACATCAAAGTCACGTCATTCGAAGCTCTCTACAGAAGCAACTGCAGATCACCTCTGTGCTAGGCTGAGGTAGGTGACATGCAACTAGCTAAGGGACAAGTTCCTAACAACACTCTCACCAGTCCCCAAATCAAACAAGAAACTATAGAGAAGATTGTTCAAACCCGTGAACAATTGAAGGCATCCCAGGATCGGAAGAAGAGCTTGTCTGATGAAACTCTTGTTATTCCACTTGACGAAATTGAAGAAAACGAGAGTCTAAACTTCATCGAAGAACCGGTGGAAATCATGGATCAGGTGGTCAAAAGGACGAAACAAAGCTGCATACCCATAGTGAAGGCCCATTGGAACGCCAATCGAGGACCTGAGTTCACCAGGGAATGCGAGAATCAAATGAAAAAAAAACACCCCCGATTGTTTAGTGATACCCCGTCTACAAGTTGAATTTCGGGGCGAAAGTCTTTTAACGGGGGGAGAATGTAACAATTGGTAAAAATAGGAACGATCGTACGATGCTATGTTTTGATTATTAAGAAATATGAGTATTTTATCAAGAATGGTTAAAGGAATTTATCCTCTTTTATTTAAATAAGTTCTTGTGAAATATAAAACAAGTAACTATTAATAAATTTCATTATGATGTATGACTACGAACCATCACCGGTTTGTGAAAATTAGCATATAACATCATTTGAACGCAACAAACCTAATTTTTGTATCAACATGTATCTAGTTGATAATTAAGTTAGGTTCTATGTAAAACGTGTGCTTAATAGATGTGGAGGATCTAAATTTGACAAATATACGAACCAAAGTGACAAAATGTGTTTAACGATATGGTTAACCGGTTAATTGTCACGAAATCATACACTGGTAAATAAATTTTATATTTAAATAAATAAAAATATAAAATGAATTATTATAAGGTATAATTAGAATGTATTTAAGTGTTTTTGAATAAAAAGAATAAAACATAAACATTAAACTTCAAATACATAAAAACTACATTGTTATTTTGTACTAAGTATACATGTATGTATTTGTACATATGTATTTTTATCTAGTGAATGACTACTTATGGGTCATGATTTAAGTGATTTCATGTAAGGAATATGATTTCTAAATCAATTAAGATAAGAGAATTGGTGGAGATATGTGCCAACTTAACTAATAAGTGCTTAATCACTTAAGACATTATACTAAGAATGCTTATTAATCCCTCTTCTAATTTTCAAGATTAAGACCTTCCCTCTCCTTAACTAGAACTCCTAAATAACTAAATAACTAGTAGTTAGTTAGTTAACTAACTCTATCTCTAAGCAACCACCCAAGCAAGTGGCTAGACAAGATCACATCATTTAAACTCACATCCCATCACAAGCAAGTCTAGGTTTTGTCGCCTTATCCTCTTCCACCCTTTCCTCCTTCATAATCACGAAATTTCCTCATCATTTTACCCTAAATTCACTAGCCAATAATCCAGGGAATTACTCTCAACCTTCATCTCATTTTCACCCACAAGAACTTCTTTCCAAAGCCATCAAAACCATGAACTAAAGGGCTGCTGCCCCTTTTGTGTTTCAGCCACCATTTCACCCATCTACACCTTCCTTTTGCCTGATATTTTTACCACCAAATACCACTGGAAGTTACTTATTATGATACTCAAAATTATAGATTCAAAACAGTGAGTAAACTACCTTTTTTCTTACTCTTTTTCTATGAAGTTTTCGTGACAGCAACATAGCCAAAACAGTGGCTGTTTTGGAGCATCAAACCAACAACCAAAAGTTCTTTATCTTCAAACTTCCATTCTTCAAGTATTCACATAAGGTGAGTTTATACCCCTATATTTTCATGTTTTCTTTAAAGTTTTAAGGGGGGGGGGGGGGATACAAGTTAGAACACCAAACGTCACTTAAATTTAAAAGACAGCTTTCTACAGAAAAGTTGAGTCCTGTTTACGGACTGTTTTGACCATCTTCAACTTAATATCTTTAAAAACTGTACAATATGCGAATAGTTCATGTTTTATACCTTTCTAAGGACTACTCACACGCGTTCATAAGATTTTTCTACAATTTATGGTGATTTTTATAAAACTGCCTGTCATTTCAGAATTGATTTCGGACCAGTCTATGAAGATGTTCATTTTCACACTAGTTTGAGACCACTAAAAATCATAATAAAAGTTAGTAACAAAGTACACTCATTTTATAAACTCTCAGATGTGACGGATTCAGTTCTTGACTTAAGATGATTTTTCTATATGTTTTCTAAAAACAGGGACAGTAAAGGGTAAAACTGTCAAAAGTGGTTTATAGATTTATTAACACCTTCTAACATTTTTGAGGAAGGTTTATTCATTAAGGAAGTTAAAACACAATAATTTAAATATGTTTAATTATAATTTTAACAAAAGTGATAAGTATAAAAAGGTCTTTACTATCAAACTTAAGGATTATTTCATGCAAAGTTTCTAATAAAAACGTAAGGATGTGAACAACAATTACGGAACATATCAAATCATTTTCTGAGATATATATATATATATATATATATATATATATATATATATATATATATATATATATATATATATATATATAAAACCATTTTCATATATATGTTTTGTTTAAAAACTTGTGTTCTGCATGAGAAATATACAAATATAGTTTACGAAACTTTACCCCATTTGTATCCCGCTGAGCACATGGTAAAATATTATCAAATGCATATCTAAAGATTTCATGTCGTTTTTCATAGCTATCCCGGTCTTAGGGGATGATCATTTATACAAATATTTGTAGGACAAAAAGAACACGTAAACTCGTTGATCAAATTTAGTGAGTTTTGTCTTCACGGTACCTTATAAAGTACACACGAAAGTCCTGTTAAATATAACCAGAGTCTCTTGTAGGGAGAGCATGATAGTTGTGTATAGATCTATACTGAGACTGACAATCCCGCACCTTAGCTGCTTGCAATAGCTAGACCGGCAGGTCTGGGGGTGACAAATGTCATAACGAAATCGACACCTAAAGAACGTTGCGAACAAGGCAGTTTGGGTCAATCAAGCATGGTTATAAGATAAAATTTAACACTCACATAAAACAACGACACTTTTAGTTTACGCAAAGACAGTCTTCAAACAGTTTTATATACAAACAAAACCGCATAACATCATTCTAAGTAGGAAAATTACTTATACGCTTCGGTCTTGGTTCATTTAAGGCCACATCTCATTTTAGGGAAAATATAGGATTTTCCGGCAAAACAAACAATACTACATTTCATAGAAAAGGTTTACAAATATACATACAAATGTTTATGAACTCACCAACATAAATGTTGATACTCTCTTTTCAAATAAGTTGTATTCTCAGGAAATCAGTAAATCAGGTAACAACTGGCTTTAAGGATGGGACGCTTAGGCGTCTAAACAAATCTTTGACAACATATTGTAATTGATATTTTGAAACATGTAACACGTAAAAATGATGTATCAATTTTCAATTATATATATGTTGGTTGTGTTTTCTTTGAACGTTTATACTCAACTGTTATGATACACTACATGATAGTCACCCGCCCCTGGACGTTTCCGCCATCCCGATTTGGGGGTGTGACAGATTGGTATCAGAGCATTGTTTATAATGAGCTAAGTATATCAAACCATATAAGATATACAGACCATAAATACATAGGGACTAAAACTCTCTGACTTAACAATTTCAAAACAGGAACATTAGGTGTCCTTTGCTGGTAAGTCTATGTTTGCTAAGTGTATACGTTAAGGTGGTATATACTAAAGGTTTTATAGACTTAAAATCTGTGATTTTCACTTTACTTCCTTTTCCTTGTTTGGATGTGGATATAAGGTAAGATCACTTATTCGACTGACTATTCAATCTTGACTGTATATGACCTGTATACAGAAGGCAACCATAGAAGGACCAGGAATGGACCGAGATTTCATGAAAAATGTAAGTTCATACAAACATACTAGTAAGGAGTCATATTGGTAACAAAACAAAAAGTATTAAGATAAGTTAAACACTGCGAGTAAGCCTCGGGATATGTAATCATGTATAGGATGAATATAGCCTGATCAACTATATTTATCCATGAGGTAACCAACATATGCCGAGGAATGGTCGTAGTGGATGAGGAGTATAAAACTTACCAACAAACCATACAAAGAAAACTTTAACATACAAATTCAAAATATTATAGGAGTATTTTTCGTTACTATAGAACCAGACACTTAGATTCTTCATATGCTTCTTACCCCTATTCTCGCATAGGCATATCAGTTAGACTTCATCTCCACATAGACCCCTACTATCCTGCCACTGCAGCCACCAGATGGATCAAGAAGGATCCAGAAGAAGATTCCGAAAAGTACCAATAGATGAAATACGAGGAAGAAGATTTCCGAGAAGGGACTAGATGGAGAAAGAAGTTCGGGAGATACCATCAATAAACCTTACCCTATCAAGAGGAGTGTGAGAACCTCCACCTCTCATTTCAGGAAGCAACCTACAATTGACTACCTAGCCACACATATAGACTGGAGAGGACAGTCGACGATCCACAGCCGACATAAACTCACTGCACCGTACTTCGGGCCATACCACCCACAGACCAGCACGCGGATCAAGAGAACAATACGGATCACCTACACTCCTTAGAAAAGGAGATAGTCATTATAGGGAAAAGAAACCTTACAGATACAACCTGGACAGTCATCACAGAACAGAGAACAGAGGAGGCCACTCGTGAAATAGGTGAAATAGAAGAGCACCTTGTACATCACTTTAGTATATGTCAGACTAGTATAGCTTAGTGAGTTAGTGACTACACTACTCACACTATGTGTTAGACTAAAGGTAGTTTTCATCGCATCTGGTAGTTGAAATTCAAGTGAAGTAAAGTCTTCCAGAAACCCACGAAACACGAATCAGCTTAAGATTTTTATATCTAAGTTCTTTCTAAATAACTTAACATTTGTATAATACTTACTACCTCACTACCATAAGTATGTCACAAGGGTGTTGGCCGAAAAAACACTGAGAATCACACAACAAAACATGAAATTTATGTGTACATATAAATATAGATGGAATACAACTAACAATATCTATAGTTACTTACAAAACTATTTCACGCCTTCCAATAGAATCATGCCGACACATGAAGGTTATCAGCATATCGGCACAACACTAGTTCTACAAATGGACCCTACAACATTTCAAATTATAGTAACAACCGCTGTGACAACAGTCATGGCACACCTCGGCGCTAACAACACAAAGAAAAGCGGGAATGGTGCCGCAAGTTCCAATCGTAATAACAACCAGGGACACCCCCGAGTATGTTCCTGCAAGGACGCCTCAACTTACAAACATGAGAACGTCCCAGACAAAGAAGGAGTACTACCCAAGAAACAAAATTTATGTACCAGGAGAAAGAGCCATCCAAATCAAGGACCTACCAAAAGACAACAAACAGTGACAGTCCATACCACCACTATCCCTACTACCTCAGTGCCGACAAGACCATATGTTGGAAACCTGCCAAAATGCACCAAGTGTAGCTTTCATCACAAAGGGAAGTGAAGGGAAATGCACTGCAAGAATTGTAACAAAAAGGGGCATATCACAAATTTATGTAGGGCGCCGGCTCAACAGACCGCCCAGGACATAAAAGTTGGGATGAGTCGGACTTGCTACATATGTGGAGAAGTAGGGCATTTCATAAAAGAGTGCCCAAATATTAAAAACAAATATTTCAGGAGCGTCGGAAGTGTCTCAGCAACAGAGCGTGGCAAAGAAATAATAGAACCCGCTGAGATTCCGGTACGTTCATTCTCGATAGCACATATGCATGTATACTATATAATAGCAATGCGGAGAGGAGTATTGTGAGTTGTAGATTGAATAAATTTCTCAACCAAAAACCTCAAACACTTAAACGAAATATTTACAATAGAATTGGAATAATCAAAACACTAGAGACGTGAACATAGGGTGCACTCTAACACTAAATCAACCAATTCGTTCAAATCATCCTAAAACCGGTCACAATAAATAGTTACGACATTTTCATTTTAACAACGCATTAGTTAGTTTCCGCACCATATCGATATCATATATTACGAAAGGTCGTTCGCCTAAACCCATCGAGTAACAAAACCCTCGTCGTCTATGGCGACAAACCGGACACAAACCCCCGACCCACCTTTTACATCAAGACTTAGAAGTACCAACACAGGAGGTACCAAGCCGTCCTAGCCCGTACTGTGGATAAGAAACAAAAAGAGAAAGACATCAGGGATGTTCCAAAAGCCCGTAACCTTCCCGATATATTCCCAGAAGATCTCCTGGGAATACCATCCGTATGGCAACTCGAGTTCAAAAATCGACTTAAATGCAGTAGATGTGGAAAAGGGTTGTTGTAAATGCCAACTCACCTAAGTTAATCACCCCACTCAAGTAGAGACTATGGACCCATACTAGTGAATCTATGATTACTAACTGTATATATTGGACCCCAATATAATTAAGATTCTACGGACTTAGGGTTGGTAATTCCGCTTTAAATCCTTTTCCTTGTCTGGACGTGGGCTTAGAATAGAATCACCGATTCGACTGCCTTTTCAATCTTAATTATATACGACTTATAAACGCAAAGAGATGATAGATGAATCAGTTATGAGTCATACCATGAACTCCATGACAAGTTACCCAGGACAGCGGATGGACACGCTACCACTTGAGAGAGTGTAGACAAATCAACCAAACCCACACACTTTCTACCGACCAAGGCTACAAAGAAAAATAGAAAAGATGACAGGAGCATATCACAAGAAGATTGCGAGACTGCACAGTATACCACTATCTATTATTTTGGATACGGGACAAGCGATTTGCCTCGTGTTTTCAATAGTCACTATAGAAGTCCATAATATCACCTCAAACTGATTGACAAAGTCGAAGAACCATTCATCGAATCCTTATACAACAACTATTACATTAAGATCAAAGTCACGTCATTAGAAGCTCTCTACAGAAGGAACTGCAGATCACCTCTGTGCTAGGCTGAGGTAGGTGACATGCAACTAGCTAAGGGACAAGTTCCTAACAACACTCTCACCAGCCCCCAAATCATACAAGAAACTATAGAGAAGATTGTTCAAACCCGTGAACAATTGAAGGCATCCCAGGATCGGAAGAAGAGCTTGTCTGATGAAACTCTTGTTATTCCACTTGACGAAATTGAAGAAAACGAGAGTCTAAACTTCATCGAAGAACCGGTGGAAATCATGGATCAGGTGGCCAAAAGGACGAAACAAAGCCACATACCCATAGTGAAGGCCCATTGGAACGCCAATCGAGGACCTGAATTCACCAGGGAATGCGAGAATCAAATGAAAAACAAAAAAGAAACACCCCCAATTGTTTAGCGATACCCCGTCTACAAGTTGAATTTCGGGGCAAAAGTCTTTTAACGGGGGGAGAATGTAACAATTGGTAAAAATAGGAACGATCGTACGATGCTATGATTTGATTATTAAGAAATATGAGTATTTTATCAAGAATGGTTGAAGAAATTTATCCTCTTTTATTTAAATAAGTTCTTGTGAAATATAAAACAACTAACTATTAATAAATTTCATTATGATGTATGACTACGAATCATCACCGGTTTGTGAAAATTAGCATATAACATCATTTGAACGCAACAAACTTAATTTTTGTATCAACATGTATCTAGTTGATAATTAAGTTAGGTTCTATGTAAAATGTGTGCTTAACAGATGTGGAGGATCTAAATTTGACAAATATACGAACCAAAGTGACAAAATGTGTTTAACGATATGGTTAACCGGTTAATTGTCACGAAATCATACACTGGTAAATAAATTTTATATTTAAATAAATAAAAATATAAAATGAATTATTATAAGGTATAATTAGAATGTATTTAAGTGTTTTTGAATAAAAAGAATAAAACATAAACATTAAACTTCAAATACATAAAAACTACATTGTTATTTTATACTAAGTATACATGTATGTATTTGTACATATGTATTATTATCTAGTGAATGACTAGTTATGGGTCATGATTTAAGTGATTTCATGTAAGGAATATGATTTCTAAATCAATTACGATAAGAGAATTGGTGGAGATATGTGCCAACTTAACTAATAAGTGCTTAATCACTTAAGACATTTACTAAGAATGCTTATTAATCCCTCTTCTAATTTTCAAGATTAAGACCTTCCCTCTCCTTAACTAGAACTCCTAAATAACTAAATAACTAGTAGTTAGTTAGTTAACTAACTCTATCTCTAAGCAACCACCCAAGCAAGTGGCTAGACAAGATCACATCATTTAAACTCACATCCCATCACAAGCTAGTCTAGGTTTTGTCGCCTTATCCTCTTCCACCCTTTCCTCCTTCATAATCACGAAATTTCCTCATCATTTTACCCTAAATTCACTAGCCAATACTCCAGGGAATTACTCTCAACCTTCATCTCATTTTCACCCACAAGAACTTCTTTCCAAAGCCATCAAAACCATGAACTAAAGGGCTGCTGTCCCTTTTGTGTTTCAGCCACCATTTCACCCATCTACACCTTCCTTTTGCCTGATATTTTTACCACCAAATACCACTGGAAGTTACTTGTTATGATACTCAAAATTATAGATTCAAACCAGTGAGTAAACTACTTTTTTTCTTACTCTTTTGCTGTGAAGTTTTCGTGACAGCAACATAGCCAAAACAGTGGCTGTTTTGGAGCATCAAACCAACAACCAAAAGTTCTTTATCTTCAAACTTCCATTCTTCAAGTATTCACATAAGGTGAGTTTATACCCCTACATTTTCATGTTTTCTTCAAAGTTTTAAGGGGGTGGGGGGAATACAAGTTAGAACACTAAACGTAACTTAAATTTAAAAGACAGCTTTCTACAGAAAAGTTGAGTCCTGTTTACGGACTGTTTTGACCATCTTCAACTTAATATCTTTAAAAACCGTACAATATGCGAATAGTCCAGGTTTATACCTTTCTAAGGACTACTCGCACGCGTTCATAAGATTTTTCTACAATTTATGGTGATTTTTATAAAATTGTCTGTCATTTCAGAATTGATTTCGGACCAGTCTATGAAGATGTTCATTTTCACACTAGTTTGAGACCACTAAAAATCATAATTAAAATTAGGAACAAAGTAGACTCATTTTATAAACTCTCAGATGTGACGGATTCAGTTTTTGACGTACGATGATTTTTCTATAGGTTTTCTAAAAACAGGGACAGTAAAGGGTAAAACTGTCAAAAGTGGTTTATAGATTTATTAACACCTTCTAACATTTTTGAGCAAGGTTTATTCATTAAGGAAGTTAAAACACAATAATTTAAATATGTTTAATTACAATTTTAACAAAAGTGATAAGTATAAAAAGGTCTTTACTATCAAACTTAAGGATTATTTCATGCAAAGTTTCTAATAAAAACGTAAGGATGTGAACAACAATTACGGAACATATCAAATCATTTTCTGAGATATATATATATATATATATATATATATATATATATATATATATATATATATATATATATATATATATATATATATATGTTTTGTTTAAAAACTTGTGTTCTGCATGAGAAATATACAAATATAGTTTACGAAACTTTACCCCATTTGTATCCTGCTGAGCACATGGTAAAATATTATCGAATGCATATCTAAAGATTTCATGTCGTTTTTCATAGCTATCCCGGTCTTAGGGGATGATCATTTATACAAATATTTGTAGGACAAAAAGAACACGTAAACTCGTTGATCAAATTTAGTGAGTTTTGCCTTCACGGTACCTTATAAAGTACACACGAAAGTCCTGTTAAATATAACCAGAGTCTCTTGTAGGGAGAGCATGATAGTTGTGTATAGATCTATACTGAGACTGACAATCCCGCACCTTAGCTGCTTGCAATAGCTAGGCCGGCAGGTCTGGTGGTGACAAATGTCATAACGAAATCGACACCTAAAGAACGTTGCGAACAAGGCAGTCTGGGTCAATCAAGCATGGTTATAAGATAAAATTTAACACTCACAGAAAACAACGACACTTTTAGTTTACGCAAAGACAATCTTCAAACAGTTTTGTATACAAACAAAACCGCATAACATCATTCTAAGTAGGAAAATTACTTATACGCTTCGGTCTTGGTTCATTTAAGGCTACATCTCATTTTAGGGAAAATATAGGATTTTCCGGAAAACAAACAATACTACATTTCATAGAAAAGGTTTACAAATATACATACAAATGCTTATGAACTCACCAACATAAATGTTGATACTCTCTTTTCAAATAACTTGTATTCTCAGGAAATCAGTAAATCAGGTAACAACTGGCTTTGAGGATGGGACGCTTAGGCGTCTAAACAAATCTTTTGACAACATATTGTAATTGATATTTTGAAACATGTAACACATACAAATGATGGAACTTTTTTCAATTATATATATGCTGGTTGTGTTTTCTTTGAATGTATATACTCAACTGTTATGATACTCTAAATGATAGTCACCCGCCCCTGGACGTTTCCGTCATCCCGGTTTGGGGGTGTGACAGTCCCTGGCATAGTGCCCCTCCTTGCCACATTTGTGGCATCCACCTCCTGCCCTACAAATTCCCGAATGAACCCTGCCACATTTTCCACAAGTGCGGCTCTGCTGTCCCCCAGACCGTGTATCAATGGTCTTAGACCGCTTAGGCGCGGGCAGAGACTTTACCAGTGCCTATCGCTGCTCCTTCAGCTGCAGCTCTCTCTCCAACTCACGCCGCCCCGCGACTTCCTGAAGGTCTAGGAGAGTATCACATCATTGGGTAGACACAAGCTGTTAAATATAAGTCTTGAGCACACTCAGATAACGAGTCATCTGAGACTACTCCGAAGCAAACTCCGGGCAAAACATAGCCCTCTCCGTGAACATACGGGTAATCTCCATCACAGACTCCCCATCCTGCTTCAATGTCAAAAACTCCTGCGCAAGCCACTCCCGCTCAACACGTGGAACGTAGCGGGTGCGGAACACATCTCTGAACTACTCCCAAGTAACAGCAGCTCGCTGATCATCAGTATACAACCCAGTCGTCAGCCTCCACCAGTCCTTTGCCCCAAGCCTCAGCAGGTCTAAGGAACACCTGACCTTTTGGTCAGCAGAACATGAACACGTAAAGAAACAGCCCTCCACGCCAGATAACCACCTCATATGTCACACCCCCAAACCAGAACAACGGAAACGTTCGGGGGCGGATGACTTCATGTGGTAGCATAACAAATGAATACATAGTAAAGAAAGCAATACAACCATCATATATATAATTGAAAGTTTACGTTGTTAATAGGTACATGTTCAAAACCAATTACAATATGATGCCAAAATATGAATCTAAGCTGACGACGCAGCGTCCCTTCTTCAAAAGCTGTTTGTTACCTGCAATTACTGAATCCCTGGGACATACAAGTAATTTTGAAAGAGTATATCAGCATTTAAGCTGGTGAGTTTCATAAGTATTAAATGACAATGTTTGTATGAAATGAAATATTTTGTTTCTGTTTGTTTGTTCCTAGAAAATCCCATATTTTCTACTAGCATAAATGTAGCCTTCTATCAAGACTAATGTTTGTTTCTAGCAAATGTATGTACGTATAAAATATCCAATATGTTTGAAAAACCTCGTAAATCAATGTATTTTTAATACCCCACATGAGTTTTATAACCATGCTATTGACTCGGATTGCCTATACACAACGTTCTTCAGGCGTTGGATGTTCTGACGTTTGTCACCCCAAATGGTGGACTGTAGCTAACAGTCAGGGCGCAGGGTTGTCAAGCCCGTATAGATCTATACACAAACCCCAGGCTCCCCCTCCAAGGGATTCTGTTATATAATACAGGACTTGAAATGTGTACTCGAACGTACGTGAAATTAATGTCTCACAAAACTTATTATAAAAACAGATTCACGTGTTAAAATGTTCATTTGTTCTTGTATGCGAAAGTGACTTCTTGAAAATAGTGTTTCTAGTATGTAAGAGTTAGTAATGTTCTCGTAAAACTATACCTATGATAGTTTTCTAAAAGTGTGTCTCGTTTGTTTAGAAATCCCTAGAAAATGAATCACTTGTTGTGAAAGTATAAATTTTCGTAGTGTCTAAGTTGGACACATATACATGCAATCTAAGCGGAGTGTTTAATTTATACATATATAACAACATTTTTCATTTCAAAAGATATAATGTTATTGTGATATATTTTACATACGAAAGTTCCCTATAAAGTTTATAAATCACATATGATTCTGTTGAATAAAAGTGTATAATAAAACTTTATATAACACACGATAATAATGGTGTGTTTTACTTGTATTCCCCCCTCCCCCTTTGAAAGCATATAAAAGCATTTATGGAATATTTAAAAGGTTAATTAAGGGGTATGAACTCACTTGAAAGATCGAAGAAAGGCGAGATGATCGGGGATTCTCGGGAAAGCGGATTTTCTCGGGATTCTCGAGAATCTTGGGAGTACAAACGACCTTCGGGACTTGAGCAAAGTGATCGGGGATTCAGGTTAGCACGGGCACGGAAACTGAGGCAACAACGCAAGAGAAATGAGAGAGAATGACCCTTTTCTTCGGAACCCTCGCATCCCTTTTATAGGGGGTGGGAACCGCCTCGGTACGCTGGGCGTACGCGGGTACGCTGGGCGTACGCGTGTGTCACACATGAGCGCATCCTCGACTGCTTCAGACTCCGGATGGGACGAGGCATAGCCTCGCATAGGGCGAAACGTGGACGATCCGAGGCCTAGGCCTTGAGTACGTTGGGCATACGAGCTTACGCTGGGCGTAACTCGGCCCTATCTGATGACTCGCCTTCGGATAATACCAAGGTTAAATAATAAAATTTATATTTTATTTATTTAATAAACTTCTAAAATTCATAACTTCTTCATACGAACTCCGTTTTCGATGTTCTTTATATCCACGCGTAGGTGAGACTACGCTCTACAACTTTCGTTTAGATTTCGTCAGCAAATTTTGAAATTATTTTTATCATTTATTTTTAAAAGGTCGCGTTAAGAAAATTTCGATAGAAATTCATAACTTCTTTATCCGACGTCTGTTTTTGCCAGAATTTTTACCGTTGAAGTACCATTGTCGAGACCTTTGATTCTCGTTTAAGTCATTCCGGCCAAAAGTCGCTCGATCTCCGATTCGAGTTTTTAGCTGTCTGTCGCTAAGCCGAACTTGGAAAAATCATAACTTCAACATACGAAGTCGGATTTAGGCGTTCTTTTTACGTACGATCACGATTTAATGACATCAAACATAGTAGGTAATTAAATAGAAACTTTTTGGACATTTGATTTTCGAAGTTAATTTCATTATCACAAAAGTGGTTACTATACTTGACTTCTTAGGTCATTACATAGAGTTGAAATATCGGGTTGTCACATCATAGCTCGAATTGCATCCTGTGTACCATCAA
The DNA here is from genome assembly GCF_002870075.4 of Lactuca sativa. NCBI lineage: Eukaryota > Viridiplantae > Streptophyta > Magnoliopsida > Asterales > Asteraceae > Lactuca > Lactuca sativa. The sequence continues at coordinate 351,494,265 of NC_056626.2, forward strand.
ACGTCGAGGGCTTCGTATTATCGAAGTCTCGGTACTGGAAAGCCCTGCTGGCTCCTCCTCCTACCCCTGCCGCAGTTACATCCGAAGTAGCTGCAGCGACTGTTGTCTCTGCCAGAGCTGCATATCGCTCACCAAAATACTCGACCATCGCAGTCTTGATCGACCCAAACATCTCTGGTAGCTGCGCTCGGAAAGCCGCAACTACCTCATCGTGCAGAATCTCCCGGATCCTGGCATCCAGCTCCTCAGTCCCAATATGAACTACGGGCTCAGGTGCTATCGGCACCTCTGAGCCTCCGTCTCCCGTCCCCGATCCTGACCCAGATCCCGACCCGGATCCATCAGCAAAGCGTCTGGCCACCACCATACTACAAACACACTCAATATATCAGATAAACAATATAATGTCGGGAGACCAATACCCTCAATCCCTAGGAGTTGTGACTTCCTTTGCTATGTGTATGGGTCCTATGCTTTCAGTAGTACGGGCCCGTACTACCTTCCACACCTACCCATATTTGTCCCAAGTATCACCACAACGCCCTAATACTATACTCAACATACTATGCGCTCAACCCTCACTAATAGGGGACATCGCCTATCTCGCAACTGATCCTGCAGTTCCGCACCACTCACACATCCATGAAACTTCCATCAGCCCCTGCAATGCTAGTGTACACTGGTTGCACATAACGTTGGACCCGATAGACTTTCGAATATCCGATCCTACACTAGGGTCGAATCGGACATTCTCAGGCTATAAGATCTTGACTACATACAGTCGTGGTGCATACACTAAACATCTACAATCATGATGTCAATTCCATATACAGGAACCCTAGGCTAATAGGCATCACATAATCAGGTAAATCTATCATGCGATTCCTAAAGATCCCTAGCCTAGCACTAGCATGCTATTCTAATATATCAGAATATCAGATAACTGTATGGTATTTTGGGGCTTACTTATAGGCTCCGGCTGATCGTACCCTCTGCATCCTCCATTCTTACTTTGAAAAAAAATCTTTTTTAAATTTTACTTTCCGAAAATATCCTTGATTTGAAACTGGATTCACACAAGTGTTGCTCCAATTCACTCAAACCAAGGCTCTGATACCAACTTGTAACATCCATAAAAATTCACGCTAGATTTAAACTTTTAATATCAACAAAGGGATCAAATAGTAATTGTTTACAAAACATTTTCAAATCAATTATCATCAGAGTGTCCCAAAACAGAACATAAGGATGAGGAGCGGTATGGTCATGCCTTCGCCTTCCCACGGTCTCCTGAAGTACCTGAAACAATAAACTGAAAACTTTAAGCCCGAGGGCTTAGTGAGCTACCCCCAAAATACCAATACCACACTGATAAAACCAATTCAGTAATAATCAGTCAATCAACATGCATACTGGGCCATCGGCCTGACTGGACCGTCCTGCTGGGCCTACAGTCTATCTGGGTCTATCCCGAGCCTTCGGCATGACTGGTCCGCCACGTGGGCCTACAGTCTCCCCGGACTGCTCATAAGGTATGTTGGCCTTCAGCACAAAGCAGGACCGCCTCAACCCGACCAACAAGCAAATAACCATGTGCACATAACTATCATGTACTAGCATATACAGACATCAAACATATCTATCTCACTAATCACCAATCATAGAATTCTCTCGTAACTAGAGTACTGACCTAGCAGGCCACTGACATACCAATCCCTACAGATCATAAAAGCATAACATACTGTCTACCCTAATTCCAGTCAAACAGAACATAATCACATGTAGCATACCATAACAATAACAACTAAAAGGGTCGGCCTTGGTGCCGTAGACCCTATCGATATAGTGAGGATAACTCACCTTACAGATGTCGACTCAGCAGATAAACTCCAACTCTCGGATCACTCGACACAGGCTCCACCAACTATGATCATAGTTCAAAATACTCATAAGTCCTCAACTTTATAAGGTACTACATGACCCACTAGTTCACCCCTGACCAACGTCAAAGCCCCCAGTCAAGGTCAACAGTCCATGTTGACCTCAACTCGCCGAGTTCAGTCAGCAACTCGCCGAGTCCCTCGAAGCACATTCCAACTCGCCGAGTCCTCGGGGTGACTCGTCGAGTTCCTTCGAATCCCAATCAAACCTTAAGCCCACCCGTAAAGTTTCCTCCTTGGAACTCAACGGATTTACACACAAACATGTCCTTGGCTAAAACTCATCCGACTCGCCGAGTTGTTCTTCAACTCGTCGAGTTTCATGACCATCTTCATCCAACTCGGCGATTTGTTCCTCCAACTTGTCGAGTTGACGGCTTTCTTCATCTGACTCGCCGAGTTGTTCATCCAACTCGTCGAGTCCATCCAGTCCTTTTTCCATACAGGCCTATTTTGAGCCATGCAGCGGCTCACATTCACAGATCCAGGCTCCTAGGTCATACTTATCACGTAAAGTTGCAAACTTTACGTACATGCATTGCCTTAAAAGCTCTTAATGCAAAATCCAAGCTCTTAATGGGTCTTCATGCACTAGGGGAACCTTAATCTCGACCAAAGCTGGAACTTTATGCTTCTATAATCCAAAGAGGGTCCAGATCTGAAGTTACAACTTCAGATCTAGCCCATAGCTTGTCATACCAACTTGATATTCTTATAAAACCCTAAAACTCACTAAAAGGGGAGGTCTAGACTAAATAAACGAGGGTAATAGCTTAATACCTTCCCAAAGAGATGTCCACAGAAGTAGATTCGGGTTTCCTTCCAGCTTCTTGCCTCAATCACTTGCTTCCCAAATTCTCCACACCAAAATTTTCTCTCCAAGCTTCAACACACAATGGGCACACACATACACACGAGTTAGAGATGCAAAGGGAACTGCAAAGGGACTGAAAGAGGCTTGAGCTTCTTTAAATAGGGGTGCAAACCCTGGAAATTAGCGTTTCACTTTCCAGCTCCTACTCGCCGAGTCCCACAAAGGACTCGCCGAGTAGATCACTTAATTCGCGATCCAACCCGCTTCTACTCGACGAGTAGGGCAACCAACTCGTCGAGTAGGGCCAAAACCAAGAACATTTTATTTAAAATATTACCTGAGAATCAGGGCGTTACATGTAATGGATAGTCTACAAAATTAAAGTGAAAAATATACTTCCGATTTTTAATTTATAATACCTTACAAACCAAACTAACTATCAATATCCGGCAGTGAACCTGATCAACAACAATATAGCTTAGGTAAGGAAAGGTGTCGAACACATGTGAAACAAAAGAGTACTAATATATAAATTTCTTCTTAGTAATCAGTCATAGAAGAAAGCATACAGAGGGTAATAACTGTCACTCAAATAATCTAGCAAACAAATAATAATAAAAAACATATCAGAGATCAGAAGTGAAACAGAAAACACTCTGTTTAACGAAAGGTAGAAAGGAGGCTCAGGTTCACGACAACTCGGATTTGAAAAGTTTCTAAAATACTTTTTGGTCCGGTAACTGCCTGAAATCTCGTCGGAAAATGTTGTGATTAAACAAACATATGGCAGGAAAAGGGGGTTTACGACGTCGGATTGAGATTGAGGAAGTTTGAGCCGTTAGAGGAGGTCAAGAGGAGTTAGTGGGTCGATTTTGGCGGTTTTAGTGGTAGTTGACGACGCTAGTTGTTGGTGGTGGGGACCAATGGCTGTTTTGCTGGCTTTTGGGGTTGTCGTAGTCCTTTTTTCACCAGAGGGAGGATGGTCGTTGGTAGGGGAGGTGATGGAGGGGTGGTCGTAGCTATGGAGAGTGATTGGAGGTCTCTGATGGCGGTGGTGCACGGCGACGGCACGGTGACCGATGGTTGTTTTGACGGAGTGAAAGAGAGGGAGATCTAAAGAGAGATTAGAGGGGAGAAAGAGGAATGACCTCCCCTCTCTTAGATAGAGGGTTTTAAACCAGATAATGTTGACAAGTGGCTTCATTCTAAGCATTAAAAGTGTCGCCATTCAAATAGTGACACATGGCGTCTTCTTAATCCACATGCTAAAGTTCGACGAAAAAAGACATCTATCAAACTTTTCGAAAACAACACTCCGATGTCCCAGAAATGGTTGTTCTAAATATGAAACAAAATTGTCTAAAGAAATACAAAGCTATGTCAAAAACGAGTTCGAATACAATTTTTGAAAACTATTAAGACTTAGTGTTAAGGAAAGTTTGAGAATGGAATCAATTATTAGGTTATGGTCTAATTCCAAAAATGTGCTCTAACATTTTTTTTTCAAATTAAAAAGATACTAACATTTAACTAAAATAAAACTTAAATTTCATTAACGATAAAATTGAAAATTCCATAGTATTTATTCATTTCAAGAAATATGCAATGTTTAACTACGACCCAATTCGACATTTTAAAATCAACTGAGGTATCCAACTGCTTTCAAATACATATTCAGGTGAATTATAAAAGAAATGTCAACATCTTTTTCCAAAGCCAATAAGGCTAAAGAGAGTGATAACACGTCAGATTTTTTTTATGTAACATCATATTTTTTGAAGCCACATAGGTTGGAAGTGGTTAACATCCAAAATGTAAAAAGGTAGGGCTGGAGTGGTAGTTTGTTAGTTTAATGAGTGTTATTTTAGAAAAAAAAAAATTTTAAAAAAAGTATAAACTTGGATCAGCCAATAAGAACACAGTATTCATGTTTCTCTCTACTCTATCATGTCGTTAAGCCCATAGCGAGCCTTCCTTAGCGAGGCTGATAGCATTTTGATGGAGGTGGTGTTTAGCACCTTTAGCACTTCTTTGGCATATTAACAGTGAGAAATCGGCAAACATATTTCTTTCATCTTTGTCACCCAACATGGGGTGGTGTTTGCAGCCGGCATAAATGCCTCCATAATGTGTCAGTCTTATGAAATAGATGGAGCCAAATGCCAATTAGCTATACACAAAACCAAACCAATAGAAACCATTTTTTTTGTATTATAGTGTTAGTGTTTACAAAAATCAATATGGGAAATATATACAAGAGAAGAAGCTAAACCTTGCAAAATTCCGTACAAAATGGTATGTATTGGGTCATGGGGTGCAGTGGTTCACAATGCACAGAGCAGTAGAGCACATAACATAATGAATCAGGCGTACGGATAGCCACGTTTGTATGGTGCAGCTACTGAGATGCCCAGTTCTGCTCATGTTCCCCCTCCGTTACTTATTTTGCATGCGAATGTTCCCACGATTTCATAATTTTATATATATCAAAAATAAAAATAAGTAAATCTTGTAAAAAATAACAAAGAAAATGTTATTAATAATAACATAATAGCTTTCATGCTAAATTATAGGTTAATATTTAACACTCTTACTATCTTGGAACATAAGATGACATAGATTAATATATTTTTTGCGTTGGTTAATCTGATCCGTTTCTTGAAGTGGTGTTAATCTGATAAACTGGAAGATGATGGTCACAGTTCTAATAGACTAATACCCTTAACGAGGAGAGAAAAAAATCATCTTAGACAGGCGTATGATATTGAAAAGGTTGAATTACTTGTTTTTCAAAAAGTTGTTAAAGGGGCACTTGAAGGTGATGAAAATTCATGGTATTAATTATCAGCAAATCCTTAAGAAAACACATAGTCATAAGGCTGTAAAAGGATTGGGTTTGGAATATATTCAAAAATAAAGTGAAATCATAATTTTTGAATTTTTAGCAAAGACAAACTCGCTTGTTTTAGTGGGAATGAGATTAGTAACCGAAGCGAACGATTTAAAATGTTGTCCTCTGTTCAACTGGGTATCCGTGAAAACCATGTCATTTTGTTGGATATGTACTTTGGGCATGTAGTAGTGACGAAACCGGAAAATAATTTTGGAGGATAACTAAATGTTGAGTTTGTTTTTATTTGGTCATCATTTTTTGTGTCTAATATATCATCGAACTTGTTGTTTGCGTTCACCATAACCCTTTTGACCGGATTTTATTGTTTGTGTTCGCCATAACCTTTTTAACCGGATTTTGACCGGCTATCAACTATGATAGTCGGTCAAAGGGTTATGGTGAATGCAAACAACAAGCTTGATTGTATATTAGGTACAAAAAAAAGTAAATTAACCAAATGAGAACAAACTCAAAAGTTGGTTATCCTCCGGAGTCTTTTTCCCTGAAAAGTTAAATGAAATTAAGGTTGTAAAAGTGTCAATGACTGCAACCTTCTTAGGCCATAACGTACATGAAGAGTGCTTCGGAGTGGTAGCTTCGTCAAAACATGGTTTATTTTATGCTTACTGTTGTTAGCTGTCAACAACTCTCTGCAAAAGGATATGACTGTGTATGAGATGTATCTTTATCAACATAAACGTTACCTCAAGGTATATTATGGTGAGGTGTTTATAAAAGCTGCATGATGTTGTACATGTGGATGTTGTATCTTATCCCATGAATTCGAGATTAAAGCCAAGTAAACTCAAAAATCACAGCACTTGTGATTCCACTTGTTTGTAGACTTGTCCAGAATCCATGATGCGATAAATCATTTCATTGGAAATGTAAATATAGTCATGAAATGCACCTGCTCAATCAATATTTCCCTAATAAATATTCAAGTGCATTACAAAGTTGTACATGTATGTATAATGTCCTTTTGTGGGTTATGTTTTGAAGAAAAGCAATAATGAATCTCATAAAGTTATTAATATGAGCAAGAGACGACGTGAGAATTTCTATAAATGAATAAAGGGAAAATAACTTAGGAGGGTAACTAACTGTTGAGTTTGTTCTCATTTGGTCCCTTTCCTTTTTTTGTACACAATTGTGACATCCCCAAATTGTAACATCCGGGCTCCCACGTATATTATTTATTTATTAATTTTTTAGATTTATTGAGCAACTCGACGACTTGATGCCTCAACTCATCGAGTACAGATTGATTGACCACATGGGTCTAAAAACCGACTCGACGAGTCAAGGAGCTGACTAGCTGAGTAGGCGCAGTGAGATGAAACCCTAAATCCCAAGGTTTTGGGACTATTTAAGGAAACGTATGTCCTCATTTCTGTTGGATTAGTGTCTAAGTCCATAACTATTTTGGTATATAGTTAACCCGATGGTGCATGGTCCTTTTGGGTTGCCTTCACCAAAGCAACTTGATAGGATGAATTATGAAAAGAGAGGATTAATTATGATTTATTAATATATTATGAGAATAAAATATTAAAGGAGAAATCATATTGTTTAATTAATATTAGTCAAGATTTAATTGATAATTAACTTTGTGGCTAAAAGAGATTAATTAAACTTAAGGGACTGGAACTGTAATTATAAGATAATTGCATTTGGGCTATGGATTACTTAATAATATATAAGTTGGACGAATTATATGGGGAAGCCCATTAGAAATCGTCCAAGGGATATACCAAAGGAATCCATGGGTTGCTTAGGGCTTAAGCAGTCAGATTAGGGCTTCCTAGTTGAAAACCCTAATAGCCTACATGTATATATAGTACCCTTAAGCCCCAAAAACGTGTATAAGAGTTCTTCTAGGGTTTTGGAGGATTTTGGGCAGCCTCCCCTCTCTCCTTATTCTTCATCCTCTTGCTCTTGGTGTTTGTGAACCATTAGAGGAGTGACACTTGTGACTCTAAGCTTTCTAAAGTTTATATAAAACCTAATTTCAGTTTATAATATGTTAGATCTAAGATTGTAAGTCTTGGATACATTGCATGTATAATAGAGAAACCTAGATTCAAGCATTAGGGTTGGATGAGCACATAGGATGTTCTTATGGCTAAAACCCATAAGTGGTATCAGAGCCTTGATTGTTTTCTATTATATTGATGCCTAGTATATTCATTCTTGTTGCAAAATCGATTTTTTGGCTCCCTGACTGATGAAATCGGTGATTTCCAATGTGGACTCGACGAGTAGCTCCAACTCGGCGAGTTCATACAGGAACTCGGCGAGTTCGAGCGTCAGTTAGGCGGATTTTTGGGATTTTTAGCTATTTTGACTTAGGATAATTGCCATAATTGTTTAAAATTAATAAAATAGGAATTTTATTGATTCCTTAGGATTATCTTTGTCAAAATAAAAGATTTTGGTCAGCTAATTAGATAATTGTTACCTTATTTGATAAATGTTAAATTATTTGAATTATTTGATCATTATCTTGCAAGAATTTGAACTAGATCTAATTAGATAACCACCAATTAATTGTTAATTGCCTTATTTGAATTATGTGATCTAGAATATTCTTGACAAAGTTTGGAAAAGTTTCAAATTAATCCCTTTAGGTTTTATAGTTTAAATTTGAACTTAAAAGTTTTGTTTTTTAAATTTAAATAAGTTAAACCCTAATGTTTTGAAATGTTTCAAAACTTGCCCTCAAGTTTTGGAATTTAAAAGTTGATTAAAAGTTTAATTTAGAAATGTTAAATTCTAAAACCCTAGTATTGTTTTTGAAAAGTTCAAAACATACCCTTATGGTTTTATTAATTAATTAAAGTGTATAATTAAAAGAGGTTTAATAAATCCATAAAGTTTTGGTTCACAATTTAATTGAATTAAAAGTATAATTGTTAAATTTGACCACCTAGTATTTTAAAAGTGTAAAATACACCCTATAATATATATATATATATATATATATATATATATATATATATATATAACATTAAAAGTGTATAATTAAAAGAGGTTTAATAAATCTCATTCACGAAGCTGGTCTATAAGGGGTGTTTAAGGAAATTGCCTATAAAATGGAGATTTAATGGGTATCCACTCTTACCCACCGCACTCTTGACTAGTGGAGGGTCGTTAGCCGAACGGGTAGGATAGGACAGAAACCTTACATTATGAGTATAATGAAGTACAAAAGTAACTGAATGTTTTTTACAAAATTCCCAGTCTTAGTTACTTTAGGCAAAAGTGAATTGATGCAATTCCATGAAATTACACTTTGTACCCTTGCGAAGACGTTAGTGGAGCGTGTGTGGTTAACCGGCACACTAAATGGTTCTAAGCAAAGGTAGCAAAGGGTGACTCAATGTTTGTCATAGTTTGGTGGAGCGTGTGTGGTTAACCGGCACATCGAATAGGTGACTGTAACATGTGGGGGCACCATGTAAGTTTGCATGGTTATTCATACCCACTTTGTGATCCTCGGTATCCCAGTCACAAACTAGAGGGGCATATCGAGATTTAAACATGCCATTGAAAAGTTCAATGAATCTCAAAGGATCTAGGAGTTTTCAAAGCATTTAAAACTTAATTGGTTTTTCGTTTTTCATGGTGGAAAATTAGTGAATCGTCATTCACTTACCTTCAAATATTCTGCAACTAGATTACGGCATCCCTTTTCTAGGTTGTAGTGTATTGTGTTGGATCCTAGCCTCGATGTTTCATTTGGGTGTCACATCGAGGATTCTAATCAACTAACTTGAATTTGTTTTCTCCCATTTTGTAAATGTCATAGTATGACAACTATGGTATTCTAAAATTCCGTGGAACAAGCTTTCCACATGAAGGTGATATTCCACGATTCGATCAAGGAACAAGAGATCATGCTTCACTTCCTCCACCTCCTCCAATTATTCTCCCTAACCCACAAGTTCGAAGGCTTGAAAGGTTCAAGCTCACTCAAGCCCTTTTGGCAAGTAAACATGAAGAAGGAAAGTCGGTGTGTGCACACGTCCAAGATATCAAGTCACACATTGATAGGTTAGGAATGTTGGGATCCGTTGTCTATGAAGAGCTGGCTGTTTACTGGGTTCTTCAGTCGCTTCCTAACTCATATAGTAAGTTCGTAAGAGAGTACTATATGATGAACCACGACGTGACCCTTATAGATCTCACCTACATGCTTATTGCTGCTGAATCAGCAGTGGTTTGGCGCAATGGAAAAGCAAAGTTGATTGGTGAATCTGCCTTCCAGACCTTTATGGATATAGGCAATGGCAACGAAAGACATGCCATGATCGAAGAGTTTGATCATAAGAGAAAGGCGAAGTCGGAAGTAGTTCCATGTGCTATTCCAAAGGAGTCAATTTGCTTTTATTGCCAAGTGAAGGGGCATTGGAGACGAAACTGCCCTAATTTACCTAAGAGATCTAAGAGATGGGAGAGTCAAAACATATGGCTTTACTTTAGGTAAAATCCATTAACTAACTCTTTTAAGCTCCTATTCTAGATTCTTAATATATATTGTGATAAGATTACAATTGATGTTTTGTAGGATCAAAGAAAAGAGAGGAAGCTTAAGGGAAGAAGTGAGTAGAATCTAACCGTGAAGAAATGGATTTCGATCGCATTACTTGAAGATTAGATTCTTGAGCTACAAGTTAGAGTTAGAATAAGATTGCTAACAAATATGTATAAGCATAGTTTTTCAACGAATTGCATTGTAAGGACAAATTTTTCCGCAATAAAATAAATTTTTGATTTTATATTATTTATTTATCCTTGCAATGGCATGCATGAAAATTTATGTTTGAAGGTTTCTAATATTAGCAATAATGGATTTGATTCTTAATTATGTTGTTTGTGGAAATGTAGAGAATTTACCAAATAAGGAGAGTTTCTCATCGCCCAAATTTCAATTGGACAGAAACTTGGAATCATGCAACTTGGTTACTTGATGAATGAGAAATTTCATATTTGGAAATTAGACTAATTCGTTGACAAAGTGTCAAGTGAAGGACTAGGAGATCGAGTACACAAAGTTGTGTGTTCATCAAGTCCACCACAAGAGTAACAAAGATATTCGTGATGATTTACTAAAGGTTTAGGGAATATGATTATACTTATAAGATTAAGTGTAATTCTGAATTGATTGAAAAGGTTTAAATCAATAGTGGAACGAATAAGAGGAATCAAGTAGGCAGAAAGATAAAAGTTTCTCTATTCTAAGAATAAGGGAGAGTACCTTTTATTATGTTTTATGATAGGTCTTAATGATTAAGAACCATATCTCAATTGATCCTCTATGTGAGTCTTAGTACAATTGCATGTTTGAGAAGAGGAATCAAGAATGGAAGAAATGGTTAAATCAAGAAGTCAATCATACTTTGTTCCAAAACAAGTCATAGAGTTAAGATTGTGACATTGAGTGATAAGTCTTAAGAAGGTTTATAACATTCATCAAATATAGAATTTGGAAAAAGGTTTTCTTATTCTTGCACATTTGAAATTGGTAAGTTGTGATGTCTTGGATAAGACAAAGACCAACGAGGACCAATTTGTGAAGTGTTTCGTCTTGATAAAAGCTAGACTAACTCTTGAATATTTGTTTGTCAAGAAATGTTTATTGACAAGAGAATCTTATATGTCAAGGAGTCAGTGGGAGTCTTAATGGTCTTGAAAGGTTTCAAGAACAAATCAAAATAAACCTTATTGAACATCACTAGCACACGACATGAGGTTTATAACCTATCGTGTTGACACTATCTTGTTTCTGTGCCGTTCCAATCAAGTTAATTATGCATGTGAGTTCTATGAGTTCTCATTTGAACGCATAAAAGGCAAGCACTTTGATTAATGGAAAGTACATTAATGGGAAAGGGTGAGTTGCTTAACTACCCGGAAGACATGGTGGGCATTGGTGTTACCATAAGGCAAGAAATCAAGATTGAGAAAGTTCGGTCCATATGAGCTTGGATTTGTCGCAAACTTTGGTTTTGACAAATTCACATGGATAGGAACACATACACCATTTAAAATCTAAGTGTCATAAGATTCCCTCCTTCATGAAGACGACTGTGAGGAAATGCTTTCCCTAAGAGAGATTTTAAGAAGATAGTAATTGTAAAAATTGGATTCTCGAATTCGATTATGGTTACGGTATCCCTTTCCATGATTCAAATTGTGAGACTTGGCAATTAGTCTAAATTGTTTAGACACACATATGAGCTATCTAAGGCAAAGGTGTATAAGCTTAGATAAAGGATTATCAAAGCATTAGGTATTAGAAACATGAACTTAAGAAATTCAATAGGTATTGTTTTTCTGGAAGTTAAGCTGGTTTCTGAATACATGTCAAAGCTAGTGGGAGCATAAGTGTTATGCTTATATGATAATAATCATCATGATAGTGGGAGCATAAATATTGTGTGTGTATGATTATTAAGGCAAGTATTGCAACTTAGCAATATTAATTATAGAAAACAAGAGTTATACCATGCAAAGTCATAAGGGTTGAAAAGTTGTTTTGCTATAATTAAGGGAGAGAATATTACGCTTCATTTCAAATCTAAAGGCTTAGGTTGTTGAATGTTAATAAATTTATTCAAGGATACATAGTGCGTTCTCAAATTTCGATTATGATCACGACATCCCTCTTCATAGTTCGAATTGTGAGAACGTGACAAATTAAATATTATGGCAGAAGATTGATAAAGTATCATATCTTTATGCAAGACATTATGCATCGTGTCCCATACGCTTCGGGTATAGGATCGATTGCAAGGTCTATAATATTTAACCATTCTAAAAATTTTCCAAATGTCTAACGCATTTAGAGGGAAAAAGGACTAGAATCGGCTTTGACTAAGATAATTAAACAACTATCAAAAGACGATCCAAAGCTCGCTGAGGATTGGTCGCTTGTGAGTAGTTGGAAGTATAGTATTGGATGGACCATATCGACATTATTACGAATAGAAAAGATTCTATTAAGAATGAGTTGTCATATGGCAAATGTGGAAATGGCTCCATATTGGGAGTTGGATATTGAGAGTCTATGTCTAGATTAGAAATTTTAAGCAAAAGGATGTTCAAAGGAATGTACTTTGAGTGAGAGACATCATGTCTATAAAATTTTATTGTAACAATCTCAAATATAGGACTTTGTAATTTCATTGGCAATAGTCATTGTGACTTTTTTGCTATGGCATTACGAATGGATCATTGCATAAAATGTTAGAATCTAGCATATTCTATAAGTGGCAAGAATTTGATATTCTTTCACTTGTGAAAAGGATTAGGAGTTGTGAAATGAGTATGATTGGAAATGTGTTCATTTGATCTATTTCACAAAGTAAGAACCGTAGGTAAACATTGAGTGCATGCTAAGAGCATGGGACAAGTGTAGTAATAATTCAAGTAAGAAGTTGATTACCCGAAACAACAAATAATGAGTAATCAATATGGTGATTAAATAAAATGTTTTATTTATACCCAGAGTTTGGGGCCATATTGGATTAGTATTATTCTTGTGTTTCACTTTGCATGTTTTGACTTCCTAAATAATTAATTATTTCAGAATAATCAAATTATTCGAACGGACCACAGTCGTTCATATGTTGGAAGTAGGTATGAATGAAGACTGTCATGAATTGGTGTGTGGATTGTCTAAAGTGTATTAGACATAAGCAATTGTTTGCTGCAACGTTCATGAGTGCTTACGAATATGATTTGAGCATTGGATTAAACCCACGCTCTCTTGGATCACTTCATGAATTGTATGATTGGTGAGACGATAACATCTTATATTCTTGAAACCAAGATGTGTGAGTTGAATCTTACGAGTCAGTTGCACATTGATAATATGTAAATGCACCAGTAACTTGGTGTTATAAAACATATTGTTGTGTGTGATTCGATAAGTGAGAGTAAGCGAGCATTGAGTCAAAGTTTATCCGTTCCTTTTATCCAAAGTAGGATAAAAGCGATATCTTTGGGCCCCTCGATGATTTAGTGATGGCCCTAAGCGCTTGGCCAAGCCAGGACTAATTTGATGTGATCAATTGTAGTCTGTTGTCAGTCGTCGTAAATCAGAAGTTGGGAAATAGTATAGAGAGAATGATTAGAATTCATGTCTTATATCTATACTATATCTACAATGGAGGAATATATGATCCCTTATCTAAAGGACATGCATATCAGATAAGATCAGAGTTGACAGCGGCTTTTGAAAGCTACGACTGCAGATCAGGATCTGAAATCATATGCAAAATAGTTAATAGACTTATCCAAGTGGGAGACTGTTGGATTAGTGTCTAAGTCCATAACTATTTTGGTATATACTTGACCCGATGGTGCATGGTCCTTTTGGGTTGCCTTCACCAAAGCAACTTGATAGGATGAATTATGAAGAGAGTGGATTAATTATGATTTATTAATATATTATGAGAATAATATATTAAAGGAGAAATCATATTGTTTAATTAATATTAGTCAAAAATTAATTGATAATTAACTTTGTGGCTAAAAGGGATTAATTAAACTTAAGGGACTGGAACTATAATTATAAAGTAATTGCATCTGGGCTATGGATTACTTAATAATATATAAGTTGGGCGAATTCTATGGGGAAGCCCATTAGAAATCGTCCAAGGGATATACCAAAGGAATCCATGGGCTGCTTAGGGCTTAAGCAGTCAGATTAGGGTTTCCTAGTTGAAAACCCTAATATCCTACACGTATATATAGTACCCTTAAGCCCCAAAAACGTGTATAAGAGTTCCTCTAGGGTTTTGGACGATTTTGGGCAGCCTCCCCACTCCTTATTCTTCATCCTCTTGCTCTTGGTGTTTGTGAACCATTAGAGGAGTGACACTTGTGACTCTAAGCTTTCTAAAGTCATTACAAGGAGGATTTGAGATTGTTATTGCTACATAACAATCAAAGGTAATTGTATAAACCCTAATTTCAATTTATAATATGTTAGATCTAAGATTGTAAGTCTTGGATACATTGCATGTACAATAGAGAAACCTAGATCAAAGCATTAGGGTTGCATGAGCATATAGGATGTTCTTATGGATAAAACCCATAAACCTTAACAGCTGCCTAACCTTCATGTGTGAAACCTTCAACGTGTGTAGTGAGCTAAGAGAGTCACAAAGCTAATCTTAAGTAATTTGAGTGCATCCTTTGAGGAGAAGAGGAATTTGTCCAGCAATGAACAAGGAGCAATTGTCCTGCACCTTTCTCTTTTATTTGGTTATATCTCATGATTATGGAAGATTAGGGTTTCTACCACCTTTTATTAGGACTTCGAGCATACAGAGTTATTATGAGGTTTAGACCTCAGATCTGGACCTTGTGAGGTCCCTAGAGTCTAAAGGTCCTAACTTTATTCATCCATATGAGGGTTATTGTGCTTAACAGCCTGTGAAAGCATGTATTAGTATGTTGGAGCAAAACCACCATGCATGAACGTAAAGACCGAAGCTTTACATGACAATCGAGTCTTGGGATGCTAGATCTAGTGTTTTGAGTGGTAGATCTGATTTAAAACCTCTGAATGAGAAATCAGATCGAAGGGACTCGCTGGGTCCATGAATTGACTCGAAGAGTCGATTAGGGTTTGTCCCGATGAGCTTGATCATGCGATAACTCGGCGAGTTGGGGGTCAACTCGACGAGCTGAGTTGGACCTTCACGAGACTTCTGAGGAAATGTGTGGACTCGACGAGTCACATAGATACGCTCGGCGAGTCAGGTCAACATGGACAGTTGACTTGAGTGTTGACTTTAGTTGACTTTAGGGTTTAGTCAAGACAGAGATTATGGGGACAATGGAGGGGTAAAATGGTTTTTTTTACCCATCTTAAGAGTTGGAGAGAGAGAGAGAGAGAGAGTGTGTGTGTGTGTGTGTGTAACCTTCATTTTATTTTTAGTGTCAATAGAGTATTAATTAGAGATACTTATCCTATGTGTTAGGTGGAGGCTAGTTCGAGATTACGTGTACGAGGTTGTTACTTGCTTGCTAGACTCATCGCTATACTTACCTAGTGTGGTAATCTGAGTTGTGTGACCAGAGGGTCTTATGTGCTTATATTAAGTATGGTGACATCCTGTATTATGTCTATGTGATTTATGTTGTGTATCATTTTGAGCTTACAGAATTAGCACCGGAGGGTCCATCTGAGTTAGGACTGGAGGGTCCATCTGAGTTGTCGGATTGGAAGGTCCCACTGAGACACATTAACTAGAGGGTCTTACTGAGTTATAGCCTCGAGTGGCTACTGAGCTGTGTATGGTATTTTCGGGAACTCACTAAGCTTTGTGCTTACAGTGTTGTCTGTTATGTGTTTCAGGTGCTTCTCAAGATCGCAGGAAGGCACCGGTTTGCTTGTACACACATCTGAGCTGGAGATATGCTTTTGGAGGATCCTGGTTTTTGATAAACAAATTTTGAAATATGTGTGGATAAATTGATACTTGTGATTTTTGAGAAAATATGACATGTATTTTATTGTGTTTTAAAATGAAAATTTTGGTTTGAAAATTTACGGTGTTACAATTTGGTATCAGAGCCTTGGTTTGAGGGATTCGGATGCACCTCCGGGTGTGTTTGGACTCAAACTAAGGATTTGAGAAAAAATTTCAAAATAGATAATTTTTCTAAAATGAGAAAGTGTTTAAGACAAAATGAGTTAGAGTAGTGTGTACAATCAGCCAGAGTCCGAACGGTGATTTCCCAAAATACCCTTACTTTTTGTGTTATGAGATTTTTATGAGATATTGTTATCAATGATAGGGGGTTGGCTAGGTATTTAATATTTTAGGACTAGAGTTGCCTGATTCGTGATGCCTTAGCTTAGGAGTTGCTGCTATCTGTGATGTGTTTTTTAAGTATGAGCTAAGTAAGAGTATTTAGTAGGAATCACCTAGAAAGGATTTTTGAGTTGAGAGAAAAATCTAGGAGACACCTAGATGAGCTTGAGGGGGTTCTACTGAGAGAGTAGTATGTGATTCGTGAGAGATAGAGTACTTGTGAATTGGGATCCTAGGATGAGGACTTGGGGTGACTACAGGTTTGTGTGGAAGGTAGTATTAGGTCCGTACTACTGAAAGCACTAGATCTGTAGGCAGTCCAAGTAAGAAGCCTTAGGATGTTAAGAAGCAATTAGGGTTAAGTGATTGAGTGTGAGTATACTCGAGCGAGTCTCTAATGATTTTGTGTTGTGTTTCAGAGATATCATGGTGGGTACACGCCACAACCCAGAGAGCAGTGGAATTAGCGATGATGAGATTCGCAGGATGATTCATGACAAGGTGGCGGCAGCTATACGAGAGGCTATTCTGGAGATGTTTGGGTCAATTAAGACCACCCTGATTGAGGCATTTGATGAGCGATATATTGGTGTTACTGAGGCGGCTGTTGTTGCAGCCACCGTAGCTGTCACTACTGCCACGCTACAGGGAGGTGACTTGTTGTTGTTTCTGGATTTCAGCAACACGAAGCCACAAGAGTTTGATGGGACTCAGGATCCGATTAATGCGATGAGATGGATCTCTGATATCGAGGCATGTTTTTACACTTGTTCATGCCCGGAGCATTTGACGGTTTGGTTCGTGTTGAACTAGCTTCGCTTGGGAGCGAAGGACAGGTGGAAGTTTATGACAGCCAGTTTTACTCCTACAGAGCATACCGTAGTGACATGATAGAGGTTTACATTGATATTCTGAGATGAGTATGTTCCCCCGGTGGAGAGGGAACAATTGGACCAGGAGTTTCTGTCTCTCAAGCAAATGACAGAGTCAGTGACGGAGATTACGAGGATGTTTCACGAGAGGGCGTTGTTCTGCCCTGAGAACGTGTCTACTGAGCAGGCACGCATGAGCCGGTATTTAAGCATTCTAAGGAGGGATATTCGAGACTTCGTGGGTGAACTCGTCTTATCGGACATTTTCCGAGCTTCAGGAAAATGCCCGAAGGAGGGAGATCGACCTGGAGACTCAGGTCAGGGAAGAGGCAAAGTCTTAGGGGAGAGACCGGCAGCCGGCACAGTTGCAGCCGGTAACCAAGTGGTCTAATCCCATTTATTCGAGATCTGGAGGCCAGAAGGGTCGCACTTGTCCAAGGTGCACCAAGAGTCATGAGGGGACATGTCGGACATGGATTTTCTATAAGTGTGGCAAAGAGGGGCATATGGCGAAGGATTGCCCCAAGAGGTTTGCAGTTTGCTTTCACTGCAACCAGACCAGCCATCGGAAGGCCGAGTGTCCCTAGCTCATTTAGGGATTAGCTCAGGGTTCTATGCATGCGGCTTTACGTGCTACTGATGTCATGGAGGAGGTCCACACAACACCAGATGTTGTGGTCGGTATATGTTCTTTTACTTATGCTATGTTAAGTTATGTTATGCTTATATTGTGTTGTGTATAGGTACTTTTCTTGTAAGTTATGTACCTGCTTTGGTGTTATTTGAATCCGGTATTATTCGATCCTTCGTGTCACTAGCTTTTAGTCATTACATCTGTATTCGGCGTGAGGCATTGAATCGACCTATGAGAGTTTCTATAGCTGATGAGCATACGGTGTTTGCTAATCATGTGATTCAGGGATCTGTGCTTGAGATTTTTGGTGTTGAGCTTCCAATAGATCTGGTGCCGATCGCCATGGGTGATGTTTGTGTCATTGTGGGATGGACTAGTTGAGTCGGTTTGGAAATGTGATTGAATGCGAGCGTCAGGTGGTGACCATATGAGACCCTAGTGGGGGAGTGCTTATAGTGTATCGCGAGGGTACCAGATCTGGATCAGCTTTCTCTTTTGTAGAAATTTCATGAGGAGTTGGGCACATGTTTACATTTAATAGCACATACATGTTGGGTTTTGAGCATTCTAACACTTCTAAGTGTACATGTAACCCTAAATACCTGGATCTATGTTTTCTCTATTATACATACAAATATGAATATCCAAGGTATTATCCTAACTAGCATACCAAAACATTGATACTAGGGTAATAAAATAGATAGAATACATACTTGTTGTTGTTGCCTGACTCCATGAAGCTTGAAAGCCTAGTGCCCCAAGTGCGACACCTCAAATGGTTCACACATCATCATAAACACTCGGAATAACCATGAGAAGAAGACACTCCAAGCTCAAATTTACTAGCCCTCACATATGTAATACTTGTGTCAATTTCTTGAGCTAAAGGGGTCCTTATATAGTGTGCACATTTGGGTTACACCATGTAACCTATGACTTTACCCATTCCTTATGCTCCATAGGTTTTAACCCCCATGGAGTATCCATGGATCACCATATGGGTTAAACCCAACATAAGGAATCATGGATCATAAGCCCACATGTATAAGAATGAATGATTTACACAATCAATCCTCGTATATTTAATTAGTCTCTTTTTGATCATTAAATTAAGTCCAAATTAATTCTTGATCAATACTACTTAAATAACATGATTTCATATTAATGTATTAGAGCTTATAATATATGAATATGTCACAAATGTCTTCTTCTCACAAAAGGTCTATCCAAATGTCCTGATGCCATGCAACCTAAATGGACCATGCCGAGTCGGGTCAAGTCTTACCAGTTATAGTTATGGACTTAGACACTAATCCAATAGTCCCCCACTTGGATAAGTTTAAAACTATTATTGAGTATCACTTCGAAACCTAACTGGCAAACGTAGCCCTCAAAAGCCATTGTTGAACTCTGACCTTTGTCAGTGACTTGTCCAATAGATAAGGGATCATATATCCCTCCATTCTAGATATCATATGGACTGGGACATGGATTATAAATCATTCTCTTTGTTCATTTGTTGTTTCCCGATTTCCCGATTTCAGTCCTGGCTTGGCCAAGCACTCACATGTATCACCATTAAATCATCAAGGGGCCCACAGATATCGCTTTTATCCCAAAGGTAAAAGGAATGGATTAATTTCGACTCATGTGTCTTGTTCTACTACTTGTTGAATCACACACAAAGGCATGTTTTATAACATCGAGTTACCAATGCATTTTCATGCAATCAATGTACAACCAACTCATAGTAACAACTCATATCTCTAGGTTTGAAGAATCTAAGATATTATCATCTCATGATCACTCGTGATAAAATCCATGAAGTGAGTCAAATGAGCGTGGGTTGAATCCAATACTCAGAACTTAAGAGTACTCATGAATGTTGTAGCACCTCTTGGCTATTTCCACTACCTTTGACATCTACAAACCCGATTCATGACAGCCTTGCCTTAATACCTACTTCCAACATATTATCGACTGTGGATGGTTTGAATAACTTAGTCACTCGGAGAGAACAACCTAGCCAATCTAGAATTCAAAAGATGCAAAGTGAAACACAAGAATTATCAAATCTAATATGCTCTCAGAACTTATGAATATAAATAAAACACCTTTTGTTTATTACCATATTGAATACACATTATTCATTGTATACGGTTTCAGCTATCAACTTTATTCATGAATTAAAAAACCTAGTTGTCCCATGCTCCAAGCATGTACACTAAGTTTTTTCTAAACAATAGCTTTGCCATACACCAAGTATGCACTCTATGTTTGTCTATGATCCTTACTTTGTGAAATAAACCAATTTAACATAATTTTAATGATTCTAATTTCACACTCCCAAATCCATATCATAAATGTAAGAATTCTAAATTCTTATCATTTATCGAAATTTGTTAGATTTTAAACATAAATACGCTACCCTCTTACAATGAATGTGTACAAAGTCACAAAGACTTGTCAATAACCATTACAAGGTATTCCAATGAAGACCTACTCCATGGACACAAAGTCTTATGTTCAAAATATGCATTGCTTTGAACATGCTTCTTGCACTAAGTTTTTTCTAATCTTACACAGATTGTTTCCATCTATGGAGACAGCTGCATATTCCCATTTTCACCATCACTCCTGAACAAGGGTTGCCTCTTTTCAGAATATGTCGATATGGTCCTTCCAAAATTAACACTATACTTCCAACTATCCCTGAGCAACCAATCTTTGGTAAACCTTATATTGTCCTCGACAATTGCTTAATCACTTTCGTCATATCCAATTCTAGACCTTTTCCCTCTTAATGCCCCAGACATTTGGAAAAATTAGAAAGGATAAAAATTATAGCACATGTAATCGATCCTATACCCAAAGCAAATGGGACATGATTCATGATGTCTCACATAAAGACATGATACTAGACAGTCTTTTGCTATAATATTTCTTATTTCTATTTGCCAAGTTCTCATAATTCAGATTATGAAAAGGAATGTCGTAATCATAATCGAATTTTAGAACGCAAATAATGAACCTATATATAGAATTTATTTATGTTGAGCCAATCCAACATAAAATTCATATATATATCCTTGACTAAAGATGATTAAAACCTCAATCTAAGCTTTTAGAATTGAAATGAAGTATAATTTCCTCTCCCTTAATTATAGCAAAACAACTTTTCAACCCCTGTAACTTTATGAATTGAAACTTTTGTTTTCTATAATTAACATTGCTAACTTGCAATACTTATCATAATTATCATGCTCCCACTAACATGATGATTATTAGCATAACATTTATGCTCCCACTAGCTTTGACATATAGTTAGAAATCAGCTGGACTTCTAGGAAAACAACACTTTATTGACTTTCTTACCAAAGTTCAGATTCCTGATACTAGATTGCTTTGATAAGACTTTATCAAAATCATACAACTTATCTTAGATTGCTCATAGGTGTGTCTAAACAATTTTAGAGCTATGAAAAGGGATGTCGTAATCATAGTCACAAATGTTTAGATCTTTGCTATTTCTCATAAGTCTATGTTAGTGTGTCGGTTAACTACGCAAGCTTCACTAATGACTTTGAGAATGCAAAGATTTATATCTGCTTATAATCTACTTGGTGGAAGGGTTTCCTTACCATCATTTTCATGACTCAAAGAGAAACCTTATGACCTTTAGATTTTTATGGTGTATGTGTTCTTATCCATGTGAATTTGTCAAAACCATAAACACAACACTAGGTTAGGGACAAATTCAAACTCATATGGACTGAACTTATGCAATCTTAACTTCTTGCCACCTGGCAGTACAGGGCCTGCCATTGCATCGACTTCTTATGCAACCAATTGATAACTCTCAGAACTCCTATGCAAAGCCAACTTTAACTTGAATGGGCACAGAATATGTCAACATGATAGGTTTTAAACCTCAAGTCATGTGCTAGTGAAGAACCTCACGTTTTATTCTCGATTATTTCTTGAGACTTTCAAGACCTTTAAGACTCTCACTATCCTCTTGACATATTAAACTCTCTTGTCAAATATTCAAGGGATAGTACGGATTCTTTATCAAGACAAACACTTCACACAATTGGCCTTAGTTGGTCTCTGTTTAATCCAAAACATGACAACATGCCAATTTCAAATGTACAAGAGTAGAAAACCTTTTACTCCTACATCTGACTGGTGTTAATAAACCTTATTTAAGATGTGTCACTCAAGTTACAATCTTGGAGTACGACTCTAAGAATTGTTTTGGAATGAAGTATGACTCATTTTCTTTATTTAACCATTTCAACAATTCATTACTCATCTTCATAGTCATAAGAATATACTAAGATGACCTTAGAGGACTAATTGTGATATGATTTTTAAATCATTAAGATGATCACAAACATGATACTAATGTACTCTCCCATCTTTTCAGATATGAGAAACTTTTATCCTTCTGCCTAAATCGATTCTTCTTATTCGCTCGGCCATACACTGGAACTTTTCCAATGTCTCAGAATTATACTTAAGCTTGTAACTATAACCATATTTACTAAACCTTAGTAAATCATGACGAATAGTCTTATCGATCTTTTATGGTGGACTTGAATAGTTCACAAGAATGTGTACTCGATCCCTTAGTCCTTCACTTGACTCACACATCCATGTGAACAAGTAATTAGTCTTAATTTTCCAATGCTTGAAAGATCTTATCCATCATACTATACAACTTGCATGATTCCAAGTTTTGGTCCAATTGAAACTTGGGTGATCAGAAACTTTCCTTATTTGCTAAATTTAGACACTACCACAAATGAAAGAACCAAATTCATATTTTCAATATTGCTACAAACATACAAACATCAAGTTTTCATAAATGTCATTGCAAGGAGATATAAAATAAAGTAAAACAAACTTTTATTTATTTATCAAAATGCGGAAACTTTTCCTTGCAATATGAAATGAAAACTATTTTATTACATGTTTCCTAGCAATCTATCATAACTCATAAGAAGTAGCTCAAGAATCCGATCTTCAACCAGCGATAGAAATCCATCTTCACAATCAGATTCAGCATACTCTTCCTTTAAGTTTCTACACTTTACTTTGATTCTTAAAACATCAACATGTGACCCAGTCACATCATGTAACAAGAATCTCAGAATAGAAACTTAACAGAGTTAGATAGTGGACTTTACTTGAAGTAGAGTCAATCTTATTGACTTGATCAACCTTATGATCTTTCAGGTAAATAGGATGCTTCGCAATCAATGCCCCTTCCTTTGGCAAGAGAAACATATGGACTTTTTGGGAATAGTACATGGGACTATCTCAAACTTAGCCTTTCTCTTTACCATTTGGTCAACCGAATTGACTATGGCCGATCCCTTTCCATTGGGAAGAGAATGCTTTTTCTGGATTTCCAGTGTCATCGCTGTCAATGTCCATAAAGTTTTGGGAAGTTGATCTTCTAATCAAATTTTCTTTACTACTGTTTTAGATGATTTCTAATTCAGCAACACCAAGCAAATAGATAAGATCATTAAGGGTCTTGTCATGGTCTGTTACATAGGAGTCCTAAAGGAAATCACTATGTGACTTAGAAAGTGATTGAATAACCAACTTTCTCAAGACTTTGACACCCAACTTTCCCGGCTTGTCAATATGTGACTTCATCTCCAAGATGCAATCACATATAGACCTTGCTTGCCAATAGGGCTTGAGTGACCTTGAACTTGTGGGTTAGGGAGAATAATTGGAGGAGGTGGAGGAAGTGAAGTTCCAAGAGATTTGGGAGGATCATAGATGTCTGAACTAGACATCTTTTGGGAGATATTAAAGATAGTTGATCTAAAGTCCTTAATATAACACCCAATATGAAATATTAAGGCTAGGACCCAACAAACCATTTTATAGCTTGGAAGAGGGATGCCGTAATCTAAGCTATAAAATATTTGAAGGTAGGTGAGTGACGATTCACCAATTTCCACCAATATAAATGAAATGTATTATTAGGATTTAATTGGTTTTGAAACTCCTAGATTCTTTTGAGATTCATTGAACTTTTCAATGGCATGTTTCTATCTCGAGTGTGCCCTTCAGGTTTTGTGACTGGGATGCCGAGGATCACAAAACAAGGTGTGAATAACCATGCAAATATACTTGGTACCCTTAATCTTTACCCCTTAATCGATGTGTCGGTTAACCACACACACTCCAACGATACTATGATAAACATAAATTTACCATTTGCTTACCTTGCTAAATCAAGCTAGTGTGTCGGTTAACCACACACGCTCCACTAACTGACTTAAGCAAAGTGCAAAGTGTAATT
The DNA here is from genome assembly GCF_002870075.4 of Lactuca sativa. Taxonomy (NCBI): domain Eukaryota; kingdom Viridiplantae; phylum Streptophyta; class Magnoliopsida; order Asterales; family Asteraceae; genus Lactuca; species Lactuca sativa. Next base: position 351,518,581 of record NC_056626.2, read on the forward strand.
TCATGGGTTAGCACCAAATTCATATTTTCCTAATTAACTAATATTGGTAATTTATAAGTGTTTAGTTACTTAGTATTCATCGGTAATAGTTTTAATCAAGGGAGAATTATAGTCCTTGTCCTACCCGTTCGGCTAACGACCCTCCACCAGTCAAGGAAACAGTGGGTGAGAGTGGACACCCATTAAGTTGCCATTTTATAGGAAACAACATTATACCCCCCCCCCCCCTATAGACCGACTTCGTGAATGAGGCCTACTAATGGTAAGACGACTTTACTCTTATACATACATATATATATATATATATATATATATATATATATATATATATATATATATACACACACACACGCACACACAAACACACACACACACACACATATATATATATATATATATATATATATATATATATATTATTAACTTATAATATTATAAAGTATAAGGGTTGAATTTTAACTTTTAAAATTCTAAGGGCTTAACTTGGAATTAAAGCATTCATAAGTGAAAACTTTTCAAATTCCAAAACTAGAGGGCAAGTTTTGAAACTATTCAAAACTATTCAATTCCATAACTTATGTGTTTATAGTAGTTTTAATTAAAAAACTCTTCAAGTTCCATAACTTGAGGACAAGTTATGGAAGACTTTAAACAATTTTTCCTTATTCATAACTTATGGATGACTTTATGAGTTTTATGAAACTTAAATGTGACTTTTCATATAACTTGAGGACAAGTTACAAAAACACATTTTAGAATCAACTCTTAGATTAAAACGGATTGAAAACAACAATTTCATATAATTTTTCCTATTAATCTAAGCAACTCATAAGAACAAAGATAATTCACATCAAACTTTTTCATGTAATTAGCATAACTTTTAAACTAATACAAAACATGAATCTATTGACAATTATCTTTGAAATTGGATTAGCATGAACATTACCACATCAAAAACAAGTTTATAAGGTCAAAAACAGCTTAGGGTAATGTTCCTAGTCCAATTCCAGCCAAAACAGTCGAAGATATGTTGTCTGGTGGTCAAACTCGTCGAGTACATGAACAAACTCGATGAGTTGGATGCTTTTTGCCTTGGACTCTCCGAGTCCCTTCATGGACTCGGCGAGTCTGCTGTGCAGACAGCACCAAACTTTGATTTTTCAGCCAATTTTCCAAGTATAACAAGAAAACAAGCTTAGGCTCTGATACCACTGTTGGGTTTTGATCATTCTAACACTCCTAAGTGTACATGTAACCCTAAATACCTTGGATCTATGTTTTCTCTATTATACATACAAATATGAATATCAAAGGTATTATCCTAACTAGCATACCTAAACATTGATACTAGGGTAATAAAATAGATAGAATACATACCTTGTTGTTGTTGCTTGACTCCACGAAGCTTGAGAGCCTAATGCCCCAAGTTTGACACCTTAAATGGTTCACACTACATCATGAACACTTGTAATAACCATGAGAAGAAGACACTCCAAGCTCAAATTGAGTAGCCCTCACATATGTAATACTTGTGTCAATTTCTTGAGCTAAAGGGGTCCTTATATAGTGTGCACATTTGGGTTACACCATGTAACCTATGACTTTACCCATTCCTTATGCTCCATAGGTTTTAACCCCCATGGAGTATCCATGGATCACCATATGGGTTAAACCCAACATAAGGAATCATGGATCATAAGCCCACATATATAAGAATGAATGATTTACACAATCAATCCTCATATATTTAATTAGTCTCTTTTTGATCACTAATTAAGTCCAAATTAATTCTTGATCAATACTAATTAAATAATATGATTTCATATTAATATATTAGATATTATAATATATGAATATGTCACAAATGTCTTCTTCTCACAAAAGGTCTATCCAAATGTCCTGATGCCATGCACCCCAAATGGACCATGCAGAGTCGGGTCAAGTCTTACCAATTATAGTTACGGACTTAGACACTAATCCATCAATACCACCCATAGATGGACGGGCAGAGTGAGTGGATGATTCAGACGCTTGAGGACATGTTGTGTGCATGCGTTATGGACTTCCGAGGAAGTTAGGACACATATTTTCCCTTAGCTGAGTTTTCTTACAAAAACAGCCACGATTCCTGCATTCGTATGCCTCTCGTTAAGCTTGTATATGGGAGGAGGTGTCACTAGTCCCATTTGTTGGGGAGAAGTAGGGCAGGGAGTGATGGGCAGCACCGAGATAGTGCTGACCGAGCAGATTCTGCAGGTCAAACAGAGGTTACTAACAGCCCAGAGTCGCCAGAAGAGTTATGCAAATCGGCGACGATCCGAGCTAGAGTTCCATGTTGGAGACTTTGTCCTCTTGAAGGTATCTCCATGGAAATGGGTGATTCGATTCAGGAAACGGGGCAAGCTAGGGCCCCGATATATATCTGTCCTTTCAAAGTGACCACTAGGGTGGGGAAGGTAGCATACCGATTGGAGCTACCTGCAGAGTTGAGTCAGATCCACAACACCTTCCATGAGTCTTAGCTGAGGAAGTGTGTAGCCGATGAGACGGTGGTGGTGTGCCGATAGAGGAAATTCAGGTGGATATGATCCTGAATTATATTGAGAGATCGATTTCGATCTTGGATCGGAATGTGAAGGTTCTGAGGAACAAAGAGGTGCCCCTGAATTAGGTCCAGTGGCAACATCGGAAGGGGTTCGAGTTGACTTTGGAGTCGGATACTGAGATACGAGAGTAGTATCTAGAGTTATTTCCGGAGCATGACTTCCAGGGCTAAGTCGGATTCTAGTGGGGGAGAATTGTCACATCCGGGCTCCTAGGTATATTATTTATATATTTTTGAGATTTATTGAGCAACTCGACGAGTTGGTGCCTCAACTCGTCGATTAGAGACTGATTGACCACGTGAGTCTAAAAACTGACTCGACGAGTTAGGGAGCTAACTCGCCGAGTAGGCGATGTAATATGAAACCCAAAATCCCCGGGTTTGGGGCATATTTAAGGAAACTTATGTCCTTATTTCCGCCTCAGAAGCTTCCTAACCTTCCTGTGTGAAACCCTAAACGTGTGTAGTGAGCTAAGAGAGTCACAAAGCTAATCTTGAGGAATTTAAGTGCATCCTTTGAGGAGAAGAGGAGTTTTTCTGGCAATGAATAAAGAGGAACTGTTGGATCCAGGCAAAATCATCCAAAGCTTTAAGTGGAAGGTAAAAATCCTACACCTTTCCCATTTATTTTGATAGATCTCAAGATTATGGAAGATTAGGGTTTTTAACACCTTTTATTAGGAATTTGAGCATACATAGTTATTATGAGGTTTAGACCTCAGATCTGGACCTTGTGAGGTCCTTAGAGTCTAATGGTCCCAACTTTATTCATCAATATGAGGGTTACTATGCTTAACACCTTGTGAGAGCATGTATTGGTATGTTACAGCAAAATCTCCATGCATGAACGTAAAGATTGAAGCTTTACGTGACGATAGAGTCTTGGGATGCTAGATCTACTATTTTAAGTGGTAGATCTACATTAAAATGACTAAATGAGAAATCAGATTAAAGGGACTCGCCAAGTCCATCAACTGCCTCGACGATTCGATTAGGGTTTGTCCCGATGAACTTGATCATGCGATAACTCGGCGAGTTGGGGGTCAACTCGACGACCTGATTTGGACCTTCACGAGACTTCTGAGGAAACGAGTGGACTCGACGAGTCACATAGATGCACTCAGTGAGTCAGGTCAACATGGACAGTTGACTCGAGTTTTGACTTCTGTGGACATTAGGGTTTGGTCATGACAGGGATTATGAGGACAATGGAGAGGTAAAATGGTCTTTTACCCATCTTAAGAGTTAAAGAGAGAGAGAGAGAGTGAGTGTGTGTGTGTGTAACCTTTGGTTTATTTTGAGTGTGAATAGAGTATTAATTAGAGATAATTATCCTATTTGTTAGGCGGAGGCTAGTTCGAGAGTACATGTACGAGGTTGTGACTTTCTTGCTTACGAGGTGAGTCTTCTCACTCTAGTTACCTAGTACGGTAATCTGAGTTGCGTGACCAGAGGGTCTTATGTGCTTATAATGAGTATGGTGATATCCTTTATTATGTCTATGTGATTTATGTTGTGTATTATTCAGAGCTTATTGAGTTAGGATTGGAGGGTCCATCTGAGTTGTCGGACCGGAGGGTCCCACTAAGACACATTCACCAGAGGTTCTTACTGAGTTATAGCCTCGAGTGGCTACCGAGGTGTGTCCGGTATTTTGGGGAACTCACTAAGCTTCATGCTTACCGTTTTATGTGTTATGTGTTTCACATACTTCTCACGATCATGGGAAGGCACCGGCTTGATTGTACACACATCTGAGCTAGAGATATGTTTTTGGAGGATCCTGGTTTTGTGATAAACAAATTTGAAATATGTGTTGATAAATTGATACTTGTCATTTTTTTATAAAATATGACATGTGTATTATTGAGTTTTAAAATGAAAATTTTGGTTTGAAAATTCAGGGTATTACACAAATTCACGGCCATAAAAGACCGATTTATTTAGGCTTTATTTGAAAATCAGAGTAGATTTTTAAAGAAATATATTGCGGAATTTGTTTCAAAAAATATGATAAAGAATTTATCAAATCATTTCCGAACAAATGTATTATATTAAAACCCTTGGGACATCATTGTTAATACTGATCAAAAGCATAAACATAAACAACATTGATCTCTCATCATATCATCACTCATGTGCTCTCTTGCTACTACCTGTATACGAGAAGAATGAGTAGTTCAGGCTTGGGAGCCTAGTGAGAATATAGGGTTTTAGACCCATAAGAATTAAGTTTATTAATTTTATCAAATCAAACAGCCCGATTACCCGTTCTCGTTATCCTCACTTTCTGTCCCTAGAGCATCTAAAGTAAGGGACCTATCCTAAGGATTTTCATCGGGGTGGAAACTATTGCTAAGGGGGTTCCTCAGCCATATATGTCTGTTAGGCAACCGTGAGAGGGATGGAGTACACCGGTGAACACATCATTCACAAACACCTACAGGTTGTGAGTCTACTAGCGTTCCACTATACTGTATAGAATAGTCTATGGTCGTCATCATAATCCGCTAGATGATTGAATCATCGTCAACAACCAGGCCTCTCATCATTTTTTTTCATCACACACCAACTATTTTATCTACCCATGTTTTACCCCAACATATTTGTACATATAAAATACGTATACAATTTAAATCATTTAAAACATGTATAAAACGTTCATCCAACATAGATATCAAGTAAACAGATAATATGAACACATAGAACATAATTTATATAAAATACTTCATATCTATGTGTAAGATGAAAGTAACTATGCACTAATATTAGTAGCATGATTGGATAGAATCCAACTAGAAACAGTCAGTGGTTCGTGATAATAAAGCTCGGGACACAGAATGCATTTAGCAAACGAGAGAGAGAAAGAGGTAAGAATTTGGTGTTAGGAGAGAAAGGTTCGACAATGCTATTTATAGGCTACCCAAAACGTGTCCACGTTGTGGGCTTGATGTTCACGTCGTGGCACATGGCTGAATTACTTCGTAGGCTTGTCATCTGCGTTCTAGCTTTGAAAGGTGTCCGGATGACATCCACGTCGTGAATCTTATATCCACGTCATGGAGTCTTAACATATCACTACCGTAGACTTATCACATGTTTTCTAGCATCAAATAGTGACTTTGACTAGTTTTACGTTGCAGACTTAATGTGTTCGTCGTGGACTTGAGGCTGATTAGGGTTTCTGCCACGTGTCATGTCGTTAGACTGCTTCTTCTTCGGAAAGTCATAACCTTTGCATATGAACTCCGTTTTTGACGTTCTTTATATCCACATGTAGGTGGACACGTACAATACAACTTTATTTTATATCACTAAGGCTAAAAAGTAATTTATCATAAACTCACTTTTACGATTCCTAGTATTGTGCCGGTTTTGTCGCGAAACTTCGATACGCCATAACTTCTGCATTATAACTCGGATTTCGGTATTCTTTATATCTCCGGAATCCTTGTCCAGACCACTACAACTTTCTTCATAGATATTGGTTTATCTATTATTTTATTTTTTATGCTTATTTTTATTCTTAACTTATTATATCTTATAACTAAGTATAATGCACATAATTCACATAATATTCAAATAATTCCTCTTTATTACTTCAAAGTAGGTTATAATTTTTGACCCTAACTATTACACCATTATACTAATCCTTAGCCTAGAAACACAAACATTAAAATTCTCTCCTCCTTAGGATGATTCTGCCCCGGAATCATGCATCAGCAAACAGATGTGAATAGCGGCTCATCATGTCACTCTCTATTTCCCAGCTGACGTTTGGCGAATTCGTATGTTTTCATCGCGCAAGCACTAAGTCAACCATCTTGCGTCACAAAGTCTTAGTATTACAGTCAACAATCGCCTTAGGATCTTCGATTAGCCTCTTATTTTCATCCATCCTTAACTTAGAAATTGGATTTATATCGGGAACTTTTCCTGTGAATTTCCTCAAATAACACACATAGAAAGTGTTATGAATACCATTTAGTTCTTCTGGTAGTTCTAGCATGTAAGCTTGGTTCCCAGTTCCCTGAAGAACTTTGAATGGTCCAATAAACCTTGGACTTAGTTTTCCACTCTTTCCACATATTATAAGTCCCTTCCATGGTGTGACTTTAAGGAAAACCAGATCTCCAACTTCAAATGTCACCGGTCATCGCTTTTTGTCAGCATAGCTCTTTTGATGATCCTGAGCTGCTAACATCCTTTCTCTAATCACCTTTAACTTTTCAGCAGTCTGATGGACTATCTTGGGACCCATAAAGTTCTTTTCTCCAACTTCAAGTGAACAAGATGGCGTACGACACTTCTGTCCATACAAAGCTTGATAAGGTGCCAACATTCTGTTCGAATGGTAAATATTATTGTAGGAAAACTCTACCAGGAGTAAGTCCTCATGCCAGTAACCTTGGAATTCTAGGATACATGCTCTCAGCATATCTTCCAGTGTTTGAATCGTTCTTTCTCTCTGACCATCAGTCTACGGATAATAGGTTGTACTTAAACATAACTTCATACCCATTTCCTCTTGTAGACGCCTCCAAAACCTTGATGTGAAACGACTACCACGATCTGATACAATCGTTAAAGGAACACCGTGAAGTCTTACTACTTCCTTCACATAAGCATTTGCAAGCTTATCAGTACACCATTTCTCATTTACTTCTATGAAGTGTGCACTCTTTGTGAAACAATCCACGGCTACCCAAATCATGGTGTGACTGTTCTTTGTTTTGGGCAGTTTAGTCACAAAATCCATGGTGATGTCTTCCCATTTACCCATGGGTACAGGTAAAGGTTCTAAACTCCCATATGGTTTCTGATGTTGTGCCTTAACTCTCGCACATGTTACACAATCGGCCACATACTTTACAACATCGAGCTTCATCGTCGGCCAACAGTAGCAAGGTTTCAGATCCTTATACATCTTAGCGCTACCGGGATGAATCAAGTATATGGTCTTGTGAGCTTCTTTCATCACAAGATCCCTTATTCCTCCCATATTAGGTACCCAAATTCTATCTTGGAATAACTTCAATCCTTGACTATTTGTACCGAATACCAACGTCTTTCCTAAACATTCTTCCTTTCGTTCATTATTCTCTAAAGCTTATTCCTGAACTTTCTTGATGCTTTCCACAATCGTTGAGACAACTTCTATTCTTAACGCTCTGGTCCTTTTTCTTTCAAGGTTTACTTTTCGAGTTAGAGCATCATCTACAATATTTGCTTTACTAGGGTGGTACAATATCTCACATTTGAAATCTTTGAGTAACTCTAGCCAGCGTCGTTGTCTCATGTTCAATTCCTTCTTATTAAAGAGATACTGGAGACTCTTATAATCAGTGAAAATTTTACACATTGTGTAATAAAGATAGTGCCTCCATATCTTTAATGCGAATACTACCACTGCCCACTCCAGATCATGAGTGGGGTAGTTCTTTTTGTGATCTTTCAAATGTCTCAATGCATATGCTATCACCTTATCTCTTTGGGTTAGAAAACAACCTAACCCAACTCTAGATGCATTGCTATAGACTGCGAAGTCTTCAACTCCTTCAGGTAAGAAAGAATTGGTTTTTCACACAACTTCTTCCTTAGCTTCTCAAATACTTCATCGTGTTTCTCACTCCATCTATATGTAGCTCCTTTATGGTTCAAAGTTGTCAATAAAGCAACTCTCAAAGAGAAACCTTAGATAAACCTTCGATAGTATCCAGCTAATCCCAGAAAGCTTTGAATCTATGTGGGACTTTTCGTTCGTTCCCACTTCATCACAACTTCAATCTTTGATGGGTCAACCATTATCCCTTCCTGGTTAACCACATGACCCAAGAATTGGAATTCTCGAATCCAAAAATCACAATTGGAGAACTTTGCATGCAGCTTCTCCTTCTTCAAGACTTTAAATACTTCTCACAGATGCTTGCCATGCTCCTGCTGGCTCTTTGAGTATATCAGAATGTCGTCTTCAAACACTATCACGGATTCATCGAGGAATGGTTTACAAACCCTAATCATCAAATCCATGAATGTTGATGGATCATTGGTTAGTCCAAATGACATAACCAAGAACTCATAGTGTCCGTATCTCATTATGAACGTAGTTTTCTCAATATACTGCTCTCACACCTTCAACTGAGGATATCCTAACATAAGATCGATCTTTCAGAAATACCTTGAACCTTGCAGCTGATCGAACTGGTCATAAATCCTTGGCAATGGGTAGTTTTTCTTTACTGTTTCCATGTTTAGCTCTCTATAATCTATGCACACCCTCATGCTTCCATCCTCCTTCTTTACGAATAACATTGGTGCTTCCCAAGGTGATGAACTAGGTGTAATGAAACCGTTGTCCAGCAACTCCTGAAGTTGCATCAAAAGCTCTTTCATCTCTGTCGGTGCTAATCAGTTTGGCGCTTTTGCTATTGGTGTCAATCCTGGCAACAATTCTATTTGAAACTCCACTCATCCATCATGGGGCAATCCAGGAAGATCTTCGGGAAAGACTTCCGGATAGTCACACACCACCGGTATTCTTTGTATCTCCTTCATCTCTTTCTTTACATCGATTACAAATGCCAATTATGATGTCCATCCTTTGGAAAAACATTTTCTGGCTTTCATTAGGGAAATGATTCTAGACTTTACTCTGCGTTTGACCCCGTACACCATAAATGACTATCTTCCAGGTGGATTTACTATCGCCATCTTCTTCTTGCATAGTATCTCAGCATCATTCGTACTAAGCCAATCCATTCCCAGCACGACGTCGAAACCATTCAACTCAATAAGTAATAAATCCTCATGGAATTTATTCTCGTTCAAGTCGATGATGATGTTTTTAATTTAATTACAAACATATATGAATTTGCCACTGGAAATTTCTACAACTAGACCATTATCAAGTCTATTTACAGGCAATGCTAGTCTTCCACTAAACTTATGCGATATAGAGGAGAAATTTACTCCAGAGTCAAACAATATATTGGCAGGAAATCCATTTACAAGAAAGGTACCTGAAGCAACATCTACTTCATCCCTTCCTGCTTCTAGTGTCAACTGGAAATCTCTCGCCTTTGGCATCGGTGGAACATTAGGCCTTGCCGCCTTTTTCTTCTTCGGGCAATCCCTCGAGATGTGCCCTTCTTCATTACACCCATAACATACTTTCGTGTTGAGGGTGCATTCATTGGCATAGTGCCCAGGCTTTCCACATTTAAAACAAGTGACTTCTCTGTCACATTTCCCAATGTGCTTCTTCTTGCACTTCTCGCACCACTTTGCTTCACCTCCTCCTCCTCCAAACTTCTTCAAATCAAACATTAAGAATTTGCTCTTCTTGTTGTACCTCGAAGATCCATCGAACTTCCTTTTCTTGCCGACCTTAGTTCTCTCCAGATCCTTCTCCTTTATCTGGGTCTCCACATTCTTAGTAGCCCAGATGGCAGATTTCAAGGTGGTTGTTTGCTTGACAATTGGACCAAATGGGCAAACTTGTTGACCTTGGAAAGTTCAGTTCGAACTAGGTAAGGAACAAGCTTCATCTTCTCCAGTAAAACTTGCAGCATATTCGGTGACACTCATTCTTCCCTTCTTCAAGTTCTAAAATTCATTATTGATTTCTAGAAGATCCTGCTCAGAACAGTATTACATTTTCAGTTGCATCAGGAAATCTTCCCAAGACATCTTGCTAGCTTCTCCCTTGGGCATCATATCAGCTAGTAGCTTTCACAAACAAATCTACTGTAATTTCCTTCTTCCTATTAACCCTCATTCAGTTCAGGCTGTTCACCAGGAAAGTAGGTTCATCCTTATTGTTATGCAACATTTGCCTCATCTCTTCCCTCTATTCAGCTATCATAGCCCAAAGCATGGCTTGCACTCCTGCCATCGTGGTTAGCTCAGGTGCAACCGCTACTTCTAGTGCACGCTCAATCACTTAGGATTGAAGCTGCTGATTGCCATTTGCAGTAACATTTCTAAATTCACTTCGGGTTCTTGCCGTTTCGATCTATACACCAAATCAAACGTTTGGTGTGCAGTGACGAGAATCAAGATAGGAAAACTTTATTTACGATAGACGTATAATTCTCCTTATCACTCTGAAAAGTTACATCCAAGTTCTAATTTCGTAGTTAACCGTTTAGAATCCTAAGCACATAAAATTCCAGATCTAGTCGGCAACAGATCATAGATCCAATCAAATAATAGCATATAAGGCATCTTTATAGCTATAGCATAAACCAATTAGTACATAATAGCAATTTAGGCATTTTTCCTAAAATAAGCTAGTGTGTGTCTATTCAGGCATACTTCCTAAATATAGTAGAAACTCATCTCACAATTATCGCTTAGCATTCTAAGTTTAAGTCTAGAAATCCTACAATTTCCTAGTTCGCTTAAACTAATGCTCTAATACCAACTGTGACATCGCCAAATTCACAGCCAGAGAAGACCGGTTTGTTTATGCTTTATTCGAAAATCAGAGTATATTCTTAAAGAAATATATTGTGGAATTTATTCCTAAAAGTATGATAAAGAATTTATCAAACCATTTCAGAAGAAATGTATTATCTTAAAAACCTCAGGATATCATTTTTATTACAAATCAAAGGCATAAACATAAACAACATAGGCCTTATAATATATGTTTATTCTAGTGGCATATAGTCCATTGATCTCTCATCAGATCATCGCTCTAGTGCTCTCTTGCCACTACCTGTATACGAGAAAAATGAGTAGGTTAGTCTTGGGAGCCTGGTGAACACATACGGTTTTCAACCCACAATAATTAAATTTATTAAGTTCATTAAATTAAACAGCCCGATTACCTATTCCCGTTATCCTCACTTTCTGTCCCTAGAGCATCTAAAGTAAGGGACCTATCCTAAGGATTTTCATCGGGATGGACACTATTGCTAAGGGGGTTCATTAGTCATATATGTACGTAAGGAAACCATGAGGGGGATGGAGTACACTAGTGAACACATCCTTTACAAACACCTAAAGGTTACGAGCCTGCCAGCATTCCACTAGACTGTCTAGAATAGTTTGTGGTCCTCATTTATACTCTACTAGATAACTGGATCATCATCAACATCGAGGCCTCTCGTCATTTTTGTAACATCCCGGAATATCAAGAGTAGAGTTGAAAGGCTAAAGGTGTAAATGGGAAAGGGAAACTCGGTGAGTCCACGAGTGGACTCGGCGAGTAGGGTCGCGACTCTGGTCGCGTGTTAAGTGGCCAACTCGGCGAGTCGCAGGATGGACTCGGCGAGTAGGCACTGAGTGGCGAAAACCCTAATTTCGGAGGATGAGCCCTATATAAAGGACATTATACCCTCTCCCCAGCCTCTTTACCCTCTCTTGAAGTCTAGAAAACCCTAAGGTGCGATTGTGAGGGATTTGAGTGCATTTAAACCTTGGAGAAGAGATTTTTGGAGGAGATCTTGGAGAGTTAGGAGGCTTGGAGCAAGGAGCTTTGCTAAGATTCAGATTTCTCTTCTGTTGGGGCTTCCTTTTGAGGTATTGCTTTGTTTCTTGGGCTGTTATTCATCTAGAATCATTATTTTGGAGTGTGTGGAAAGTTTGGCTTATGGTATTTCGAGTTTGAAGGTTAGATCTGAGGTTGCTACCTCAGATCTGGAATGGAGAAGGTCTAGAGTGCATTAAAGTCCCTGTTCTTGAGTGTTTGGTGAAGCCATCTTGTCCCAAACCCTAGCCCTAGAGTGTAAAATGCCTAGATCTCTTTGGATTCACGTAAAGTTTGCCACTTTACGTGATGGATGGGTTGTAGAAGGGTAGATCTACGTTTTGGATCAACTGTATGGCTTGGAAAGCCTCTGTATGGATTCAGATCTAGAGGTACTCAGCGAGTCACATGGGTGTACTCGGTGAGTTGCTTGAAGATAGGTTGGAACTCGACGAGTTAGAAGAACAACTCGGCGAGTTGGATGAATATGGTCTGGAACTCGGCGAGTTGGAAGAACAACTCGGCGAGTAGGTTGAAGATAGCCTTGGACTCGGCGAGTGTGTTCTTAGACTCGGCGAGTCTGGTCGTGAGGTCCTAACCTTTTCTCCTGGTTGAGCTGTGAATCGGTGAGTCAAGGTATGACTCGGTGAGTCGAGTGTGAAAGGACTCAGAGTTGTTGGACTCGGCGAGTCTCGGGGTGACTCGGCGAGTTGAGTCGCGGATTGGGGGAAGTTCTGAGCATGGGGACTCGGTGAGTAGAGTCAGTCAGGGGTTGACTTTGACTTTGACTTTGACTTTGATCAAGGGTTGACCAGTTGATTTCCAGGGGCATTTTGGTCATTGTTGGCATTTGTTTTGAGTTCAGTGTTTTGGTTGTTGGCTAGTGGTGGAAATCATATCAATGATCGAAGCAGCATGGGTTTATCTGTTCAGTCGGCAGTTGCGAGGTGAGTTATCCTCACTATATCGACAAGGTCTACGGCACCAAGGACGACCCTTTTATCGGATTGTGATCCGGGTATCGTTGTTATGTTTTGTTGTTGTGTTGCATCCTGGTAGTTAGGATGGTATATGTCAGAGACCTGGTTAAGGTCGGTATCCTGGTATATAGGATGATGCTATGCTAGTGACTGGTTAGGTTGGTATCCTGGTTAGGATGATGTTATGCTATGTGATCGGTTTGATTGGATGTGATATGTTATGTGATTGAATATTTATGTGCACATGGTAGTTGGACTGGGGTTGGGTTGAGGCAGGACCTACTTTGTGTTGTAGGCCAACATACCCAGGGCGAACCGGTTATCCCGAAGGCCCAACGAGCGGTCCGAATATGCTGTAGGCCCCAAGAGGACAGACCAGACGTACTGTAGACTCAGGGAGTGGACCAGGTGGACTGAAGGCCCAGTGCAGGCGGACCAGTCATACTGTAGACTCGATGTATATGACTAGACTCGGAGGGTCGACCAGGTGGACTGTTGGCCGGTGCGGCGGACCAGTCACACAGTAGACCCGAAGTGCATGGTTGTTATGTGTTCTGTTATGATATGGCATGCTATGCGTGTATGGTATATATGGTTGGTATTTTGGGGATATCTCACTAAGCTTTCGGGCTTACAGTTGTGGTTTAATGTTTTTCAGGTTCTTCAAGAGACCGTGGCAAGGCAAAGGCGTGATCGTACCGCTCCTCATGATTATGTTTTGTGATGTGATTCTGGGAAGATTCTGAAATATTGTATTGAAAACCTTTTTGTAATAATTTTATGAAAATTGGTCGTTTTTGAAAAAGTTTAAATTGGTTGAAATTTTATGGTCGTTACCATTTTATTTCATCACACACCAACTATGTTATCTACCCATGTTTTACCCCAACATATTTGTAGACATAAAATACATATACAGTTTAAATCAGTTAAAAGATATATAAAACGTTCATCCAGCATAGATATCAGGTAAACAAAATAATATGCACACATAGCATGTAATTTATATAAAATACTTCATATCTATGTGTAAGATGAAAGTAACTATGCACTAATATTAGTAGCATGATTGGATAGAATCTAACTAGAAACATTCGGTGGTTCGTGATCGTCGAGCTCGAGACATGGAATGCATTCAGCAAACGAGAGAGAGAGAGAGAGAGAGGTAAGAATTTGGTGTAAGGGGAGAAAGGGTCGAACTTGCTATTTATAGGCTGCCCAAACATGTCCATGTCGTGGACTTGATGTTCACGTCATGGCGCATGGTTGAATCACTTCGTAGGCTTGCCATCTGCTTTCTAGCTTCGAAAGGTGTCTGAATGACATTTCCACGTCCTAAATCTTATGTCCATGTCATGGAGTCTTAACACATCACTCCCAGAGACTTAGCATGTGTTTTCTAGTCTCAATTAGTGTCTTTGACTAGTTTCACGTCGTGGACTTAATGTTCACGTCATGGACTTGAGGCTGATTAGGGTTTCTGCCACATGTCATGCCCTTAGACTGCTACATCTTTGGAAGGTCATAACATTTTCATACGAACTCCATTTTTGATGTTCTTTATATCCACGCGTAGGTGGATACATACTCTACAACTTTCTTTTAGATAACTATGGCTAAAAATTAATTTATCTTAAACTCACTTTTTACGATTCCCGGTGACGTGCGGATTTGTCGCGAAACTTCGGCAGATCGTAACTTCTTCGTTATAACTCAGATTTCGGCTTTCTTTATATCTCCAGAATCCTTGTCCTGACCACTACAACTTTCTTCATAGATATTAGGTTTATCTATTAGTTTATTTGTAACGCTTATTTTTATTCTTAACTTATTATATCTTATAAATAAGTATAATGCACATAATTCACATAATATTCAAATAATTCCTCTTTATTACTTCAAAGTAGGTTATAATTGTTAACCCTAACTATTACACCATTATACTAATTCTTAGCCTAGAAATACGAGCGTTACACCAATATACCATTGAACTTATTGTTTTTGTTCACCATAACCCTTTAACCGACCATCATAGGTGATAATTGGTCACAAGAGGGTCAAAAGGCTTATGGTGAACACAAACAACAAGTTCGATGGTATATTGGATTTAAAAAAAGGAAAAACAGAAAATGAGAACAAACTCAATAGTTAGTTATCCTCCAGAGTCATTTTCCCTGAAAAAAACTTCTCCCCCGATGGTTATACGTGTTTTCTTATCAAGAGGTACTGGGATCTACTGCAACACAATACTTTTGGTTTTGTTTACCATTTATTTTCAAAGAAAAATGTCACTGTAACACATTAAACTTTTATCATTTGTTCGATTGGTCACTATTTTTTTTTTTTGCACATAGACAACTAAACCAGTTATTGACCTGTCAATTAAGCCATTATTCTCGAATTTAAAATGTTTTTTGGTTAATCTGTTGATGTGTCATTAATAATGAGTTTGTAAATATTTTTTTGTAGCCACATCTATAAATCCATGTCAAGTTTGTCATTAGTTTTTTTTTTTTTTGGAAAGCACCTCCTACCACCGCCGCCATCCATCAACATCAAAACCATCCACAATAATCATCGACCACCAAGAAAATTTAAAGGACTTGTACATTTCTTACAAATAAAAGAAAATTTTGTACATACCCAAAAAAAGAAAAAGAAAAAAACCATTAATCACCATCTCAGAAGAGTAAATGAACAAAGAAACCCAAAAAAATGATTTCATAACAAAAAATTAAAACCATTAATCATCGATGATTGTAATGAACAAATTTGTAGAAGCTTTAAAAACGAATCTGAACACCAATATCTAAGATTCATGCCAAAGTGGTGGACTCATCCATTTTTGAATACTTAGCTTCCTCCTTCCAACCATCGAACAACGCCTTAACACCACCCATTCTCCATCTCTACACCATTAAAACCGACATATAAAACACCCACCATCGCCCCATCATCCTCTTCATCCTAACATCACCATCTTCTACTCAATATCACTATCTTCATCCCAACATCAGAAATACAAATTTAAAAGGGATGAACTTTGATTTTTGATTCATTTTACTAATAAACACATACATAAATAAAAAAGGATCAAGCCACTACAACGATTACAAGAATAATAAGGGGAGCGTTTTGGCTGTGATCGATAAGCAAAATAAAAGGGTAGGCTCTCAATTTTGAAAGTTTATTGTTTAATTTTAATCAGATTACCATGGAAATGTTGCAGTGATAAGATGGATTTCTTAAAAACTAGAGCATATCGTTTGTTTCATTTGTATCATTTCGTGTTTTTGTTCATGGGTTTGAGTTTTGAAGACGAATCCATAACAAGAATCATGACTTCTTCATCGAAACTTCATCTTCACATGGGATTAAAGAGTTCATCTTCATCTGATTTCTTCAACGATGTCCTCCAATGAAACCGACAATCCCGACGAAACCGACGTCGACCTCCCGTGAAACCAAATCCTTTATGTTACCGGTTTAGCACCATCGACGACACAATTTAAATACATGTTTTATGTTGATTTTGAAGCTTTAATTAGATGACATATAGCACAAATGACGAAGATGATTCTTCAAAATGGCTATGTTCGGTATTGGGAACCGGTTACGGCAATGGTTTTCACATTCGTAGAATGATAATTTAGGGTTTCTATTTATGGGGAAAAAGTCATGTAGATTAAGATGTGATTTTTTAATTTTGAAATAATTAAAAAAAAGCCACCTAGACCAAAGGTAACCGGGAAACATTTTAAATTCGATAAAAATGGTGTAATTTACAGGTCAATACCGATTTTTATTGTCTAGTGTGCAAAAAAAAAAAAAGTTTATTGATTAAATCAGACAAATGACAAAAGTTTAATGTGATGTTGTGATATTAACCCTATTTTCAAAATTGTAGCATTATGTCTGCTGCAATTCATCATTTATTGTCTTCATTCCAAAACTATTGAACCCTTTCAACAATTTTTTTTTTCCTTTGATCGCGTTAACTAGGTTAAAACATAAGATAACTCATATATAAACTTCTTGCTCTTATATTGGAAAAAGTTGTGAAATCTTGAAGTGAGTATTAAACAAATTATTTTTGTTAAAGGCATACAAATTTCAGAAGACACATTCTCAGTCAATGTAGTTGTCAATTGGTATAAAAAGAGGACAGTCAATGTAGTTGTCAATTGGTATAAAAAGAGGATGAAGAGCGTTATGATTTAAAAAGTTGATTGTGAAAAGGTGTATGATTCTTTGTTTTGGGATTATCTTCATCATGTTATATGTTATATGTTATATGTTTTATGGGTTTTTCTTAGAAGTGGCCAACTTAGATCTGAGCTTGTTTGGTTTTCGAAAGGTCATCAATTTTCATTAATGATAGCTTAGCATACAAGTTTCCTATTAGACGTGGTTAAAGACAGGGTGATCCATTATTCCCTTTCCTATTCATTCTGGCTATGGAGAGTTTACACATTTATATTTATATCGAGGATGTAGCATTGGTTGTCATGTACCCAGGGGCTAGAGTTGGTGTCGATCGGTTGGAGTTGACCCATTTATTTCATGTTTATGATGTGATTTTCCTGATTGCAGCAAGAAAAATCAAAACAAATATTATTAATATTTATAATTGTTTTTACTAAGTTTCAAGAGGATTGGAGATCAGTTCATGCTAAAATCTAATTTTTATGGCGTCGGTGTGTTTAATAAGAATGGACCATTTTGCATCCTTAGCGAGTTTCAAATATGCAAAACTCCCATTTAGATATATTGGTATTCTGGTTGATACTTATAGGTAAAGGTTTGTTGGGTAGAATCTTATCATAGAGAAATTTGAGAAGAAAGTCTTAAAAAACATGAAGCAGATATAAAGATAGTTCCTTATGTATTTAAGAACCAGTTCATAACAATTACAAAGAGAAACCTTACTCTAATCCTATATAAACAAAACTAAACCTTCTCTAAGATATCTATATTTAACACGTATAGAAGCTAACAAAATAAAGACAAACTAATAGGAATATATCCTAACATTTATGTACAAAAAATGACGAGATTTTTAGGGTTTAAAGTAATGAAGATGACTACTCTCTCAAATTGTGATAACCACAATGTAAAATGGTCGATTCTCACAAATCGTCATAATCAAACATTATATAGGACACAAGTTACACATCAGCCCTCTAGCTTCAAAATAGTCACGAACAGCCCTCTATTTTTAGTGTTCCACTTGAATCCTCCAACTATCTACACTTTTACAATTCTATCAAATTTATAAACCTAAAACACAAACAGTCCATGTTAGAACTATAAATATCACATTCGAATTATATATTGAGAAACTTTAATCATCTTTTCAGCACACTTAAATTGGTCATTAGGTCATCCACAATACCCACCACTAAGGCTAAAGGGAGCCGGTCCACTACTAGAAAAAAAGGCTTTTCTTGACAGACCAATTACGACATACAACAATTTTATGACAGGCATTAACGTCTGTCATGGTTGAATGTCATACATCGTAAAATGTCAACGTTTACGACAGACAAAAAACTTATGTCATATTTTGAAGAGTAAATTAAAATGATTTTTATCCGCTAATACTATAAGAAAAAGTTAGTAATCGCAAACAATAATACAATGATGCTATGTCGACAAGTACATGAGCACTATATAGTATGGAAAAAAAATTAAAGCAGGTTTAAAGGATGTGACTTAAATATTAAAACCAATAAACCACTACATTAGTACAAAAAAAACTAATTACAAAGCAGTAGAAAAAAACCCGAATAGGCGAACCAATTTGAAAAAGCTCCAGTTTCGTGTGAGAAAAAGGAAAGATGAGTGTTTGGAAAAAAAAAATATATTTTGGTGAAAACTCTTAAAAAAAACCTGAAGAATGACCATTCTAATCGATAGGCTATAATTATTTTTGTTTGCTAACCTACAAATAATAGTTATTATATATAACAAAAACGATGCAAGGTAGAAAATCTCATATATAAAAAAGAAAATTATGCATGATAATAGCTAGCAAAACACAAACATTTTAAATGAAATAAGTGTTTGGATGGTTTGTAAAAAAAAATAAAAAGAGTCGAAGTACCGTTTCTATAACAAAAAAACTAAAAGTGTTGAAGGACCATTTCTATGGTCCATCTTGATGTTGTTGGACTGGCCGAATGATGTGAAAAAAGTTAATTTGGGAAGAGCCCTAAATGAAATTGCAGCCTAGTTAGAGCACTATAGTCCATTGAAAACGAATTAGGCCCAATTTCTTTCTTTCTTTCTTTCTTTTGAGAATGTCGAGCGATTCCAGACCACAATATTCTGAAAAAGTATTTTGTTGGGTGAAGCTTACGGAACGTGAGCGTAGAATGGTTGAATTTTATCTTTTAAAATTAGGTCATTATTGTGTTGTAGGGATAGCCCAATAAAACCAGAAACTGGATTAGGTAAATCTAAAATAGGATTATTTGTAGCCCATCTCGAAGTTAGGCCTAAGCACTTGTTTTCCTGTTTAAACTTACTAGGGCACCCATATGCCCACTTGTGGACGTATGTTTCCCTTACATCTTCGATCTCCAAGGAATGATGCGCTCGACAACTGGAAACTTAGTGGTCGGAGCTGTGATGCTATTTCCGGTGTCGATTGATAGTACGAGAGTCAACAATTGCTATCGGCGGCGACGACGGAGACCGCAAATGAAGCTGTTTCAGCGGATCTCACGTCAGCAAGTTGGGAACGTCGATCCGTCTGGCGAGAGGTCACGCAATGATCGAGAGGTGCGATGGAGCTTCGCTATTGACAAGATATGGTGGTGACAAGCGTTGAAGTTGCTGCTGTTAAGGATTGACAGATGGTGGTGCCTCATCGTAGACCACCGGAGCTCGCCACTCGGGTGCGATGCTTCTGAAATTGTCCGACGAGAAAGAGAAAGCCCTGCCTTCGTTTCTTCTCCCTCTTCACGATCAGTTCAGGCTTCCAGAATTACCGATGCGAGTCTTCACTCTCCTCTCTTCCCCAGTAGAGCCAAGCACTGACGACGTACCTCCAATTCACCACTATCACATTATTTGTCAGTCATCTGTGTTCTTGAGTCGGCTACTTTTGATGCTAGCCGTCCATCTCTATTTCCCCCATTCAATAGCATGTGCACAACAGTTGTTGGATGAAATGCTTACATGAATTGTGAGTGCATTTTGAGTATGGGGGTGTTTGGATAGGAAAAAAAGAGTGTGCTTATTGCTTATTCCCACCACAATAAGCTAAGTTTAAGTGTTTGGATAAAATCCTGTAACACTCGGTTCCTGGTACTTAATTTTTTAATTTAAAATAAACTCATGTGTTACTCTAGGACTCGGCGAGTTGGAGGCTCAACTCGTAGAGTAGACTCGCCATTCATCGGGGAATTAAGTGACCTACTCGACGAGTCAGGTCACCGACTCGACAACTAGGAGCTGTCTGGATGAAACCCCAAAATTTAGGGTTTGCACCCTATTTAAACAACTTATAACGCCCAACTCAGACCCCATTGTTCCTTCCAACCCAGAGAAAACCATAATTCGAAACCCTAGCCATTTTCGAGTGTTCTCAAGCTTGTTGGTGCTTTCTCTTGGTCTTTTGAAGTTGGAATGGAGGAAGAAAGCTTGGGAGTTCTAGTAGAAGCAAGAAGATCCAAAGGTTTTGCCCCATTCTCAGTTTATTCAAGGTGAAAAGCTGGAACCTTGATCATTTATCTCTTAGATCTTGATTTGCGGCCATTTCTACCCTTTTTGTGAGCATAGTCTAGCCATAATCAAATTTGTGCATGTGTGTTAGGTGTTGAACTTTAGATCTGGGATCATTAGGGGTCCTTATGGCATAAAGGTGCCAACTTTGATTCCATAAACACCCCCATGCACCTTGTGCACTTCTTTTTATGGTCTTTTGGGTCAAAAACCCCATGCATGGACATCAAGTTCGTAGATTTACGTATGAAATAGACCCTAGGAGGTCAGATCTATGTTTTAATGCATTAAGACCCGTTATAATCGACTGTATAGTTTTGCACATAGAGGGACTCGGCGAGTCGTTCAAGGGACTCGGCGAGTCGGGCCATGTTCCTCATTAAATCATTTTTGTTGAGGGGCCAAACAATAAGATAAAGAAGACCTAGTTCTCTAGGCTCAATTGGGGCCTTGAAATCATGGAACTCAGCGAGTGGATGAACATACTCGGCGAGTTCAATGTAATGTCCTAACCACATGAAGACAGACTCGACGAGTTCAGGAAGAACTCGGCGAGTAATAGATTGAACAACTTCATACAGATGAAGATGAACTCAATAAGTTCAAGAGCGAACTCGGCGATTCGGTTAAAGATAGTCTGACGTGTTGTTGAAGGCAAACTTGTCGAGCTCTTGCTAGACTCGACGAGTAGGGATGGGATTATGGAATTAGGTGGACATGGGGACTCGGCGAGTTGGCAAACCAACTCGGCATGTAACATCCTGATTTCCTAGATATATCATTTTATTTAATTATTTTGGAGTTTGAGGAGGAACTCGGTGAGTTGGAGCCAAGACTCGCCGAGTAGGGTCGCGGATGTTCATCCGGGTTCACGTCCGGACTCGGCGAGTCCATTAGTGGACTCGGCGAGTCCATGCTGTTTAATGAAACACTAATCCCCCGGGTTTGCATCCTATTTAAGGGCACTTATAGCCTCCCATTGCGGCTACCAGTCCCTTGAGAGAACCCTAAGTGAGTCAAATCGTTGTGAGGGAGAAGAAGTCACTTTTTGATCCTTGAACCCTTGGTTTAGCAAGAAGAAGGTGACAAGAGCAAAGAGGAGGTGTGATTCAAGCAGTTCCAGAGTTCATAGACATCATTTTGAGGTAATGGTTCGAACCTCCTTCAGTTTTGGTGTTGATCATTAGATTTAGGGTTTTCTAACCCCTTTGGAGAGTGATTATGTGGAGTAAATGGCCCCTCTTCGAGTTTGTGCCTTGGATCTGGACTCAAA
This sequence comes from Lactuca sativa, assembly GCF_002870075.4. Lineage (NCBI taxonomy): Eukaryota > Viridiplantae > Streptophyta > Magnoliopsida > Asterales > Asteraceae > Lactuca > Lactuca sativa. The sequence goes on from NC_056626.2 coordinate 351,540,645, forward strand.
GAGGTCCAGAGACCTTGACCCTTGGAGCTTTATGGACGAGTTTGGGGTTATTGGCCTTAGGTTGCCATTTTTGGGAATAAATCTCCTTTCTGATGCCTTGTTGTGGTTATACAAGCATTAAGTTTCAAACTTTACGTGACATTCATGCTTGGGGAGGCCAGATCTATGGTTTGGGGAAACAGATCTGACCTCAGGAGGTCAGTAGAGTTTGTGCATGGCATGAACTCGTCGAGTTGTTCTTGATACTCGGCGAGTAGGGTTAGGGTTTCACGTAAATTGCTCAGTGAATAGACTTGCCAAGTTGGGGGATGACTCAATGAGTCAGGAGGGGGTTAGAGGACCGGAGTTCAAGGCGGTACTCGCCGAGTTGTTCTTGAGACTCGGCGAGTTGAGTCGGGGTGGCCCCGCGATTCCTGTTTGGTATGACTCGTCGAGCATAGGGAGGGACTCGACGTACCAAGTGGGACAAAGAGTTAGTGGACATGTGTGTACTCGCCGAGTCACCGAAGTGCACTCGGCGAGTTGGGTCAAAGTTTGACCGTTGACTTTTGTTGACTTTTAGGGTTTGGTCAGCAATGTGGCCTTTGGACCAAGAAGGGGGTAAAACGGTCTTTTACCCTTAAGAGGGTGCCAAGAGAGGATTGAGTCTAGTCTCGAGAGTTATGTTCAAGAGAGATTTTGCCTTATGTGATAGATGGTGGCGAGTTCGAGATGCAAGCGTGAGAATATCTGCTTCCTACTTGCCAGGTGAGTCTTTTCACTATACTTTACCTTGAGTAGGTAACCAGAGTTATGTGACAGAGTATTTGTATGCTATGTATGTTATGTATTGTATTGCATTATTTCTATGTGATTTATGATGTGCATGTTTACAGAGATAGAACCGGAAGGTTCCCAGAGTTAGAACCGGAGGGTTCACAAAGTTAGAACCGGAAGGTTCACAGAGTAGGGTCCACAGACCCACAAAGTTCTAGCCTCGAGTGGCTAATATGTGTTATGTGTGGTATTTTAGGGAACTCATTAAGCTTCGTGCTTACAGTGTTTTGTGTTATGTGTTTCAAGTTTCTCTCAGGATCACGGGACGACACCGGCTCGATTGTACACACCAGAGAAAGAGTCATGTTTTGAGGATCCTGGTTTATTATGCAAGTGAAAATGGAGTTATGTTTTGTAATTAGATTATGAATGAGATTTTAAGCAAAGTGTTTTTAAGAATTAAACGATTATTTTTAGACGAAAAATTGTTTTGAAATTTTCGGTGTTACAAGTTGGTATCAGAGCCTTGGTTTGAGGGATTCAGATGCGCCTTCGGGTAAATCTGGACTCAAACTGAGGAAGTAAGAAAAGTTTTCAAAGAAATAATTTTCTAAAGCAAATAACAGTTCAAAGAGAAAGCGAGAAAGAGCAGTGTGTACAATCAGCCAGAGCCCGAACAGTGATTTCCCAAAATACCCTTACTTTTGTGTTATGAGATATTTAAGATACACTTTATGAGATATTATTGCATGCTAGAGACGTGCTAGCTATTCCATATCCTAGGACTAGAGTGGCCTGATTTGTGATGCCTTAGCCTAGGAATTGCTGTTATATGCGATGTGCTTTTGAGTATGTGATGAGTAAGAATATTTAGTTGGAATCCTTTAGGGGATTTGAGTAGAGGAGTAATCTAGGGGAGATACCTAGATAAGTACCATGGTACTTAGCGAAAGAATAGTTAGAACCTGCGAGGGGAAGAGTTTCAGAGTTCGGTGGTACTTTCGAGGATGAGCAGAGCAAGCGGAGTTATCATCCAGAGTGAGTCATATATATTCTTTGATGCTTGAATGCTACTTGCTTCGTGCTTTGTGGAATTCTCGATGATGGGAGTCAGCTACCACGCGAATATGACGATATTCAGGAGGTAGATGGCTGGCATCATTAGGAGCTCTTCAGTAGCTGATGGCAGAGAAGTGTGGGAATCTAGGAAGAGCCTAGGGAGTAACCTTAGCCAGATGAGTGCGCTGGCAGAGTAGAGAATTTCGATGGGGAGCGAGCCCGCGCGAGACGGAATTGGTGAACGAGAAGGTCGAGCAGCTACTTAGGAGCTCCGGGATAGTCTGTGTGGAAAGTATGGGTAGATGTGGCAGGTAGTATGGGCCCGTACTACTGAAAGCATAGGACCCATACTTGATACAGGGAGTATTCTGAAGGTTCTAATGAGCGGATGGAGGAGTGATGTTATGGTTCGAGTACCATACATCGGAGCGTATTGAGGAGTGATGTTATGGTTCGAGTACCATACATCGGAGCGGATTGAGGATTGATGTTATGGTTCGAGTACCATACATCGGAGCAGATTGAGGAGTGATGCTATGGTTCGAGTACCATACATCGGAGCGGATTGAGGAGTGATGTTATGGTTCGAGTACCATACATCGGAGCGGATTGAGGAGTGATGTTATGGTTCGTGTACCATACATCGGAGCGGATTGAGGAGTGATGTTATGGTTCGAGTACCATACATCAGAGCCGATTGAGGAGTGATGTTATGGTTCGAGTACCATACATCGGAGCGGATTGAGGAGTGATGTTATGGTTCAAGTACCATACATCGGAGCGGATCGAGGAGTGAAGTTATGGTTCGAGTACCATACAACGGAGCGGATGAAGGAATGATGTTATGGTTCGAGTACCATACATCGGAGCAGATGGAGGAGTGATGCTATGGTTCGGGTACCATACACCGGAGCATATTGAGAAGAGATGTCATGGGATGAGTACCATGGTTCGTAGTGAATGATGCTTGTGGTTCTCCGGTTATCCGGTCATGATTGATGAGGTAGAGATTGGACGTTATGGGTTTTAGGCCAGTGGGCCATGATTGAGTTCGAAGAGGCGTCCCTTGAGAGGGAGGTCGAGAGCCTTTCAGAGTATTTTGGTAAGGAGTCGGAGGGAGGGGAGAATTTCGGTCTGAGTTGAGCAATCAGTCGATAGAGGAGATGACACCTTCTATGACCTGGGTGGTGCTATTTATGTTCGTGTGCGAAACACGAGAGGCATGATGTTTAAGTTTGAGGTTTGGGGGTAAACCCTGCAGGTTGTCATTGATGATGATTTTCCATCAAAGTATCTGGTAGCATGTGTGTCGCGAGGCAGTGATTTACCATGAGCAGATAGTCAGTTGGGACTGAGATAGTCGAGGACCACGTTACACCTATTTGAGTATAGTAGGGCGTATTGTAGAGGTATCAGTGGGGAGTCCAGTCGAGTTAATCAGTGCAGTGGTTTTTTCTATCTATGTTGGGTATTGAATATGGGAGTGGGTCCCTCTTCTTGGGATGATCCATGTGTTGGAACGTCGGTTGATGAGTCGAGGTGGGGGAGTATGATGATTTCATGGTCCAGTCTATGAGTCAGTGATGTTATTGGACAGTTGAGTTGTTTGGTATTGGATTGGTACGAGACTTGGAACGACTAGAGGCAATAGTGAGGAGAAGTTCTTGAGGATTTCATCTGAGGTTCAGAGTTATGAGATCGATTGATTTCCTTAAAGGGGATTATCGGGCGTTGCGTAGCACTTTCCAGGGGCAGGTGCGTTATTGCTGGTGAAAATAGTTTGTGAGGTTGTTGATGTGTCAGATAGTGATGGTTCGAACCCTAAGTGGGGGAGAACCGAGTGGTTTATTGAGAGAACCAGAGATTTGTGCAAGAGCGGTTAGGGGTTGGATACAGAAACCTGTGGCTTGAATTCATGAGATCAGGGTCATTGGTGATCAAGGAAAGGTGCAGGGCGAGATAATACATCTGGTATATGTCTGAGAGAGGATGGGTGTCTCCACAGCGGGTGGTTAATAGTCAGGAATCTGGTGGGGGTCAGAGTCATTTCAAGTGGAAGACTCATAATGATGGTATGGGCAGTTGAGAACTTCTGGGTTGAAATATAGGTAGAAGATTGTCGAGTAGCCAACTCCCGGGCTGGGATGTGTATTCTTTCTTGGATTTTGAGCAGTGGTGGAAAGGGTTTCGGAGGATCATCAGTGTGTTCTGAAGAGTTAGCGCCTTCCTTGTATTTCAATTGAGTGTTTGGATGTACTGAAGTTGCGCATTGAGTGAAATAGGAAATTATTATGGGATTCAGAGGAAATGTATTGTTGTATGTGTATGGTGCTGGGAGAAAGGGAATCAGTGGTAGAGGCTGGACATTGTGATGCTCTGTTAGGGTGTTCCGTGGTTTCCGCGTATAGCGTCCCGATTTCGCAGTTATTTAGAGTCTTGGGTTTAAGATGACTAGTGATGTATCATGTATCCATGGTTCCAGTGGGAGCCCATCGTGTATTGTCATCAAGAGGGATTATTTAAGGAAGTGGATCTCCGCAGAGGTAGGTTCTGTGATATGGCGGTTGCCGCCAGAGTCTGTAATGCATATCGGGGTAAGTGTGTGTGTAACTATCTATGATAGTCTTCGGTGCATGAGTTAGTGAACATAGTGTGGCGTTGTAATGAGAATGAGAGTATAGGGTGAAGCTACGGGGAGCCGTAGTATTCACCAGTAAGAGGGTGTTGTGATGCTACGGGGAGCCGTAGTACTCACAAGTCAGAGAGAGAGAGAGAGAGAGAGAGCCGTGATGCTACGGGGAGCCATAGTATTCGCCATTCAGAGTGTGTTGTGATGCTACGGGGAGCCGTAGTACTTACAAGTCAGAGAGAGGGAGTCGTGGTACTACGGAGAGCCGTAGTACTCACTAGTTAGTTGGCGTTGTGATACTATGGGGGGCCGTAGTACTCACTAGTCAGAGGATGTCGTAATGTTGCGGGAAGCCATAGTACCCTCTAGACGGCAAGAGAGTGTGATGATGGAGTGTTCTCCGATAAGTGCATGATGCAGAAGAGTTTTAGGCTTGAGTAGCCATAGTGTTGAGTTTTTGGAGCCTAGTGGTTATACCGGGGTGAGACTGGGGTCTTCGTCTCTGTCGGGAGGATCAACGAGGTGCACGGGAGAATATGTGCAACAGACGCCAGAGGTTAGAGCTGATTCGATCTTCGATTGGATTGTATTTTTATGAGGAAAAGGGAATTTCGTGACTTGGGTGTCACTGGGCCGTGATAGTGGTCACGGGGAGGAAGTTAGTGAGATATTTTGGATCATGTTATGTGTGACCTTTGGGGGTTGAGCTGGGGCCAAAAGTTGACCTGGTGCTCGGTATCGAAGATGAATATGAGAAATGAGCTAGAGTTTACCATGGTGATGAATATGGACACTTTAGAGCGAGCGAACGATTCAGACGCTCGAGCATATGCTTCGGGCATGTGTATTAGATTTCGGGGGGAAATTGTGGCCCGTATTTGCCCTTGGCATAGTTTTCCTACAAAAACATCCATCATTAGTGCATCAGTATGCCACCCTTTGAGCTGTTGTAGGGAAGGGGGTATCGGACCCCATTTTGCTGGGGAGAGGTAGAGCAACGTGTGATGGGAAGTACAGAGATCGTGCTTCAGACATCAGAGCAGATACAGCAGGTCAGGCAGAGGTTGTTGACCGCTCAGAGTCTCCAGAAGAGTTATGCGGACAGGCGCCGGTCCGAGCTCAAATTTTTGGTCGGTGACTTTGTACTCCTGAAGGTCTCTCCTTGGAAAGGAGTGACTCGATTCAGGAAGAAGGGCAAGTTGGGGCCCCGATATATCGGTCCTTTTTGGGTGATCGCGAGGGTAGGCAGGGTAGCCTACCGGTTAGAGCTACCTGCAGAGCTAGGTCAGATCCATGACACTTTCCATGTGTCGCAGCTACGAAAGTGTATAGCCAAGGAGTCGGCAGTAGTGCCATTAAAGGATATTCAGGTGGATTTGGGCCTGAACTACGTTGAGAGACTGGTGGCTATTCGGGATCGAAAGATCAAGGTTCTGAGGAACAAAGAGGTGCCTCCGGTGCAGGTCCAGTGGCAACACCAAAAGGGGTTTCCAAAGTGTGATTTCGAGGGCGAAGTCTAATTCTACTGGGGGAGAATTGTAACATCCTGATTTCCCAGGTATATCATTTTATTTAATTATTTTGGAGTTTGAGGAGGAACTCAGCGAGTTGGAGCCAAGACTCGCCGAGTAGGGTCGCGGATGTTCATCCGGGTTCACGTCCGGACTCGACGAGTCCATTAGTGGACTCGGTGAGTCCACGCTGTTTAATGAAACTCTAATCCCCCGTGTTTGGAGCCTATTTAAGGGCACTTATACTCTCCCATTGCGGCTACCATTCCCTTGAGAGAACCCTAAGTGAGCCAAATCGTTGTGAAGGAGAAGAAGTCACTTTTTGATCCTTGAACCCTTGGTTTAGCAAGAAGAAGGTGACAAGAGTAAAGAGGAGGTGCGATTCAAGCAGTTCCAGAGTTTAGAGACATCATTTTGAGGTAATGGTTCGAACCTCCTTCGGTTTTGGTGTTGATCATTAGATTTAGGGTTTTCTAACCCCTTTGGAGAGTGATTATGTGGAGCAAAAGGCCCCTCTTCGAGTTTTTGCCTTGGATCTAGACTCAAAGAGGTCCAGAGACCTTGACCCTTGGAGCTTTATGGACCAGTTTGGGGTTATTGGCCTTAGGTTGCCATTTTTGGGACTAAATCTCCTTTTTGATACCTTGTTGTGGTTATACAAGCATCAAGTTTCGAAATTTACGTGACATTCATGCTTGGGGAGGCCAGATCTATGGTTTGGGGAAACAGATCTGACCTCAAGAGGTCAGTAGAGTTTGTGCATGGCATGAACTCGCCGAGTTGTTCTTGAGACTCGGGGAGTAGGGTTAGGGTTTCACGTAAATTGCTCAATGAATAGACTTGCCGAGTTGGGGGATGACTCAGTGAGTCAGGAGGGGGTTAGAGGACTAGAGTTCAAGGCGGTACTCGCCGAGTTGTTCTTGAGACTCGGCGAGTTGAGTCGGGGTGGCCTCGTGATTCCTGTCTGGTATGACTCGTCGAGCATAGGGGGACTCGACGTACCAAACGGGACAAAGAGTTAGTGGACATGTGTGTACTCGCTGAGTCACCGGAGTGCACTCGGCGAGTTGGGTCAAAGTTTGACCGTTGACTTTTGTTGACTTTTAGGGTTTGGTCGGCAATGTGGCCTTTGGACCAAGAAGGGAGTAAAACGGACTTTTACCCTTAAGAGGGTGCCAAGAGAGGATTGAGTCTAGTCTTGAGAGTTATGTTCAAGAGAGCTTTTTCCTTATGTGATAGATGGTGGCAAGTTCGAGATGCAAGTGTGAGGATATCTGCTTCCTGCTTGCCAGGTGAGTCTTCTCACTATACTTTACCTTGAGTAGGTAACCAGAGTTATGTGACAGAGTATTTGTATGCTATGTACGTTATGTGTTGTACTGCATTATTTCTATGTGATTTATGTTGTGCATGTTTACAGAGTTAGAACCGGAAGGTTCCCAGAGTTAGAACCGGAGGGTTCACTGAGTTAGAACCGGAAGGTTCACAGAGTAGGGTCCACGGACCCACAGAGTTATAGCCTCGAGTCGCTAATATATGTTATGTGTGGTATTTTGGGGAACTCACTAAGCTTCGTGCTTACAGTGTTTTGTGTTATGTGTTTCAGGTTTCTCTCAGGATCACGAGACGGCACCGGCTCGATTGTACACACCAGAGAAAGAGTCATGTTTTGAGGATCCTGGTTTATTATGCAAGTGAAAATGGAGTTATGTTTTGTAATTCAATTATGTATGAGATTTTAAGCAAAGTGTTTTTAAGAATTAAACGATTATTTTTAAACGAAAAATTGTTTTGAAATTTTCGGTGTTACACGGCGAGTCGAATCAACCAAAGTTGACTTTGACCAAGGTTTTGACTTTGACTTTGACTTGGATTTGAGTGACCCTTGTAAGGGTCATGAGTATGAGATGATAAATTAGAAAAGTTATCGTGTGGGGATTGAGGAGTTGGGGAGAGTCGATTTTTACACCTAGGACAGTGTAGACACTACACGACATTGAGGTGAGTTACCTTGCAGTAGAAGTGGGTCTAAGGCACCAAGGCCAACCCACTAGTAGTTGATTACAGTTGAGATGATTGTCTTTGTGATAATTGTCTGGTTTCCTATTACTTGATGTGTTATATGTGCCAGTATGTTATGTTCTATGTGATAGTGGTAGTAGGAGGGGAATAGTACTGCGATCGGTTGTTAGGACTGAAGGGTAGGTCGGACACCCCAGATATGTGTGACAGCATGTTTATGATATGTTATTGTGTGATAGTAGTAGGGGTGAACTAGTCTGCGTAACCGGGGAATATAGACTGGAGGATAGGTAGGTACCCCAGAATGGACTGACACGGGTAGTCAGCACCCCAGAATTGCTTGACACGGGTAGTCAGCACCCTAGAATGGCTTGACATAGGTAGTTCGGGCACCCCAGGATTGCCCGACACTATGTATGCTTGTATGGTATTTGGTATGTTTGGGGAACTCACTAAGCTTCGTTCTTACTGTTTTTAGTTTTGGTTTCAGTTACCTCTTCAGCTAAGGGAAAGAATCGGCAGGGTAGCAGCGCATTGCACACACATGATTTCCTCTTTAAGATCACTGGGATTGTACTCTTACATTTTACTATTTGATGTTATGGTTTTTGAGACTTGAGATTTGTGGCTTGATGTTTCAAATGATAGTAACTACGTTTTCCATAAACTATTTTTATAAGTGATATAATTAAACAAAAAATTTTGGGTCACCATTTTTGGATGTTACAAGTTGGTATCAGAGCCTTGGTTTGAGGGATTCAGGCACATTGGACTCAAATCGAAGACTTGAAGGATTTTAACAAGAAAAATAGTTATCCAAAATTAAAATAAGGAGTTTTGAGGAAGAAACAAGGTGCGTGATGCGTGCGACCGGCCGAGCTCAGGTAAGTTTTCCCTAAGATACCCATACATGATATATTATGCTACATGATATGATTATGAGAACTGCATGCTAGAGTAGGGCTAAGGATCTAGGGAGGATGCCTTGTATGCCTGTCATGTGATTATGAGAACTGCATGCTAGAATAGGGCTAAGGATCTAGGGATGATGCCTTATACGCCTGTTGTATGAGTTTACTGAACTATATGTTAGGGCTGGTTAGTCAGAAGTATGATAGCCTGATTAGGTTATGCTTAGTAATGGTTACTCAATGCACAAATGCTGCTTGTTTTGTGCTTAATGGGGTTCTTGCTAGCTTTAACTAACTAGCAAGCGAATATGTAATAGTATTCGCAAGCTAGTTAGGGAAAGATGGTAGGGACTCCTGTGCCTCTGATAGCAGAGAGTAGGTCGGAGAATGCCCTAGGAATATCCTAGGATGAGATTAGTTGGAAAGCAGTATTAGTATAAGGGACTTGGTGAAGTCGAAGCAATCCTTGTGGAAAGTATGGATAGATGTGGAAGGTAGTATGGGCCCGTACTATTGGAAGCAGAGGATTCGTACTCAAATCAAGGAGGGCTAAGATGGAACCAGGAAACTTGGAGAGTGTGTGAGACCTCTCGAGGGTATGTATGACCATGACATTTATGTTTTTATTTTCAGTATGGCGATTACACGACATGGAGCACGAGATTCAGGATCTGGGTCAAGATAAAGATCAGGCTCGGGTGCGGGATTCGAGCAGGTTGATGATGGGCTACACGATTTCATCACGTCGGAGATCACGAGAGGTATCCTTGAGGCAACCCCGGTCATTTTCAGGTCAATCAAGGAGGGGATTATTAAGCTGATGGAGGATCGCCTCCGGACATTTAGGAGTGACTTGGCGTCTAGCTAGTCGGGTATGTGTACACTGTCCTTTAAGGACTTCAGGGGGAGTGGTGCACCATACTTTCACGGGGTGAAGGAACCCATTGCAACCAGGAGATGGATCGCAGACATCGAGTCTGCACAGTTGACAAGCATCTTCTCGGAGGGGTCGAAGGTCCGTTTTTCTGCGGGTTATTTGAGGGATAGAGCTAGGGATTAGTGGGAGTCAGTCGGTGACTCACTGGGAGCCCCAACAATTGAGGCTATGACTTGATCAGAGTTTGTGACCAGGTTCAAGGTTGATTTTGAGCCAGCTGTGGAGCTTCAGCAGCTGGCCAGGGAGTTTCTTGACATGAGACAGACTACGGAGTTAGTGGCGGAGATCACGGCCAAGTTCCGAGAGAGGGCCTTGCTGGTACCTCAGTATGCAGGAGATTAGGAGATGCAGAAGACCCCCTATCATGATATGTTGATGGCTAATATTCGGGAGCATGTCAGCTACTCATGTCACACCCACGAACCATGGAGACAAACGACGGAAACGTCCAGGGGTGGATGATGTCATACGTAGTATCACAACAATTGCAGCATAGTAATCAAAGAAAAACACAACCATTACATTACATTATGAATATCTACATATGTTTGAAAGCATAGTTTGTATACATCAAAATGAAACAAAAGTAGAAGACGAGACTCGAAAACACTCCGTGTTCTCCAAAATTTAGCATGGGTACCTGTCTATTGCTGTCCCGAGAATACAAGCGGTTTTGAAAACATATCAGCATAAAGCTGGTGAGTTCATAAGCTTGTTTTTGTAATGAAAACTTGTAACGACCCGCTCCCGGTATGTTAATTTATTGGTAATCGTTGTAAGTTTTGCAAGGGGGACTCGGCGAGTTCATAGCCTGACTCGCCGAGTAGGGTCGTGCCTGTGAGCACGCGTGAGCCGGGGACTCGGCGAGTCCATATCCTGGACTCGGCGAGTCCATCCGTCTGGGTGAAACCCTAAATCCCCGGGTTGCCCACTATTTAAACCACCTTATAGCCCCATTCTCGCCTCCCTCACCCTGAGAACTCAGTGAGAAAACCCTAATCTTCCCTTGAGAGCTTATAAGTGTTTTGGTGCCATTTTGTGAAGGTGTGAAGAAGGAGAAGAAGAAAGAAGCAAGGAAAAGAGTTGTAGTGCAAAGATCCAAGGGCAAATCCGAGTTATTTGAGGTATTTTCGGAGTTCCCCTCTTGTTATATGCTTTAAACTTCCATTAGGGCTCTTCTAAGAGCTAGTTGATGCTTGTTCCAAGCCTTATGTTTGCATGAATGCCTTAATAAGTCGTGATATCTTTAGATCTGAATGATGGGGAGTTGTAGAGCCCAGATCTACTGTCTTTTTGGAGTTACTTTGCATATAAATCATAGATCTACCCATTTTATGTATCTTTTAGCCTTATTTCCCTTATTCATGAGGTTGTGCACGTAAAGTTGGAAACTTTACGTGGTAAATCAGCTTATTGGACTCAGATCTATCAATTGCATGTGTTGGATTCAAACAAAATCGAGTAAAAATCAGTTGCATGGTGGCAACTCGGCGAGTCGGGAACAACGACTCGGCGAGTTGGGCCGCGAGTTCCCGAGTCCTTCATTTTGATCAGTGTCGAGTGAATTCAGTGAGTTAGAGAGTGGACTCAGCGAGTTGAGGGTAGACTCAGTGATGGAGGGACTCGGCGAGTTGTTCATACGACTCGGCGAGTCCAAGGCAATCTTCTTGGGGATCAAGAACAACTCGTCGAGTCTGTTCATCCGACTCGGCGAGTCGGATGAAGATCATCTGAGTTCTTGGATCCAGAGGGTACTCGTCGAGTCGATGCCACACTCGACGAGTATCAGCGTGTAAGAGTTGAGCGGAGCGTCTAGGACTCGGCGAGTTGGGTATCCCGACTCGGCGAGTCAGCCCTGAGTAAGTTGACTTTGACCAAGGGTAAAAGAGTCATTTTACCCTGAGTGTAGTGTTAGTGATTGATCGAGTGTGTTTATGGATTTGTAGCCAAGGAGATTCAGGAGCAGCAGCCGTTAGCTTTCCGAGCCACACACTCATCCGCTAGCTTACGAGGTGAGTTTCCTCCCAGTAGGGACGGGTCTAAGGCCACAATGCCGGCCCGTTCAGTTAATAGTAGTTTCCGGACCTTGGTCCGATATAGTAGTTCGTATGTTTGATGCCTTCGTGGTTCAGACATGTTTTATGTGCTATGTGTATGTGTTTATGTTCCGGGCCACGGCCCGATGCAGTATGCAGTATAAATGGTTATGATATGCTATGCTATATGCAGTCAGTTCCGGACTTTGGTCCGATGCAGTTAGTTCCGGACTTCGGTCCGATGCAGGGGACAAGGTCCCAGTCAGTTCCGGACTTTGGTCCGATGCAGTTAGTTCCGGACTTCGGTCCGATGCAGGGGACAAGGTCCCAGTCAGTTCCGGACTTTGGTCCGATGCAGTTAGTTCCGGACTTCGGTCCGATGCAGGGGACAAGGTCCCAGTCAGTTCCGGACTTTGGTCCGATGCAGTTAGTTCCGGACTTCGGTCCGATGCAGGGGACAAGGTCCCAGTCAGTTCCGGACTTTGGTCCGATGCAGTTAGTTCCGGACTTCGGTCCGATGCAGGGGACAAGGTCCCAGTCAGTTCCGGACTTTGGTCCGATGCAGTTAGTTCCGGACTTCGATCCGATGCAGGGGACAAGGTCCCAGTCAGTTCCGGACTCTGGTCCGATGCAGATAGTTCCGGACTTCGGTCCGATGCAGGGGACAAGGTCCCAGTCAGTTCCGGACTTTGGTCCGATGCAGTTTCCGGGCCTCGGCCCGATGCAGAGGGCAAGGCCCAATATGTGTTTATGTATTATTGTATGGTATGTGGTAATTTGGGGGAGCTCACTAAGCTTCGTGCTTACAGTTTCAGTTTTGGTTTCAGGTAGTTCCGCAAGCAAAGGGAGGAGCTCTGGATGACGGCATCGCACACACCACCGCCTCAGATTTAGCCTGGGATTGATTTAGATGTTGATCTGATGTAGTAAGATATAGTTTTCCGCAGAGTATTTCATTATGTTTGGGAATACATCACGTATGGTTTTATTATATGATGCTCTGATTGCAGTTTTGATTATATTAAAAACAAAATTTTTGGGTCGTATTTTTGGGTCGTTTCAAGTTGGTATCAGAGCCCTGGTTTGAGGGATTCGGATACACTCTCGGGTGTATCTGAACTCAAACTAAAGGGAAATAAAAGATTTTTAATAAAATGTTTTTACAAAAGAATTTTGAAAACACTTAGAAGGAAAAGAATTGTTTTAAGATAGAGGTGTGTGCATGCGGTCAACCGAGCTCAAGTAAGTACTCCCAAATTACCCATACAAGTTATTTGTTCAATTTCAGTTCAGTAGAACAGCATGCTAGAATAGGACTAAGGATCTAAGATAATGCCTTATGTGCCTGCTTTATGTGTTCAGTTTTATGAGAATTGCATGCTAGTATTGAGTAGACAGCAGTAGGATAGCCTGTTAGGGTTATGCCTGGTAGCACGAGCTTAGCATTGTATGCTAGTGTAGTTTCTCGTTATGAGAATAGTTTTGCCTGAGTATGTCTCCTTTATCCGAATGCTGCTTGCTTTGTGCTTTGTGGGACTCCGAGTAATGGGAGTTAGCCATTAGGTGGACACGTCACACCACATGTAATCAGGTTTGAATAATCCCAGAGTGCTGGAACTGGCCCTACTGCGCAGCTCTTGTTTGAGTCCAACCGTTGTAGGGACGGATCTTTTACTTGAAGGATTATCCGACCCTCATCACATGTGATGGTGTTCAGGTAATGGCCAACTGGCAGTGCAAGGAGACCTACAGCAGCTGAGGACCAGTCGTATTGAGCTCGAGTTTTCTCTAGGGCAAGTCTAGGGTGAGAGTAGCAGAAAATAGCAGCGGTAGAAGTGACTTGGGGAAGTCGAGGCAGTTCTTGAGGAAAGTACGGATAGATGTGGAAGGTAGTAGGGGCCCATACTACTGGAAACAGAGGATCCGTACTCGAATCAAGGAAGGCCAAGATTAGACCAGGAAGCTAGTAGTCGTATTATGATCCCTTGAAAATATTTCAATGTTCTGATATTGTTATGATATGTGTCAGAATGGTAGTTTTGCGTCCGAGGCCAGCAGCCGGCAGTTCAGATGCCGGGGGAGGATCAGGATCGGGATCCGACCCGGAGGTCGGACAGATGGATGAGCAGACCAGAGAGTTCCTTTCCTCTGAGATTACTCGCATCATACTTGAGCAGACTCCTGTGATCTTCGGTTCGATCAAGGAGGGCATTTTGGAGATGATGGATGAGAGACTGAGTACTTTCCGTACTGAGATGGCGGCCGTGATGGGGTCGCGCACACTCACTTTCAGGGAGTTCAGGGCGTGCGGGGCTCCTGACTACCACGGGGCACGGGACCCCATAGCAAGTACCAGGTGGTTGGCGGATGTGGCCAACGCATTCCGCACTAGCAGATGTCCCGAGGGGGACAAGGTCAGATTGGCGTCCTGCCTCCTGAAGGACAGGGCACGTGACTGGTGGGAGGAGGTAGGACATACCATCGGGGATGATGCGGCATTGGATGCCATGACCTGGGCTGATTTTTCTACCAGGTTCAGAGCGGAGTTCGCACCGGTCATTGAGGTGCAACAGTTAGCCAGGGAGTTCCAGGATCTTACCCAGACTACCGAGACAGTGGCGGAGATCACCGCCAAGTTCAGGGAGCGGGCCCTTCTTGTTCCACAGTATGCAGCAGACGAGGAGATGAAGAAGGCCCGTTATCACGAGATGTTGCGGAGCGACATTCGTATGTTTGTGAGCCGGTCCAGTTGCAAAACACTGGACGACATGATTGCTAGAGCCAGAGAGAGGGAGATTGATCTCGAGATGGAGAGGAAGAGGAAACCGGAGGCGGTTTCGGGTACAGGCAGTGTGGGCAAAAAGCCCAAGGTTTCAGATCACAGGTCCAGGGGTCAGCAGAGCCACGGTCGGTGTGGCAAGTGTGGGAGGTTGCACGAGGGGGCGTGCAAGGCAGGGAGTTCCGGCTGCTACAAGTGTGGTCGGACCGGGCATATGAGTAGGGATTGTACGGCCCCTGCCACTACGGTTACGGCATCGGATCTGATTTGCTTCCAGTGCAATCAGAGGGGACACAAAAGGTCCCAGTGTCCCAGTTTAGCTGCAGCAGGGAAGGTGCATGCACCCGCCCCTGCCACTTTGAGGATCACGGATGGCCGTCAGGGCCGAACTGATGCGCCAGTGGCGAAGAGCAGGGCATTTCAGATGACGGCAGAGGAGGCGCGAGCGACTCCTGATGTGGTGACGGGGTCGTTCTCGGTGAACGGCATCCCTGCTTTGGTATTGTTTGACTCGGGGGCCACCCGATCATTTGTATCGCTTGCGCTAAGCAAGAGATTTAGCATAGCTCCAGGGGAGCTGGATTGTCCATTAGAGGTTGAGATAGCAGATGACAGGACCGTGAGGGTCGACAGAGTATGCAGAGGATGTTCCCTTCAGATATTTGAGGAGCAGTTTCCAGTGGATTTGGTTCCGATTCCCCTGCGCGGGAATAAAGTCATTATGGGCATGGATTGGTTGAGCCCCAATGGAGCAGTGATTGATTGTGAACTTCAGCTAGTGAGGGTTCGCACTCCCGGTGGGGGAGAGATAGTGATTCAGGGCGAGAGGCCCCAGCAAGGATTGACCTTCTGCTCTGCCGCTAGGGCGAGACGCTACGTTCAGCAGGGTTGCGCCGGTTACGTAGCCTACGTCTTGGATGCCCGGGATAAGGGCAAGACGACGATCGATGATGTTCCTATTGTTCGAGATTACCCGGATGTGTTTCCCGAGGATTTGCTGGGGATACCTCCTGAGAGGCAGGTTGAGTTCAGGATCGACCTGGTTCCTGGTGCGGCTCCGATAGCCAAAGCACCATATCGACTTGCTCCCCCTGAGATGCAGGAGTTGTCTACACAGCTTCAGGAGCTGTTAGACAAGGGTTTCATTCGACCGAGCAGTTCGCCTTGGGGAGCGCCGATCTTATTTGTGAGGAAGAAAGACGGGTCGCATCGGATGTGTATTGATTACCGGGAGTTGAACAAGGTAACGGTGAAGAACCGTTACCCACTTCCGAGGATAGATGACTTGTTTGATCAGCTCCAGGGAGCGTCTTGGTTCTCCAAGATCGACCTACGCTCCGGATACCACCAGATGAGGGTCAGGGATGAGGATGTACAGAAGACTGCTTTCAGGACCCGGTATGGTCATTATGAGTTTGTGGTGATGCCATTTGGGCTCACCAATGCCCCAGCCGCGTTCATGGATCTCATGAACCGCGTGTGTAGACCGATGCTGGATCGGTCAGTGATAGTGTTCATCGATGACATCTTGGTGTATTCTAAGACGCAGGGTCAGCACGAGGAGCATCTGCGGGAAGTGTTGGAGACTTTGAGGGGGGAGAGACTGTTCGCTAAGTTCTCCAAGTGCGAGTTCTGGTTGCGCGAGGTGCAGTTTCTTGGGCATCTCGTTAACCAGAAGGGTATTTTGGTTGACCCGGCCAAGATTGAGGCCGTGATGCAGTGGGAGGTCCCGAGGTCTCCATCTGAGATTCGGAGCTTCCTAGGATTGGCAGGGTGTTATCGGAGGTTTATTCAGGATTTCTCCAAGATAGCAGTGCCGCTCACCCGACTAACCAAGAAGTCGGTAGTTTTTCGTTGGGGGCCTGAGCAGCAGGCGGCGTTCGAAACTCTCAGGCAGAGATTGTGCGAGGCTCCGATCCTTACCTTGCCAGAGGGCGTTGAGGATTTCGTGGTCTATTGTGATGCTTCGATCACAGGTATGGGAGCAGTGTTGATGCAGCGAGGCCATGTGGTGGCTTATGCTTCGAGACAGTTGAAGCCTCACGAGGCTAATTATCCTACCCATGACTTGGAGCTGGGGGCAGTTGTATTTGCCCTCAAGATTTGGAGACATTATCTGTATGGGGTCCGCTGTACTATCTACACGGACCACAAGAGTTTGCGATACCTTATGGATCAGCCTAGTTTGAATATGAGACAGAGGAGATGGTTGGACGTGCTAAAGGACTATGACTGTGAGATCCTGTATCATCCAGGGAAGGCCAACGTGGTGGCCGATGCCCTGAGCCGCAAGGTGTCGGCGGCCCCTATCAGGGATCTGTGTATGAGGATGACGGTAATCACTCCTTTATTGGAGCGGATTAAGGAGGCTCAGATGGAGGGTCTCAAGGAGGAGAGGCAGAAGTGCGAGAGGATAGTGGGTCGAGTAGCTTCGTTCGACTACGACAGTCGGGGTTTGATGACGCTTCATGGTAGGGTGTGGGTACCGTACTGGGGTGGGGTACGGCAGGTATTGATGGACGAGGCTCATAAGTCTCGATTTTCTATCCATCCAGGGGCGACGAAGATGTATCGGGATCTTCGACCTGATTATTGGTGGCCCTGCATGAAGCGGGACGTCGCTTGGTACGTTGAGAGGTGCCTGACCTGCCGAAAGGTCAAGGCGGAGCACCAGAGACCTCACGGCAAGATGCAGCCGTTGGATATTCCCGTGTGGAAATGGGAGGACATCACCATGGATTTTATCACCAAACTTCCCAGGACCGCACGTGGGGTAGATTCGATATGGGTAGTGGTGGATCGGCTGACGAAGAGTGCCCATTTTATTCCGATCCAGGAGAGTATATCGGCGGAAAGGTTAGCCGATATCTATGTGCGAGAGATTGTGGCACGTCATGGAGTGCCGGTATCGGTAGTGTCGGACCGAGATGTTCGCTTCACGTCCAGATTCTGGAAGCGGTTCCACGACGAGATGGGTACTCGTCTCCATTTCAGCACCGCTTTTCATCCTCAGACTGACGGGCAGAGCGAGAGGACGATCCAGACTCTCGAGGACATGCTTAGGGCATGTGTTCTGGATTTTGGGGGCTGTTGGGATACGTATCTTCCCTTAGCGGAATTCTCGTATAACAACAGCTATCATGCGAGCATTGATCGACCTCCTTTTGAGATGTTGTATGGCAGGAAGTGCAGGACCCCGATTTGTTGGGGCGAGGTCGGTCAGCGGGTCATGGGGAGCACCGAAGTGGTGCTCAAGACGACGGAACTGATCCAGCAGGTCCGTAGTAGACTGCAGACTGCGCAGAGTCGGCAGAAGAGCTACGCCGACAGGAGGCGTTCAGACTTGGAGTTCCAGGTGGGAGACATGGTTCTTCTGAAAGTCTCACCTTGGAAAGGTGTCATCAGGTTCCGGAAGAGGGGCAAATTGGGCCCCAGATTTATTGGTCCTTTCAGGGTTTTGGCCCGGGTGGGTCGGGTTGCTTATCGATTAGATCTCCCTGAAGAGCTTAGTCAGATCCACAACACTTTCCATGTGTCTCAGTTGAGGAAGTGTTTGGTGGATGAATCAGCAGTTGTTCCCCTAGAGGACATTCAGGTCAATAGTGGCCTAAATTATATCGAGATGCCGGTCGCGATTCTGGATCGGAAGATCAAGACCTTGAGGAACAAGGTAGTTCAGCTAGTGAAGGTGCAGTGGCAGCACCGGAAGGGGTCTGAATGGACGTGGGAGACTGAGGAGGAAATGAGAGCGCACTACCCGGAGTTATTTGCAGACCCAGCCGTAGCAGACTTCGAGGACGAAGTCTAAAACAAGTGGGGGAGAATTGTAACGACCCGCTCCCGGTATGTTAATTTATTGGTAATCGTTGTAAGTTTTGCAAGGGGGACTCGGCGAGTTCATAGCCTGACTCGCCGAGTAGGGTCGTGCCTGTGAGCACGCGTGAGCCGGGGACTCGGCGAGTCCATATCCTGGACTCGGCGAGTCCATCCGTCTGGGTGAAACCCTAAATCCCCGGGTTGCCCACTATTTAAACCACCTTATAGCCCCATTCTCGCCTCCCTCACCCTGAGAACTCAGTGAGAAAACCCTAATCTTCCCTTGAGAGCTTATAAGTGTTTTGGTGCCATTTTGTGAAGGTGTGAAGAAGGAGAAGAAGAAAGAAGCAAGGAAAAGAGTTGTAGTGCAAAGATCCAAGGGCAAATCCGAGTTATTTGAGGTATTTTCGGAGTTCCCCTCTTGTTATATGCTTTAAACTTCCATTAGGGCTCTTCTAAGAGCTAGTTGATGCTTGTTCCAAGCCTTATGTTTGCATGAATGCCTTAATAAGTCGTGATATCTTTAGATCTGAATGATGGGGAGTTGTAGAGCCCAGATCTACTGTCTTTTTGGAGTTACTTTGCATATAAATCATAGATCTACCCATTTTATGTATCTTTTAGCCTTATTTCCCTTATTCATGAGGTTGTGCACGTAAAGTTGGAAACTTTACGTGGTAAATCAGCTTATTGGACTCAGATCTATCAATTGCATGTGTTGGATTCAAACAAAATCGAGTAAAAATCAGTTGCATGGTGGCAACTCGGCGAGTCGGGAACAACGACTCGGCGAGTTGGGCCGCGAGTTCCCGAGTCCTTCATTTTGATCAGTGTCGAGTGAATTCAGTGAGTTAGAGAGTGGACTCAGCGAGTTGAGGGTAGACTCAGTGATGGAGGGACTCGGCGAGTTGTTCATACGACTCGGCGAGTCCAAGGCAATCTTCTTGGGGATCAAGAACAACTCGTCGAGTCTGTTCATCCGACTCGGCGAGTCGGATGAAGATCATCTGAGTTCTTGGATCCAGAGGGTACTCGTCGAGTCGATGCCACACTCGACGAGTATCAGCGTGTAAGAGTTGAGCGGAGCGTCTAGGACTCGGCGAGTTGGGTATCCCGACTCGGCGAGTCAGCCCTGAGTAAGTTGACTTTGACCAAGGGTAAAAGAGTCATTTTACCCTGAGTGTAGTGTTAGTGATTGATCGAGTGTGTTTATGGATTTGTAGCCAAGGAGATTCAGGAGCAGCAGCCGTTAGCTTTCCGAGCCACACACTCATCCGCTAGCTTACGAGGTGAGTTTCCTCCCAGTAGGGACGGGTCTAAGGCCACAATGCCGGCCCGTTCAGTTAATAGTAGTTTCCGGACCTTGGTCCGATATAGTAGTTCGTATGTTTGATGCCTTCGTGGTTCAGACATGTTTTATGTGCTATGTGTATGTGTTTATGTTCCGGGCCACGGCCCGATGCAGTATGCAGTATAAATGGTTATGATATGCTATGCTATATGCAGTCAGTTCCGGACTTTGGTCCGATGCAGTTAGTTCCGGACTTCGGTCCGATGCAGGGGACAAGGTCCCAGTCAGTTCCGGACTTTGGTCCGATGCAGTTAGTTCCGGACTTCGGTCCGATGCAGGGGACAAGGTCCCAGTCAGTTCCGGACTTTGGTCCGATGCAGTTAGTTCCGGACTTCGGTCCGATGCAGGGGACAAGGTCCCAGTCAGTTCCGGACTTTGGTCCGATGCAGTTAGTTCCGGACTTCGGTCCGATGCAGGGGACAAGGTCCCAGTCAGTTCCGGACTTTGGTCCGATGCAGTTAGTTCCGGACTTCGGTCCGATGCAGGGGACAAGGTCCCAGTCAGTTCCGGACTTTGGTCCGATGCAGTTAGTTCCGGACTTCGGTCCGATGCAGGGGACAAGGTCCCAGTCAGTTCCGGACTCTGGTCCGATGCAGATAGTTCCGGACTTCGGTCCGATGCAGGGGACAAGGTCCCAGTCAGTTCCGGACTTTGGTCCGATGCAGTTTCCGGGCCTCGGCCCGATGCAGAGGGCAAGGCCCAATATGTGTTTATGTATTATTGTATGGTATGTGGTAATTTGGGGGAGCTCACTAAGCTTCGTGCTTACAGTTTCAGTTTTGGTTTCAGGTAGTTCCGCAAGCAAAGGGAGGAGCTCTGGATGACGGCATCGCACACACCACCGCCTCAGATTTAGCCTGGGATTGATTTAGATGTTGATCTGATGTAGTAAGATATAGTTTTCCGCACAGTATTTCATTATGTTTGGGAATACATCACGTATGGTTTTATTATATGATGCTCTGATTGCAGTTTTGATTATATTAAAAACAAAATTTTTGGGTCGTATTTTTGGGTCGTTTCAAAACTAGTCAATGAATTTTTGAAAATAATTCAGTTTCATTATAGGTAAATATCATTTGTATCAAGAACCCCGGTAACCACCGATAGGTAAAATGTATTTTGTTTGAAAGCCCAGGTTACCACCAGTATATATATAGTATGTTCTATTTTGAAAACCTGGCTACTGCCAGTATGTAGAATGTTCTGTTTGACGGGGAAAATCCCTTATGTTCCCAGCTATACTTGTTTTTTTTGCTTTAATGGTTCCGAAAATGTAAGGCATAAGTATCACACTTATGTTATTAAAGCAATTGTTTATAAGAGGAATATTATTATTACGTAAAACAGTCATACAATTGGCGAGTTTTATGACCATTCTTAAACTTGATATGACAGGAAACGGACGTCGATATCCTTCATAACATTTGTCACCCGTAGACCTGCCGGTCCAACTGTAGCTAGCAACCAGGTGCAGGATAGTCAGTCTCGTATAGCTCTATACATAAAAGCCACGCTTTCCCTCCAGGAAATTCTGGTTCGTAAGGGTAGTCATCCACTTAGGTTATGTTGTAAGCGCCCAAGGGCGTGTCTCCCAATTAAGTTGACGACTTCACGAGTAATAATATGTAAGTGTACTGAACTTTCGTATGAAAATCCGATGTATGTTTTTGTGGAGTAAAAACAATTATACTAAAATAATTATTCACTGTTGTACTCTTGTAGTAACGTAGGATATAAACTAAATCTGTCATAGTTTATGTATTCAACTGCGTATGTAGTTTGTATCTATATAACTGGTTATGAAATCCCCAAACTATACCTATTACAGTTTGATTGTATTGTTATGTTTGTGAAATTAATTGTTCTGAAAACTTATGCAGTTAAGTTTAGAAAATGTCCCTTACGCTCCGCATAACACAAAGGGGTAAAATATCTAAATATTTTAAGAAACTCGTTAGTTGGCATAATTGCATGAGTTTATCTTGTTGAAAAGTGTTATGTTTGGCTTGTATCCCCCCTGAAAACTTTTATAAATCATAAAAGTGTAGGAGTATGAACTCACTGTTTAACGTAGAATTCGTTTGTAAGTTGATAGGAATGTTGAGTGTCAAATGGAACCTCGGATACAAACATGTCCTATTTAACATATAGAAGCACATATATGTATTAGGTTAGGGTGTAACACTATTAGTTATGGAAGGGAAACCACCTTAGAAACTAGGAAACACTTGAAACTAAGTGTTAGAATCACACGTGATTGAAGGAGAGGAGTTTGCGGCCGTAATCAGGGGTGTATGGTCATGGGTTTGCGGTCCAACAGGGTTTTCGGTCCAGGAGTTTACGGCCCAGGTGTTTACGGCCTATGGGTTTACGGCCCATGAGTTTACTGTCATAAACACTTGATGAGAGATACGATTTTGGTGTTTTAAGGTCATTTCTAGCATCATGGAAATGTTCTAAGCCTCGTGCATAGCTAAAATGGGTGTTTAAGGTCAATCCTTGACCAATTACAAGGGTTTACGGCCAATGAGGGGTGTACGGCCGTACATAGGGTTTACGGCCGTAAACACTTCGTTTTCATGCTTTATGAGTCGATTTCCAGATGAAAATTGAAGGTTCCTAATAGATACCAAGCATAGGAGATAGTTACTTACTATTAGGAAGCTTGGAATGAGATTTTTAGCCACCAAGAACTAGTATCTGTTCTTGGTGTTCCTGGTGAGAGAGAAGATCTAGAAAATGATGAAATTTATGAGATAAGACATGGATTCATGACTATAATAAGGATTTGCAACAACATTCAAGGTGGTAAAACACTTACATCTTGAAGATCTTGGAGAGAATTCGATGGTAGAGAGAGTAGACAGAGAAAGCTTATGAGGTGTGTGTAAAGTGGTAAAATGAAGGCCTAGCATCCCTTATATAGGGGTGAGTTTTCGGCCAAGGGGGTGGGGTGGGGGTGTACGGCCGTAAACTCGAGTTAGCGGCCGTACACTCCTCTCGAAGGGGTGTTTGACCCGGATGCTATGCTTTGACTTAGAATACCTCTTTTTTGAACCCAAAACTTGATTGGACCGAGCTTAGAATATTTAATTAGGCTCAAAATAATGTTGGAAAGAGCATAAATAAATTCCAAATTGATTTATTTTTAACGGTTTGAATGGAAGAAATTTCGGGTTGGCACAACTCAGCCTGCCCGACCCTGGAGTCCATGATTGCCAGGGTGAGGGAGAGGGAGATTAACTTAGACTACCTCAAGAAGAGGAAGGCAGAGACGGAGTAGGTTACTGGGGTTTTGGGGAAGAACCCCAAGGGATCCGACACGAGGTCGAAGGGCCAGACGGGACAGAGCCATTGCAGGAAATGCGGCAGGCCGCATGATGGAGCTTGTAAAGCGAGATCATCAGGATGATACAAGTGCGGAAACACAAGGCACTTTGGCAGGGATTGTACTGCCCCTGTCCCCACTGTTCAGACATCAGACCTGATTTTCTTACATTGCAATCAGAGGGGCCATAAAAAGGCTAATTGCCCTAGATTGATAGCAGCAGCAGCGCCAGTGGTGGCGTCGACTCCAGCAATTTCATGAGTTACGGATGGCCGGAAGGTCAAGCCAAAGGTTCCAGCGGTGAGGAGCCGAGCGTTTCAGCTGACAGCCGAGGAGGTACACGCCGCACCCGATGTGGTGAAGAGTATAGTTTCTTCTCCCTAACTTTTATTCTATGTCGCTTGTAATATTGATGTATTATGTTATATGTTTTTCTTCAGATCGTTCCATGTGAAAAATATCCTAGTTCATGTGTTGTTTGATTCGGGTGCTACCCGGTCATTTGTCTCTCTTGTGCTTAGTAAGAGGTTTCCTGAGTCTTCAGGCATGTTTGATTGGCCTCTAGAGGTTGAGATTACGGACAACCGATCAGTGCGAGCATCAGAGGTTTTTAGGGATTATGTTTTGAGACTGTTTGTGGATCGCTACTTGGTAGAGTTGGTTCCCATACCATTGCGGGAGAACAAGGTTATTATCGGCATGGATTGGTTGAGCCCCATCGCGGCGGTGATCGACTACGTGCAGCAGTTGGTCCGGGTCAGGACCCCAAGTGGGGGAGAGCTGGTGATTCAGGGCAAGAGGCCACAGCGTACACCAGCCTTATCTTCAACTGCGAGAGTTAGGCAATATCTCCAGTAGGGGTGCGCAGGGTATGTCGCCTATGTTTTGGATACCCGGGACACGAGCGAGGCAACGATGAGTGGCCTGCCAGTGGTATGACAGTATGTGGATGTATGTCCAGAGGAGTTGCCTGGGATACCTCCAGAGAGGCAGGTAGAGTTCAAGATCGACCTAGTCCTTGGTGCGGCTCCGATATCCAAGGCACCGTATAGGTTGGCTCCTCCTGAGATGTAGGAGTTGTTTACACAGCTGCAAGAGCTGTTAGACAAAGGATTCATTAGACCGAGCAGTTCACCTTGGGGAACCCCGATACTATTTGTGAAAAAGAAGGACAGGTAGCATCGGATGTGTATATATTACCAGGATCTGAATAAGGTAATAGTGTAGAACCATTACCCACTCCTGAGGATTGATGACCTCTTTAACTAGCTTTAGGGAGCATCTTGGTTCTCCAAGATCGATTTGCGTTCGGGTTATCATCAGATGTGGGTCAGAGAGGAGGATGTGCAAAAGACTGCTTTTCGGACACGATATGGTCACTTTAAGTTCATGGTCATGCCTTTTGGGCTCACCAATGCTCCTACCGCGTTCATGGATCTCAAGAACCGCGTGTGTCGACCGATGTTGGATTGGTCTATGATAATTTTTATTGATGACATCTTGGTCTATTCCAAGACATGGGAGCAGCACGAGGAGCACTTGCGAGAGGTATTGGATACTCTTAGGAGCGAGAGCTTATATGATAAGTTCTCCAAGTGTGAGTTCTGGTTGCGTGAGGTGCAATTTCTTGGGCACCTTGTCAACCAAAATGGGATTTCAGTTAACCCGGCCAAAGTGGAGTCCATGATGGGGTGGGAGGTTCCGAGGTCTCCATCTGAGATTCGGAGCTTCCTGGGATTGGTAGGTTACTATCGGATATTTATTCAAGACTTCCCCAAGATAGTCGTGCGTCTGACCCGGTTAATAAGGAAAGTCGTGGTCTTTCGTTAGGGGCCAGAGCAGCAGTCTGCATTCGAGACGCTGAGAACGAGATTGTGCAAGGCGATAATCTTATCCCTACCAAAGGGCGTGAATGATTTTGTGGTATATTGCGATGTGTCCATCTTGGGTTTGGATAAACGCATGATTTGGAGTTGGGGGCAGCTTTTTTCACCCTCAAGATTTGGTGTCATTACCTCTATGGGGTCTGTTGTACTATTTACACGAACCATAAGAATTTGAGGTATCTCATGGATCAGTCAAATCTGAATATGAGGCATCGTCGGATAGCTAGATGTGGTAAAGGATTACAATTGTGAGATCCTCTACCACCTGGGGAAGGAAAATGTTGTAGCCGATATGCTTAGCCGCAAGGTAGCACCGATCAGAGATGTTTGTTTGAGGATGACGGTGGTGACCCCGCTTTTGGAGCAGATTTGAGAGGCCCAAAAGGAGGTCATAAAGGAGGAACACCGTAAGAGTGAGCGTCTTGTAGGTCAGGTTTCCTCCTTCGAATATGACAGTCGTGGATTGTTGAATCTACATTGTAGGTTGTGGGTCCCATATCATGGGGGTGTGCGCCAGGTATTGATGGATGAGGCATACAAATCCAGGTTTTCTATCCATCTTGGGGCGACGAACATGTACAGGGATCTTCGCCTCGATTATTGGTGGCCTTACATGAAGAGGGACGTAGCTTGGTTTGTCAAGAGATGCTTGACCTGCATGAAGGTCAAGGCCGAGCATCAGAGACCTCACGGCAAGACCGAACCATTGGATATTCCTTTATGGAAATGGGAAGATATTACTATGGATTTCATCACGAAACTTCCCAGGACCACACGGAAAGTGGATTCAATTTTGGTCATAGTGGATCAGTTGACCAAGAGCGCCCATTTCATTCTGATTCAGGAGAGCATTTCAGCCAAGAAATTGGCCGACATCTACATCAGAGAGGTAGTAGCTTGGCACGGGGTGCCAGTTTTGGTGATTTCTGATAGAGATGTACGGTTCACTTCCAGATTCTGGAAGAAGTTTCACGACGAGTTGGATACTCATCTACATTTTAGCACCGCTTTTCACCTGCAGACGGGTGGTCAGAGTAGCGGGCCATCCAGACTCTGGAGGATATGTTGCGGGCGTGTGTTTTAGACTTTGGAGGTAGTTGGGACGCTTACCTCCCCTTGGTAGAGTTTTCCTATAATAACAACTATCACGTGAGTATCGACCGTCCTCCCTTCGAGATGTTGTATAGGAGGAAGTGCAGGACCCCGATAAGCTGGGGTGAGGTTGGACAGAGGGTCATGGGGAGTATCGAAGTTGTACTCAAGACTACCCAGAGGATCCAACAGGTTCGAAGTAGGCTCCAGACTGCTCAAAATCGGCAGAAAAGCTATGTCGATAGGCATCATTTGGACCTGGAGTTCCAGGTCGGGGATATGGTGCTTCTAAAGGTGTCGCCTTGGAAGGGCCTCATTCGGTTCAGGAAGCGGGGCAAGTTGGGCCCCAGGTACATTGGACCTTTCAGGGTTGTAGCCCGGGTCGGCAAGGTGGCATATAGGTTGGATCTGTCAGCCAAACTCGGTCAAATTCACAGTACGTTTCACATCTCCCAGTTGTAGAAGTGCTTGGTGGACGACTCGGCAATGGTACCTTTGGAGGATATTCAGGTGGATGACAGTCTGAACTACATTGAGCGGCCAGTAGAGATCCTCGACAGAATGCCAGAGGATCTGAGGAACAAGAGGGTAGAACTAGTGAAGGTGCAATGGCAGCACCGGAAGGGCTCGGAATGGACTTGGGAGTCGGAGGATGAGATGACGGAGCCTTACCCCGAGCTTTTTCCGGATTCAGCAGCAGACTTCGAGGACGAATTTTAAAGTAAGTGGGGGATATTTGTAACACCCGGTTCCTGGTATGTGAGTTTTTAATTTAAAATGAACTCATGTGTTGCTCTGGGACTCGGTGAGTTGGAGGCTCAACTCATCGAGTAGACTCGACATTCATTGGGGATTTAAGTGACCTACTCGACGAGTAGGAGCTGTCTGGATAAAACCCTAAAATTTAGGGTTGGCACCCTATTTAAACAACTTATAATGCCCAACTCATCCCCCATTTCTCCTTCCAACCAAGAGAAAACCCTAACTCGAAACCCTAGCCATTTTTGAGTGTTCTCAAGCTTGTTGGTGCTTTCTCTTTGTGTTTTGAAGTTGGAAAGGAGGAAGAAAGCTTGGGAGTTCTAGTAGAAGCAAGAAGATCGAAAGGTTTTGCCCCATTCTCAGTTTATTAAAGGTAAAAAGATGGAACCTTTAACATTTATCTCTTAGATCTTGATTTGGGGCCATTTCTACCCTTTTTGTGAGCATAGTGTACCCATAATCGGATTGTGCATGTGTGATTGGTGTTAAACTACAGATCTGGGATCATTGGGGGTCCTTATGGCATAAAGGGGCCAACTTTGTTGCCATAAGCACCCCATGCACCTTGTGGACTTCTTTCTATGGTCTTTTGGGTCAAAAACCCCATGCATGGGCATCAAGTTCGTAGCTTTACGTATGAAATAGACCCTAGGAAGTCAGATCTATGGTTTTGATGCATTAAGAGCCATTATAATCGACTATATAGTTTTGGACATAGAGGGACTCAGCGATTCGTTCAAGGGACTTGGCGAGTCGGGCCATGTTCCTCATCAAATCATTTTTGTTGAGGGGCCAAACACTAAGATAAAGGAATCCCAGTTGTCTAGGCTCAATTGGGGCCTGTAAATCATGGAACTCGGCGAGTGGATGAACAGACTCAATGAGTTCAAGGCAATGTCCCAACCACATGAAGACGGACTCGACGATTTCAAGAAGAACTCGGCGAGTCATAGAGTAAACACCTTCATACCGATAAAGATGAACTCGACGAGTTCAAGAACAAACTCAGCTAGTCGGTTGAAGATAGTCTTACGTGTTGCTAAAGGCGAACTCGTCGGGCTCTTGCTAGACTCGAGGAGTAGGGACGGGATTATGGAATTAGGTGGACATGAGGACTCGGCGAGTTGGCGGACCAACTCAGCAAGTCGAATCAACCAAAGCTGACTTTAACCAAGGTTTTGATTTTCACTTTGACTTGGATTTGAGTGACCCTTGTAAGGGTTATGAGTATGAGTTGATAACTTAGAAAAACTATCGTGCAGGGATTTAGGAGTCAGGGAGAGTCGATTTTCACACTGAGGACAGTGCAGACACTACACGACATTGAGGTGAGTTACCTTCCAGTAGAAGTGGGTCTAAGGCACCAAGGTCGACCCACTAGTAGTTGATTATAGTTGAGATGATTTTCTTTGTGATAATTGTCTGGTTTTCTATTAATTGATGTGCTCTATGTGTCAGTATGTTATGTTCTATGTGATAGTGGTAGTAAGAGGGGAATAGTCCCCTGATCGGTTGTTAGAACCGAAGGGTAGGTCGGACACCCCAGATATGTCTGACAACGTGTTTATTATATGTTATTATGTGATAGTAGTAGGGGTGAAATAGTCCCCGTGACTGGGTGAGATAGACAGGAGGGTAGGCAGGCACCCCAGGATGGCCTGACACGGGTAGTCAGCACCCCATAACGGCTTGACACGGGTAGTCAGCACCCTACAATGGCTTTACATGGGTAGGTCGGGCACCCCAAGATTGCTCGGCAATATTTATGATTGTGTGGTATTTGGTATGTTGGGGGAACTCACTAAGCTTCGTACTTATAGTTTTTAGTTTTGGCTTCAGGTACCTTTTCGGCTAAGGGGAAAGAGTCGGCAAGGTAGTAGCACATCGCACACACATGATTTTCGTTTTAAGAACCCTGGGATTATACTCTGACATTTTACTATTTGATGTTATGGTTTTCGATACTTGAGATTTGTGACTTGATGTTTGACATGATAGTAACTATGTTTTCTATAAACTATTTTTATAAATGATATAATTAAATAAAAAATTTTGTGTCTCGATTTTGGGATGTTATAAATCCTTAAAAATTAGCTTATTGTGCTAGGAATAAACTAAATAAGCTAATTTTAATAAGCATCTCCCCCTTGCTTATTGATTATTTCTTATTCCCACCACAAATAAGCTAATAAGCTAATCCAAACACTTGTATGTTCAAAAACCTTTATCAATTGGCGGGAGGTTTTAAATTATACCCGCCAAAAAACCTTTATCCGTTTTCTCAGTCAAATCCCTAATTCTATGTTCAAATGCTAATCTTTATTGTATTCTCAATTAGATGGAATGAATAGTAGAGAGGATTATGTTGTATATAATTGCCCCAATTTTCACGAAGTTTAGAGAAATCAATGGAAGACTCCCAGTCGGATTTGAAGATTTTCAGCGTTCAGATAGTGTCAATTAATGTCTCCTCTAATTCCATGCCTTGATCTCTATTACAGTAGCTTTCAAGGTATCTCTGCTCATGAACTATATTTTATTTATCTCATCTTGAGTCATAACTTTTCTACACTCTTACAAGTGTCTCCATTTACCATGGTACTATGCGCTATCGTGTTGGAAATTTGATGCGGCTATTTGTACTTAACCGATTCATCAACACAAAGTTTGAAGTTTTCCAATTCCTCTAAAGAGACGCATGCACTTTGCATTCGTACCACATAAGTTACTCCCAATACAACACACAAAGCCTTTATTTTAAATAACTCCAAATGAATGTTCAAGTATTAAAGTTGATGATATGATAATTGAAATGGCTTGTTTACACCATAAAAGTACACCAATTGTACGATATAAAATAGTGAGGGTCTCTGTTACTTATATTTCTAAATGTGCAGGTGGGAAGGTGAATGAGGTTCCTGTGATTAGAGTATATGGGTCAACACCAGCTGGTCAGAAGACATGTTTGCATATTCATCAAGCAAGTTTCTCATATTGATCCTCTAAAAACTTCGGAGTTTATGAGGAAATGCAATTTAGTAGATACTTATGGTTGACAATGTAGAATCAAGTTTCACTTTTTGATACAGGGTGTTGTTTTTATTTTATTGATATTTGTCAAATAGCTATTGAGTATGATAGGTATGAAGTATCTTGATTATGATGCAGGCTTTACCATATCTATATCTTCCTTGTTCGGATATAGTTCATCAACCTGACCAAGAAGGTATTGCACATATTCTTAATGGCATTGATGTCATTAAATTCTTTCTCAATTGCTAATATAGGAGCAATATATAATCATCTTTTTGCTCATTGTTGGTTAATATTGATCAGGTGATGTGTGTGTGTGCGAATGATATCTCTTGTTCTTGAAAGGGCACTTAAGGTAAAAAAAATTATTGAAAAATGTGTATTTATTGGATCTCATGTTAACTATAGGTATGATTCTTCAACTGTTACAGCTTAAAGCTAGTGTTGGATCAGTGTCTAACAATTTGCTATATAATTGTACAGTGTCCGTTTCAGCTTGGTTACACATAATGTGGGTATTATGTTCTTAAGTTCATGAAAGCGGTTATTGAGGGACTTGAAGTGCTGAATAACAATGTAAGTAAATCTATTAGTTACTTGATGGACTTGAAGTGTTGTAGAATATTTATATATATAATTATTTATTGGTTTTTTGCTAGTATATTAGGTTTTGTCTTAGTTTTGGGGGAAGAATGAATATACAAACGTCGAGCTTGATAGGGTGCGTGAAGAATGGGCTACTTATGTCATAAATTTTATTTACTAGTGATATGAATTTGACAATTACTTTTTGATGAATTTGGACCGTATTTTTAAATTTGACACTATAGTTCGTGTAAGCTTTTTTATATATGTATGATGTTTTATTTTGTGTTATTAGACATTAAATATGTAGTTTAGTTTAATTAAGATTTGGTGTATATATATATATATATATATATATATATATATATATATATATATATATATATATATATATATATATATATATATATATATATATATGACATACAAAGCATGTCGTAAACATATGTCAAAAATCATATTGTTCAAAACATGATGTAATTTAAAGTCGTAAATGTCTGTTATAAATACAAAAATGTTACGAATTATGACAAACAATGTCAGTCATAAATGTATTTCGAAAACGCATGTCGCGTATGTATGTAGTAATTGTTGGTCATATGTATGTAGTAATTGTTGGTCATAAAAGTCTGTCGTAAACTTTATGAAAGACATAATGTCTATCATTTTCCTTTATGACATGGCTTTCAATGACAGACATTTGTCTGTCATTTATAGGCATTTATGACAAACGTTGACTCTCAAGGAAAACCTTTTTTCTAGTAGTGGTCGCTATGAACACTCGTTGAGCACACTGCACACCGCCCCTAGCCCGTGCAAAGGGGTTCGCTACTGATGAGTCGTTAGGAGTATATATATATATATATATATATATATATATATATATATATATATATATATATATATATATATATATATGTGTGTGTGTAGAGAGAGAGAGAGATAGATTGGTTTCTAGTGATTAGTGTTTCTTGCTTTGACCGGATCCCACTTCACACTTGATCAATTCATAAAAAATCCCTCCATTTTTGGCAGTTGGGAAGTCGAAGCTTCTGTTTTAGTTGCTAATTTGCGTTCCTTAACAAGAGAATTGGGGAAGAAGATAAAGTAGTTACACATTTGCTCCCCAAAGTTTGGTATTTTTTGTACAAAAGTTTAAGCAACTTGGTACTTTTTGTCCAAAAACATAATCACTTTTGTTTAATATTATGTTTTAAAATAGTGCAACCTTTTTTATTTAAATATTAAATATTTGTCTTTAAAAAAATAGAATTTATATAATATTAAATGTTTGTGTATTAAAGAAAATAGAATTTATGTAATATTTTTGTATTAAAATATTAGAATTTATGTAATATTAAATGTTTGTGTTTTAAAAAATATAATTTAATAATATTTGAAAAAAAAATCGAGTACTAAGAGTGTTACCACTCTCTGTGAAATGCTAAGATTTAGGTGTTCAGACAAAAAAAATGACATGACAATAAAAAAAGTGACATGGCAGGGTATTAAGAGTGTTATCACTCCTTTTAGCCTAACTACTTTAATGGTGAGTGTCACCTCATCACCACAACTTATCACTAAAGTTTTGAGACACCTATCACTAAACAGACCACTCCGTATATTTTTTTTTTAATTTCTTTTGTTTCAAAAATATATTAAAACATATATTTTTTAAAATATTTTTTCATGGAATTAAAATACCAAATTACATTGAAAAACATTACATTATTTAAAAAAATGCAACAAAAAAAAAAAAAAAAAAAAAAAAAAAAAAAAAACTAAAAATACGAAACATAACTAAAAAAACTACCCCCTATTTCTATATTAGGTTCAAACAGATTCATTCATCGCCAGAAATATTCCCAAATCTTCGCTTTCGAGATCGTCTGCTTTCATCTTTAAAATCTCCATATCGGTTTTTGTTTGAAGCGTCGTTTGTGCCTCTTAAAATGACGTATGCCCTTCTATTATTTTTTGTTCCACCTGACTCATCATCTCCGCCTTGGTTTCTTGAATTTGGACATATCGATCAAATTTGTATTCAAAATGATCCATAACACTTGATCTTGAAGCCGATAAACCCACTTCTTTTTCTTTATTTCTTCCAACGGGCCGACAAAGAGGTTGCGTGTTTTCAAGATCTATCGGATCATCATTAATGTCAATGCATGTTCACCCGTCTGGTTGTTAGGAAGTTGCATCGGGGGTATCTAGAACGCTTTGAATCCGAAGAGGTTTGTGAAGTTCCTTCGGTTTGCTCTTTCCATTTTGTAGCATCTTTCAATTTTAGTCCGGGTTTTAGATATAGAAAAGGTTTGTGGGTTGGCGTTTTTTTTTAAATTGATCCAATGTTGCCTTAAACATATCAACACCATTCAACCCGCTTTTATGTTTCTTGCTTTGACCGGATCCCACTTCACACTTGATCAATTCATAAAAAATCCCTCTATTTTTGGCAGTTGGGAGGTGTCGAAGCTTCTGTTTTAGTTGCTAATTTGCGTTCCTTAACAAGAGAATTGGGGAAGAAGATAAAGTAGTTACACATTTGCTCCCCGAAGTTTGGTATTTTTTGTACCAAAGTTTAAGCAACTTGGTACTTTTTGTCCAAAAAACATAATCACTTTTGCTTAATATTATGTTTTAAATTAGTGCAACCTTTTTTATTTAAATATTAAGTGTTTGTCTATAAAAAAAATAGAATTTATGTAATATTAAATGTTTGTGTATTAAAAAAAATAGAATTTATGTAATATTTTTGTATTAAAATATTAGAATTTATGTAATATTAAATGTTTGTGTTTTAAAAAATATAATTTAATAATATTTGAAAAATAAAATGGAGTACTAGGAGTGGAAATGCTAAGATTTAGGTGTTCAGGCAAAAAAAATGGCATGACACTAAAAATAGTGACATGGCAGTGTATTAGGAGTGGTATCATTCCTTTTAGCTTAACTACTTTAATGGTGAGTGTCACCTCATCACCACAACTTACCACTAAAGTTTTAAGACACCTATCACTAAACAGACCACTCTATATCTTTTTTTTTTTTTAATTTCTTTTGTTTCAAAAATATATTAAAACATATATTTTTTAAAATATTTTTTCATGGAATTAAAATACCACATTACATTGAAAAACATTACATTATTTAAAAAAACGCAACAGTAAAAAAACCTAAAAACACGAAATATAACAAAAAAAACTACACCCTATTTCTATATCAGGTTCGAACGGATTCATTCATCGCCAGAAATATTCCCAAATCTTCGCTTTCGAGATCGTCTGCTTTCATCTTTAAAATCTTCATATCGGTTTTTGTTTGAAGCGTCGTTTGTGCCTCTTAAAATGACGTATGCCCTTCTATTATTTTTTGTTCCACCTGACTCATCATCTCCGCCTTGGTTTCTTGAATTTAGACATATCGATCAAATTTGTATTCAAAATGATCCATAACACTTGATCTTGAAGCCGATAAACCAACTTCTTTTTTCTTTATTTCTTCCAACGGGTCAACAAAGAGGTTGCTTGTTTTCAAGATATATCGGATCATCATTAATGTCAATGCGTGTTCACCCGTCTAGTTGTTAAGAAGTTGCATTGGGGGTATCTGGAATGCTTTGAATCTGAAGAGGTTTGTGAAGTTCCCTCGGTTTGCTCTTTCCATTTTGTAGCATCTTTCAATTTGATTCCGGGTTTGAGATATAGAAAAGGTTTGCGGGTTGGTGTTTTTTTTTTTCAAATTGAGTCCATGGAACCCTATCGGTTGTATTGGTTTGGTCGTTTTTTTTTCTTTCTTTTTTTTAGGTTGGGTGGTGGTGGTGTAGGTTGTGTTTTCGACACAAAATCTGGCAAAAGAGGTGGTTGTGATTGTTATGGTTGTAATGGTTGTGGTTGTAGTAGGAAAGGTTGTTGGTATATGAAACCGGGTTGAAATTGTTGTTGATACGGCAAGAAAGCTTGGAAATGTTGTTGGAAAAGTGGTGCTTGTTTGATAGGGGAACCGGTTTGGAGCAAATTCACAAAACCACCTTGAGGTGATTCCATGGTCAGGAATTGGCAGGGAGTTGTATTTAACACAAAAGAGTTATCGGGTTTGCAGTTTCAATAGTTTGGGGGGAGGGGTATTTTGATTGGGATCTATGGTTTTTGGTTGTAAAGAAAGTTGTGTGTAATTGTTTATTAGAGAAAAAGAAGAATGGTGTAAAAAATGAGGTTGTATAGTATGATATTTATACGTAAAATGGTTGGTAAAAAAATATTTGTTGTAAAAAAATGGACGTTCAATGGCTAGTCGAAAATGGTCAAGAAGCCCTAATTGGGCATTACTTCTCGTCATCGGCACAACGATTCTCCACGAAAATGCCTGACCACGAATGGCCAGTATAGTTTGCATGGAAAGTGCTTGTGGCCACATAGACTACGATTCAGTTCGTCCTCGGTATTCTGGATGGTCTTAGGTATTTATTGGATGTTTGTTTTCCTTTCAGTTACTAAATATTTAAAAGGTATGAGAGCTAGGTTTTTCTAGAATGGTGATGCCAATGGTCAAAAAAACACATTGGGTCAAGTAGGGTATGATCTTATCTAGAAAAGAAAATGTAACACCCCAAAATTTTCAAAAATTTCATTTAAATAATAATCCATGTTCCTTAATTATAAATTCCAACCATTAAGTATTTCTAAAAAATCCATTACGTCGACTAAATTTTCAAAAGATCAGAGTGTCCATAACAAAATGTTGGAGAGTGCGTGCTACGTCATAATGCCAGGACCTTACCCTTAGATCCCGAAGTACCTGTAACAACCTACAAACTGTAAGCTAATGCTTAGGGAAATACCTATAGCATACCACACATACAATCATACAAGTCTACATACGCCATTCATCCAAAAAAACATGTAAAGAAGCCATGGAAACCCTCCATGGTCTTATTCCGGATGTCATGGGAACCCCCACATGGTCTTAACCAACTGTCATGGGAACCCCTACATGGTTTTAGACAACTGCCATGGGAACCCCCACATGGTCTTCACATTACTACATAACATATTGATAGCACTTCCACAAATGATCATTACAGCTAAGTAACATGGGCCGACCTTGGTGCCTTCGACCTATTCGTATGGTGAGGAAACTCACCTCACTCAGCTGAACACGAACGCTGCTCGCCTAACAGTCCAAAATCACACAATGAACAATAATACCATAAAACCTAAATTAGGATTATACCATAATCTAATTAAAGAGTCCAAACACCTAAGTTGAAGTCCTTCCATAGTGCCCCAAAAGTCTTCCATTTGCTAATGGGCCTAAGGTCCATGATAAAACTATTAATGGGCCACATGGCCCAATAACGCCCTACCAATACATTTATATAACTCTAAATAGGGCTTGGCCCAACACTGATTAAAGCCCACTACGCCTACAATCCAACACAAAGCCCAAAATCCAACTGGACTGCGTAAACCTACGTACCACTCCAGTACACCCAACGTACTGAATTTGAGAAGCTTTACGCACAACGTACAACTTGCTATGCACAGCATACTAACAGGTTGTGCACTAAACGACTATTAAGTGCTTAATACTTAAGATCTCAATGTCAAAATTCAGATATGGGTCTAATAAGATGTCTTAAGGCATAAAGTTGGCAGCTTTATGCCCTTGCATGCCATGAATGACCCCAATAGTCCATCCTTTCCATTAAAACCTCATTTAATACTTCTAACTTATGCAGGGAGTCCAAACCGCCATCAAGATGTCACCTTTATGCATCTAACAAGCTGAACGAGCTCATATCTATCTATTCTAGTATTTGGAGTTGCTCAACTCGCAAGAGAATGTAAAAAAGCCAAAAAGGGACTCCATAACAAAACCCTAGCTCAATATAGTGAAAGAGATGACAAGGTTATGACTTTACACCTCCAGAAGTTCCTCAAGATGATCTAGAAGCAGGATCTAAAAGCTCAATGACACCCAAAGCTTGAACACCACCATCTCCTTCTTGAATGCTATCTAAAATGGCCACCAACACACTTTCTAAGCTCAAGAATCACACTCACAAGGAAATCTGAGGTTAAGGGACGATATGAGGCTATAGAAGCTGGTTAGGGTTTAGTCTCAATGACTTGAGGATGCTTATATAGGTTTCAAGTCCAAAAATTAGGGTTTTGACCATCAGTCATGTACACCCCACGTACCCCATGGTAGGCCCAACGTACGTGCAAACCCTCCGCAATCATCCATCCTTAGTACGCTAAGCGTACTTCTGGAGTATGCCCAGCCTATGAAGGGACCGTTATGCAATAATTTTTTTTCAAGGGTATAAAGGGTAATTACCTGATTTGGAGTGCTACAAAAAAGGCGGTCTCAATATTGGTTCTTTAAACGCTTTTAACATTTCTTTTCTTTTCAATGGAAATGGAACTGTCTCAATGAAATCAAGTGTTATAGGTTATTAAGGCTATTTAATGAATTGATTCTGGTTTGGTTTTGATTTATATTCCAAATGCAACAAATGAAGATGGAGTAGGGAGTATGATTCTTAGCTTAATTTATCAACTTCATTATAAATGATATCACGTATTTTATAAATATATTATGTGCAATATCATGTACTCTATAATGTGTTTTTATTTTAAATTTGGACTGAAGGTACTTATAATTGTCCGAAAATGATATTTTGTGTTGACTTGAAGACTCATTTGATTGCGTCATTGGGCTCGGCTGTTAGTCCATTAGTTATGTACTCCGGTTTTGGGCCTGTCCATCCGTGAGTTTGCTAGGTTTATTATATAAAGATATGCTTGCATGCATATTAGGTTAACAATGCAGAAGCAACGATTACGATAGCATTGCAGATTTATTTTATTGTTCTTGTAAACCTCCAACCCTCTACAGTTGATGTTCTTGATCGAGCTCTTCTGAGGGTTTTGTTTATAATCATTCGACTCGTTTGATTCATCGTTGAGTTGTTCTTTATTTTGCATTCATTCTTACTGTTTAAATATTTATTCACCTGTTTAAGATCTAATCGATCTTCAAGATTGAGTTTTAAACCCATCAATTGGTATCAGAGCGGGAGGCTGTGTAATCGATACACTTCTTTTCTGTGAAAAGGTTTCAATTAGGGTTTTTCCGCAATTACTGATATTTATTGAGCCGTCATCTCATTATTGACGTATCTTGATATTTATTATTTTTCCCTAATATGAGTTATTACAAGTCTGATCTTTGAACAGGTTTTTCGATCATAATGGACGAGTCGCAATCGAATCCCATCAATATTTCCAACAGCATCCGTTCAACCACGAAGATTCCCATCCTATATACCCATGATTATGAAGTCTGGGCGCATCACTTCGAAGACTACATTATAGGATCTGAGGATAATGGATACCTCATATGGGAAGCAATCATTAATGGACCTTTTCTCAATCTGCAACGTCGAGGATTATTAAAACTCAAAAGGAGTATAATGATCTGCTGAAGGATGTTAAAGATATTGCGCAAGATGAAAAGGACAAATTCCAGTGCAATATCAAGGCGTTACGATTGATCAGATTCGCCCTTCAGTCTGACACCTTCAGGTTGGTAAGCTCATGCACGATGGCAAAGGAAGTTTGGGATAGACTTCGTGAACTGTACTCTACAGACGAGGATCTTGAACACTCTATCCAAACCTTGCTCTTATCTGAGTTTGGAGAATTCAGGCAAGGAGCCGAAGAAACTGTGACCCAGACGTTCGATCGCTTCAATCATCTTCTCAGCAAGATGATCAAACATGACATCGAAAGGAAGCTTATCGAGCAGAAGGTTACGTTTCTAAATGGTCTAAGGTCAGAGTGGAGAGCAGTGGTGTCCACGGTTAAAGCCCATGAACAGTTTAAATCTTATTCTTTGGCGAAACTGGTGGGTATTCTCAAATCCCAGGAGAAGATTGTGCTGAAGGAGAAGAACGTTGTTTCAAGCCTAGGTTCGCTGGCCCTCCTTTCAAAAAGTAAAGCTGTGATGGAAGAAGAAGATTTCAACTTGGAGGAGTATGACCTCACGTCTGAGGATTATGCTATGATGGTATCTAACCCCAAGAGGTTCTTTAAGAAAAGATTCCCCAGCAACAAAAATCGAAACTGGCAGGGGAGTTATAGTTCAGAAAAGGTTAATAATGAACCGAAGGTTGAAGAGCCCAAGAAGGAACCGAAGGCAGATGGTGATTCTGGAGTGAACTGTTACTACTGTGGTGGGAAAAACCACTATGCCAAGGATTGTGTCCTCAAAAAGATGGCTGAAAAAGATGAGGAAAAGGATGAGGAAGCTTTGCTACAGAAAAAGCTTGATGAGATGAGGAAGAAGAAATCTACCGCTAACCCTTCCATGAATGCTCTAATTGTGCAGGGTTCGGTTGCTGATGACGAGTTCGGTGGAGTGGAAGTTTGGTCAACCGACTCCGAAGACGATGAAGTGAGGAAGCCTTCGCATGGAAAGGCTTGTGTGGCTAAAGAGGAGAGCAGTGGAGGTAGGTGCTTGATGGTGTCTGAAGTATCTCAGATGAGGGGATACAACACTGATAGTGGAAGCAATGAACCGAAGGAGCAGCAGGATATGTGCTTTACGGCCAAACCGCTCAGCATGCAGTTCAACGAACTCGATGAACTGATCAAGAAGGTACAATCGGTTTTTGTTTCATTTAAAGTACCACAAAGCTCCTATGAAAAAGAACTAAAAAGTGTTAATTCACGAATCTCACATCTAGATAGTAGTTTAACTCAAACTCGAGTCACTAATTCTAACTTAACTGATCAATTAAGCAGGGTGTCTTCGAAGAGTGAGGAGCGGCGCATGTGGATCGAGTTGAAGGAGTCTGAATTAGTTAAAATAAAAGACGAAAACATTTATTTACAGAGAGACAATTTAAAGTTGTTAAAACAGCATAATGTTTTTTGTTTGATTGCAAAACGTATTTACACTAATATTACTCAGCTTCACTTGGATTGTGAGATAGGACAAAAGATCCATCGCATGATTTTGCCCTTCCTTGAGTTTAAGGAGGATGAAATCGATGCTGTAGCTTATAATTGTGAGAGTGTGATATCATCTGATGTCGTCAATCCGACCTATATGTATGGACTGGACAAAATTGAATCTTTCATTAAATCCAAGGACCACAAGGACATGCTCAAAAACCTTTTGGATGGAAATGATAGACTTAAACTGAGAACCGAAACCATACAAAAATTTGACTCTTTAAATGCCAACTTGAGCTCAGAAAATAAAATTGATGTTGAAAATGCATCTGAGCTTAATGAGGATGACAACATGAGTGAAATTTATGTAGAGGACACGGTTGA
The DNA here is from genome assembly GCF_002870075.4 of Lactuca sativa. NCBI lineage: Eukaryota > Viridiplantae > Streptophyta > Magnoliopsida > Asterales > Asteraceae > Lactuca > Lactuca sativa. Next base: position 351,580,491 of record NC_056626.2, read on the forward strand.
CTGCTCAGAATTTGTAAAAAGCGAACCTGAAAACCACAAGAATCTAATTTCTGAAAATTCAGTGGAGTTCGCTCGATTGTCCCAGCAAAAGTCCCCGATCTTAGCAGAAAAAGCAGTTGTATATCAAAAGGTCAGGACCACTACAAATCAAGTGTACAAGGTCACAGGAGTAACCGAACATCAGACTGCTGAACTCACAGCTATCGTAAACGAAGATAATGCTGATGGCTGCGATGAGTTCTTTTGGTCAGCTCCAATCGATAATGCAGATGAAACTAAAGGCTTGTCAGAAAGGACTTCATGGATCAGTAAAGGTAGATACATACCAGAACCCTTGAACAAGCCAGACAATTTCGATGTGCCAAGTACCAGTGGTACGAAAGACATTCCTCAAGAGAATGGAAGCTCAGCCAAAGAAGAAGTTCCCTCTAGTTCGTCAGTTCAAAGTGAAACTCCCACAGTCCAAAGTGAACCGGCCAAGGAGAAACCGAAAATGAAAGCCAATATCCATCATCAACCGAAGCAGATGAGGAATAAGAAACGTGAAAGGAACCAGAGATACAGGAAGAATCTCTCTGAAAGGAAACAATTCTGGCAATCCCAGAATGCATACTTCTCACATCAAGACAAGAATCTGAAGGTTGAGAATGATCCTGTCAAAAAGCATGAGAGCCACAACAACCGAAAGCTAAGGTTCGGTTCGGAAAAGAATACCAACCGAAAGCAAAGGTTCGGTTCTGAGGATGACTCCAACCGAAAGCCAAGGTTCGGCTCACAGAACGACTTCAACCGAAAGCAAAGGTTCGGTTCTGTTATCAAAGGAAATCAAAACTCTAAGGTAAGTCCCACCAATGATCAAAAGCAAAAGAGTCACCTAGAGTCTCCAGCCAAGAAGTCATCTCAATCTAAGCCCACTCCTTCTCATTCATCTAACTCTTCTAATTCTTTCAATTCATCTCCATCTTGCTCTAAAGCTCATTCTGTTAGTTCTCAAAAATCTCATTCGTCAGCTGAACAAAAGAGCAAACAGAAGGTTTCTGCATCCAAACCAGAGTCTAAACCGAACGCACCTAATCCTAATAAAATAAAAGTCTTTAACATTAAAAAGAAAGATGAAACAACACTCATAAAACGAACATATCTTGTTGACATCTCTCTTACTATTCCTGTTCCTGTGAAAGGCTCACGTGGACCCAAGAAACTTTGGGTTCCTAAATCTGCTTAATTTTTGCAGGTTATAAGTGACGAGCAGTTTGACGAAGAATGGTACATCGATAGTGGCTGCTCACGTCACATGACAGGGAGGAAAGAGGAGCTCAGGGAATACAGGTCTCTTGCAAATGGTGGCAACGTTAAGTTTGGAAACAACTCTTTTGGCACCATAAAGGGATACAGAATGATAACTAATGGTGATTTTACTATAAGGAAGGTGGCATATGTGGAAGGACTGCAACACAACCTCATCAGTGTATCTCAGCTTGTTGGAGGTACAGGTCTCAAAGTCTCATTCGACGATGAAGGTTCTGAGATTATTGAGAAGAAGACGAAGAAAGTAATTCTCAAATCTGAATGTAAGGGTGAAATGTTTCCTCTAAACCTCAAACCCATCAAAGGAAACCCAGCTATATGCTTGTTATCAAAAGCGCAATCTAACGAAAGCTGGTTGTGGCACCAAAGACTCTCTCATCTCAACTTTAAAGATATCAACAAACTTGTCACTGGAGGTCATGTTCAAGGCCTTCCATTGCTCAAGTTCGACAGAGATCATTTGTGTGCTGCATGCGAAATGGGGAAACAAAGTCGTCAGAGTCATCCATCCATAATTAACACTAAAGTTGTTGAACCACTCGAATTACTTCATATTGATTTGTGTGGTCCATCATCTATCGAAAGCATCGGTGGTAGCAAGTATATTCTTGTTATTGTTGATGACTTTTCACGATTTACATGGGTGTTCTTTCTAAAGCTCAAATCTGAAGCGACTCAAAAGCTGAAAGTGTTCATCAAACAGATTGAAGTACAGCTCAAGAAGGTCGTTCGCAACATCAGGAGCGACAATGGTCTGGAATTTAAGAACAGGGAATTTGAAGAATTTCTAGCAGAAAAGGGAATAAGTCACAACTTCTCAGCTCCCTACACACCTCAACAGAACGGAATTGTCGAAAGACGAAACCAATCTTTGTGTGAAGCTGCCCGAACTATGCTAAGTTTCACTTCCTTACCTCTTTATTTTTGGGCTGATGCTATTTCTGCTGCTTGTTTTACACAGAACAGGTCATATCTCAACAAGCGCTTCACGCTCACACCTTACGAGATTCTGAACAACAAAAAGCCAAATGTGAAATTTTTCCACGTGCTCGGCTCACGGTGTTTCATCTTTAACTCTAAAGAACACCGCAACAAGTTTGATGTCAAAGCCGACGAGGGAATATTTCTGGGCTACTCTCTCACTTCCAAAGCATACAGAGTCCTAAACAAGCGTTCGAAGAAAATCGAAGAGACATATTACGTGACCTTTGATGATAGTTATGTCAAAAAGCTACAGGCCAAAGAAGACACATCTGGGGAAATCTTTCCTCAAACTGGCCAAGTCACAGTCTCGATCGCTAATCTATATGAGAAGTTTATGGAGCTGTTTGATGAACCAGAGAAAGCCACTCTCTCAGAAGCAGGTGCAGCAGACAACAAGGTAGACCATATGAAACAAATTGTCGAAGAAGCTGCCAGGAGAATGAACGAAGGAGGATCGAATTCTGATGAACCTCTATCCAACGATGCTTCAGCTGAGGGGGAGCCAAGCTCACATGCTGAGGGGGCGCCAAGCTCACATGTTGAGGGGGAGCCAAGTTCTCCAACTGCTCCAGAAAGTCAAACTTCAACCGAAAGTACTTTACCAACCGAAAGTGCTTCACCAACCGAAGGTGCATCAACGTCTGAAAGCCCAACACCACAAGAAACCTCTGATCCTCAAGCTTCTCATAGCTCATCTATCGAGGGGGAGCATGTTGATATGTCACTTGACTACGAAAGCCAATCCGAGCCAGAAGAAATGATCAATGCTGAACTGGACCCCACCTTTGATCCAAACTACCCTCCTCTCACCAAATGGACCAGAGATCATCCTATATCTCAAGTGGTTGGTGATGTCTCTGAAAAGGTTCTGACCCGATCACAACTGAAGGAAAAATAGACATCCTTATTTTCCAAAGTTGAGTTTTGTATGTTTAATTCTTTCGTATCAAAAGTTGAACCGAAGACAGTTAACACTGCTCTCGATCACTCCGATTGGGTTCAAGCGATGCAAGACGAACTGAACGAATTTGAAAGGAACAAAGTCTGGCGCCTCATTCCAACTCCTCCAGATGCCTCGGTTGTTGGTCTTAAATGGGTCTTTAGGAATAAAATGGACAAGGAAGGGAACGTGATAAGGAACAAAGCTCGTCTGGTGGTAAAAGGATATTGTCAGGAGGAAGGAATTGATTATGAAAAGACTTTCGCTCCTATATCTAGGCTCGAATCTGTAAGAATCTTTCTTGCTTATGCTGCTCACAAAAACTTCGAAGTTTTCCAAATGGACGTCAAGTGTGCATTTCTCAATGGAGAACTAGAAGAAACAGTGTACGTGGAGCAACCTCCTGGGTTCGTGAACGAAAAGTATCCAAATCATTGCTACATTCTGGATAAAGCTGTGTATGGACTCAAACAAGCTCCGAGAGCCTGGTATGAAACGCTAACTAAATTCTTAAAGATGTCTAAATTCAAACAAGGTTCGGTTGACCCAACCTTCTTTCGCAAAAAGGAAGGTAACTACCTTATGATAGTTCAAATTTATGTCGATGACATCATCTTTGGCTCAACGAATCCCAGCCTAACAGTTGAATTCAGAAAGCTGATGGAGACTAAATTTGAAATGAGCTCAATGGGTCCTATTAACTTTTTCCTTGGTTTAAATATTAGACAGGGACCCGAAGGCATCTTTATCAATCAGGAAGCTTACACGAAGACTCTCCTAGCAATGTTTGGTATGATGGGAGACTCCAAAGTCAAAGTCCCAATGGCATTCGGCACCAAGCTAACTCCATCTCTAGACAAACCAGCTGTTGATATCACGCTCTATCGTCAAATGATAGGCTCACTAATGTATCTTACTGCTAGCAGGCCTGACATCATGTTTTCTGTGTGTTACTGTGCTAAATTTCAGGCAAACCCACGCGAACCTCACATGCTTGCAGTCAAGAACATTCTACGCTATCTCAAGCGAACTGCCTCCTTAGGTCTATGGTATCCATCCAACTCAGGCTTCTTCGTTCAAGCCTACTCAGATACAGACCTTGGAGGATGTGGACTCGACAGAAAAAGCACTACTGGCGGCTGTCAATTCCTTGACGGGAAGTTGGTTAGCTGGCAATCCAAGAAACAAACGTGCGTGTCGTTGTCTACTGCCGAAGCGGAATACATAGCCGCTGCATCCTGCACCTCTCAAGTGATTTGGATCCTGAGTCAACTTCGAGACTATGGACTCAATATGAAGAAGATCCCACTATATTGTGACTCTGAAAGTGCAATTAGGATCTGTCATAACCCAGTGCAACACTCTAAAACCAAACACATAGCACTGAGGTATCACTTCATCAAAGATCATGTGGAAGATGGAAACGTCGAAGTACACTTTGTAAGAACCACTGATCAACTGGCTGACGTCTTTACCAAAGCTCTTCCTGAAGCATCATTCAACAAAATATTGCAAGGGCTAGGTATGATGGAATCGGAGTCAGTACCTAAAACTACCTCTCAACCTCAAACGTAAGAACCGAAATTGACCGAACGTTCAGCTTTGGTTGAATAATCTGACTCCCTCATCCCCACAAAGGTAGTTTTCTTGGTTGTATATTTCATGTACAAAGTTGTTTATCTTATTGTTAAAAGTATTTTCTGATTGCTTGTCTAAATTCCTTGGTTTTCTAAAATTTTCCAAAACCGAAACCTACCGAAGGTTCGGGTTCGGTTTCTCAAAATTTTCCAAAACCGAAACCTACCGAAGGTTCGGGTTCGGTTTTTCAAAATTTTCTTGAACCGAAACCAACCGAACGCTCGGGTTCGGTTTTCCAAAATTTTCTTGAACCGAAACCAACCGAACGCTCGGGTTCGGTTTTCCAAAATTTTCTTGAACCGAAACCAACCGAACGCTCGGGTTCGGTTTTCCAAAATTTTCTTGAACCGAAACCAACCGAACGCTCGGGTTCGGTTTTTCAAAATTTTCTTCAACCGAAACCAGCCGAACGTTCGGGTTCGGTTTTTCAAATTTTTCCAAAGTTTTTTTTTTACTCTTCCAAGTCTTATTTTTTTTCTCTTACTTATTTTTTTATTTTTTTATTTTTATATATATCAAAAACACCAACAATATTTTTCTCTTTTAATTTTGTTTGTGTGCTCGTTCGTTTATGGAGATATAATTGTTGGATTACTTAAGTGTCCCTAGAAGCATGCTGCTGTATGTGTCCCAAGCCTCATAAGATTTTGAATAATAGCCTTAATGACTTGGTATAAACAAACCTTGTCTTCCCAATTAGGCTATCATATTTATTCTGATCGTGAGCTACCTCACTCTCTTCTCACATGAGATAAGAGTAGTTCTGCTTGGTCCTTATTTTCGCAGCAGAGGTACTTTAATTTCTTACACCATCTCCATTACATTTCTTCATTACATTCGTTTCATCCTGTAACCCTTGAGACTCTCAGAAATTACCACTGAGGTTTATGGTTATACAACAACTGTGTTTATGATCTGAGTTTCGTGCCACTACGAGCTGAGTGAAACCCAATATTCAACACCAAATCTGAATTGACGGTGAACAATAAATTTGCTCAAGTTTTCACCAATGAATTGACGGATGTATCCTACTGAAATCTCAAATTTTTATTTTTGTGGGACTCCTATGAAATTCTTAAACACCATAACATTTCTTCCCTTGGGATCCAGTTTTTATTTTTTTGTTGAGATTTAAAAAAAAAAAATTCTCCCCAAGCTATTTAAAATTAATTCCAACCTACTTGTTCAACAGACTACACCGGTCTCACAAGTACTTTGTTCACTTTCTTTCTTATTTCAAGATTAGAATTGTTGACTCAAAGCGAAAGCCACCCTTAAGTAGCCTTATTAAAAGAAACCTTTCAACATTTATTAATAAATGTTTGATCGTCATTCAACGGGAAACCAAATTAACACTTTGAGGTCTCTCTTGATCTCGAAGGAAGAGATTCGTGCCCGGGATCATTTGTTTCGTGTCATTATTGACATCACAGTCATTCCTAAAAAGAGTTGCTTTATTTCTTTTCTTTTTACACTCTTTGCACGAAAATCTTTGATTTTCCAATATTCCGTTACTAATAATTACAGGCTGTATTATTGCTTTGGTGGTTAATTTTCAAGCTGTGGTCAAAAATCATCCACGTGGGTATTTACTTCAAAAAATGTCATTTACAAGATAAGACAAAAAGTTGCTGACTCAGGCGGGAGTTAAAAGGATTGAATTTCAAACGACGGTAAAAAGGGAACGCGTGTGAATTTGGAACGTCCACCCTTTTACTGACATAATGGACGCGTGTTCGAATTTCAAGCGACATCTCTATGGCACTTAAAGGCGCGTGAGGATTTGAACCGGTTTATTCTGAAACGGCGCTTGTTGGGCGGCGTGATCCTCGGAATCTGACACTCTCTCTCCTACGTGATCATCGCATGCCTTAACTGTCACGCATAGCAGATTTGAAACGATTTTTCTCTCTCCTTTCCCCCACTATAAAAGGCAGTCTCTACTCTCATTTACCTCTTTACTGCATCCGGAATTTCCAAGAGAGCAAAAACTCCCAACAGCTTCACTGTTCATCTTCTTCTTCTACCCTCAACAATGGCAGAATCATCCTCCGTCCATGCAACCTCCCACATCCTTCCCATTCGTCCCCAACAATGCTTGGTGATCGACCTCACTCCTTCGTTGTATGATTCTTATATGACGCCGATCATCGAGTGCTTGAAGTACTCTCAGATCGCTCCTGCACTCACTAGGGTTGAATCTGTGCCCATGGAGATTCTTTCGCAGGTATATGCGACTGCTCATTACGACAAAGCAGTCGAGCGGGTATTCTTCGAGGTTGCTGATCACAAGACCTCCATTTCTCGCCAACGCTTTGGTACACTGCTAGGGTTGGCTGCTGATCCTTCACGAGTTCATCCGGAGTCGATTCCGATTGGGCATCTCTACAACATGTTTTACAACATGGGGTACACGGAGGCGCTCCCCTCCATCGCAAAGTTTAAGAAGTCCTGCTTGCCGCCACAATGGAACGGCCTGTTTACAGTCCTCTTCAAGGGCTTATCTGAACGGAGCTCAGGATCCGATGGTTCAAGTCGACTGTTCATGTCGATTATGTATGCAGTTTACAACGGGCTCAATCTAGACTTTGGGTTGGTCATCTGGCAACAGCTCATCCAGAGCCTTTCTTCCTCTTCACGACACTCTGAGGTGTCGTACGCCCGGTTCTGGACAATTATCACAAAGTGGGCGATGGACAAATTCGACATTCCCACTGCTGCAGGTGCATCGATGTCTTCGATCGGTACTTTCATACCACGAAGATCATCGTCTCTGATGCATCCAAGTTCTCGTTCATTGGCTCTATTCCGGAGACAATGTACGACGATGTTCCGTCCGACAGCAGGATCATCCGGACGATAAAGGAATTCAAGGCGTCTGGTCCTAGGGTTCTAACACAGGAAATGCTCAAGTCAATCCATGACGCTGACAAACCTGTCAACAGGGGCAAAAAGGCGGAAAAAGGGAAGCAAGTGACCAAGGCTCCTAAAGGTCCTTCTCCCAGGAAGAGGAAACAAACCAAACCGGCACAGTCCCCGCAACCGAAGAGAAGGAAGACTCAACCGAAGCGAAAGCTTATCATCGCTTCCTCTTCGAGTGATTCAGAAAATGAGAGTTCGGGTTCGGACGGCTCTCAAAGAGGCGACACCCCTCCCAGAGGCAACACCCCACCCCAATCACCTACCCCAGACATGGAAATTCATGTCTCACCAGTTCCTTCACCTCCTCCACCCATCCCTACTTCCATTCCCACCATAAACCCCTCCACCACCCTACCAAAAACCTCTTTCCTATACCACCACCCATTTTCACAGATACCACTACCACAACTGCAAAGGTTACAACCAACGTATCTGATATGGGGGTTCATACCAGTGCAACCGAAACACCATCCGTAACCGAACCACCTCAAACCGAAACCCAGCATACAACCGAACCTACCCATACTCAACCACCACCCGAAACACCACCCACACACACTCAACCTGAACCTACCCACACCACAACACCCCCAGCTTCACCACCCCCACCATCTCCAGATCATGCCTCTGATGGAGATAACCCATTTCTTGGCGGTGACAACATGACCTTCGATTCGGTCTACTTTAGTCCGTTTCAGGTTCTAAGTGACGATAAGGACGATGCTCCAGTGACAAAGAAGCATCTAAAGGAGCTAAACGAGAAGGTTGACTTACTTCTTGCGTCATCCACCAACTCTCAGTCCTCTCTCTCTGAAGCCGCTCTTCAGAAGATTGTTGACGCCTTCTCCAGGGCTCAGCATGATTCTGTTGCTTCAGCCACGGCCGCTATAGACACCTCCACAAAAGCCTGTGAGGCTGCGACCGCAAAAAGTCGATAAACTATTCTCCGACGCCTCTTCCCTGTTGAAGTCCTTACAGGAGAGCGCTGATGCCACCAAGACAACTTTGGAACCAATCGTTCAGCAATTGGCTAACTTCGTCTCAACGGAGTTACAGTCATTCGCTACATTACGCCAATCTATCAGCGATGACAACTCGGCCCTTCGTGCCTCCATTGACGAGCGCCTCGCTAAGCTTCAAGAGGATCTCGCAGCTGAAAATTCGTTAATGGACGTTTTAGCGAGCAAAACAACCGCCCTTAAGGTCAAGAGCACTCAGATTTCAAACTATCAGCAACAGCTTGAAGCTCTTCGATCCGAACGGGAGGTTATAAAAACTTGTGTTTCGGATGTACACGCTGCCCTATCTAACATCCTGGAAGCACACGATCCCATTCTCAATCACTCGGTGAGGCGAACCCTTGCTGAGAAACTTACTCCCGCCATGGACCTTCTTAGCAAAATCGAAGGCTTACCTAGTTTCATGTCCACTCCGAAACAAGGGGGAGAAGGGAAGTCCGGATCGAAACCACCTCCTTCCTCAACAACTGCTCACACAACCGAACCACCTCCGACTGGTCAAGCTTCGGGTTCGGGTGTGAAGGATAAATGGAAGAAAATAGTTGAGGAAGAAGATGAAGATGAAGACAACAAGGAAACCATTGCTGACTTGCTTAAACGCAAAAACAGTCGCAATGTGGAAGACGACAATATTCGTGTGGCGCGAGAGGCTGAAGAAGCCGAACGCAAGCAGAAGGAAGCCCACGATCTCCTCGAGAGCAGGAAGACTCTTTTCCCTGCCTGGACTCGGGAGAGAATGATCAAGGAGGCCATAGACACTCCTAGCATCCTATGGCTCGAACCGGTGATATCGTTCGACTGCAATAACTCTGTTGATTCGTAGTTCAATATGCCGTTGACTCGAAAGGCGTTTATCTTCCACGCCTTCTCCAATATTTATGAAGTCCCTCATCCGAACGCTGAGGTCGATAGAGAGCTTATCGAGTTCTATCTGAAAGCTGCTCAACCACAATATCAGACATGGAGCGCTCAGAAGATCGTGAACGTTCGGGTCTTAAAGCCTTATACCGAAGGGAGATTCATCAACGTTCGGTTCAGGGTGATAAGAGCGTCTGCTAGAACCGAACATCTTATATCTTTGGCAGACTTACCGAACTTAAACCCTCGTGATTGGATTGTTTTGCACAACATCCTTTTGACGAACGAAGCAGAATATGGTCCTATTATAGACTATCTCAAGAGGATGATTGTTTGTTACATCATGGAGGTTGCCCTTATGGATCAGGAGATTGCCACAGTCTTCAAAAAGAAACCGAAGATAGCTCCTGTGGGATCGGCCAGTGATCTCAATCAAATGAAGATGGGCAAGATCGATCCGAGACGTACTTTGGTCATGTTCACTAGAGCAGAAGGACAGAAATGTCTCTTTGCTTTGGCGGATAAACATCTTTACACCAATACTTGCCTTGAGCATGTTTTGTCTATCATCCAAAGGTGTAAGGAGAATGCAGCAGACGATGTCAAGTACTTCAACGACATGATCCAATGGTACATCAGATTCAGGCAAATGATACTTGCTCTGATATCTCGTCTGTTTGAGACCGTGAAGAAGAAGGTACCTGGTGCTGCTGCTGGCCCTAGTAAAAAGTGAAGATCTCGCTCCAATTGACGCAAAGGGGGAGATTGTTGAGTTGAAGACTCGTTTGATTGCGTCATTTGTTAGTCCATTAGTTATGTACTCCGGTTTTGGGCCTGTCCATCCGTGAGTTTGCTAGGTTTATTATATAAAGATATGCTTGCATGCATATTAGGTTAACAATGCAGAAGCAATGATTACGATAGCATTGTAGATTTATTTTATTGTTCTTGTAAACCTCCAACCCTCTACAGTTGATGTTCTTGATCGAGCTCTTCTGAGGGTTTTGTTTATAATCATTCGACTCGTTTGATTCATCGTTGAGTTGTTCTTTATTTTGCATTCGTTCTTACTGTTTAAATATTTATTCACCTGTTTAAGATCTAATCGATCTTCAAGATTGAGTTTTAAACTCATCATTTTGTACATAAAGTACATTGTGATGATGAAAAGAGAAAATATTGGGACTCAAGGCTTAATTGGAACTAAATAGCTGGCGAGCTTAGGATTTCTACATATTGTGCATCTTGGACTTCTTATTTGTGTGATGTGGAATTGATGGACCCAACCATTACAAGACTTAATGTGTAACATCCCAAACCTCAGAACCAGATTTTTTGTTTTTATTTTATATAAAACATCAACCTAATGTGTTTATCAAAACCATAAGGAAATCATAATGTATCCATAATCATCCAAAGTACATCAAAGTCAAATAAGCGGAAAGTCATGATGTGTGCGATGTGATCATCCCGAGCTCTTCCCATTCGATCCGGAAGTACCTGGAACATAAACTAGAAACTGCAAGCACAAAGCTTAGTATGTTCCCTAAAATACCACATACCATACATATATACCAGCTCAAGGCTGTGTTGGGTCTATTTCACCCTCAGGTCTATTTCACCCCCGAGTCTATTTCAACTCATATGTCAGCCCAACGCCATACTGGGTCTATTTCACCTCAGGTCTGTTTTCACCCTCGAGTCTATCTCAACTTATATGTTAGCATAAGGTTGTACCGGGTCTATTTCACCCCATATACATATAGCAAACAGGCACACATGCATGTAACATATACAACAGGAGTCAAAAAGACTACAAGCATACATATAATCCCTATTGCCCTACAGTATAATAAGAAAACTCACCCTCAGTGTGTTGTCAGTCAAATAGATGCTAGGGCCTCTAAACCAGAGAATCCATGTACTCACCAGCCAAATAAAACCCTAATTAATAATTGGATAATAAACCATAATTCGGACTTTGATTAACTAATCTCGACTCCCAGGGTAAAAGACCATTTTACCCTTCCCTCAATTGGCCCAAAAACCGTGGCCCAAAATCAATGGCATAAAAGCCCAATAATAGCCCAATTCCTAAAGGACACTCAAATCCCAATATAGACCCAAATCGAAGAAGACCCAAGCTCTAACAATGGCCCATAATCAGAAAGACTTGTGGCCCAACAAAGGCCCAAAACCCTAAAGTCAAAAGATAGCCCAAATCACAAAAGCCTATGACCGGGTCGCGAAAATTTAAGCATTCCAGATGTATGCCCAACGTACTGGATGGCTACGCCTAATCGGGGACTCAGACGTGTATTCCCGACATACTCCCCATGTTAAGCCATTTTGCCATTAAGTCCTTATTACTTAAGACCAAATGTCCAAATTTCAGATCCAAGCCTTAGGAACGTCTCAATCCGTAAAGTCACTAACTTGGAGCCTTTGCATGGCTTAAATAAACCCAACCCCTAGATTTAGCATTCGACTTTCACCAAGTGGATATATACTCATGCATGGTTGATCCTCAACCATCAAGATGCTAACTTTATGGAATAGGGATCTCAGAAACATCAAGAGGAGCAACTCATAACTTCTGGACTGGTAAAATTCCACTAGATTTCATTCATGGGACCAAAAAGTGTCTAAAACTCCACAACAACTAGAACTAAGCATAAAATAAGCAAGGTCCAAGCTTTATACCTCAATGAAGCTGTAAATGATGAGTGGAATCTGGATCTACAAGCTCTTCCCTGGTCAAGGCTCTTTCTGTAAGATTCTTCTTCTTGGAGTTACACTAAACACATACCAAAACACACATAATGTCAACTCTCTCTTGAAATGAGCTAGGGTTTCGAAATAGGAATCAAAGGGGTAATGAAGGCTAGGAAATGAGAGAACCTTAGGACATAAGGTTGCTTAAATACAGTCCAAACCCTAAAAATAGGGTTTGTCCCCTAATTACGTACACCCATCGTTCAGGAGGAACGCCCGGCATACGCACCCTCCTCCCAAAATTACAATAATGCCCCTAAGGACCAAAATTGCAAACTAATTACACACCAAGGGTCCCAAATGAAAAATACTTTGAATCGGGTGTTACAATTCTCCCCCACTTGAATTAGAATTTTTCCTCGAAGTCTGTTGCCACAAATAACTTTAGGTAATACTCCCTCATCTCGTCCTAGGGCTCCCACGTCCATTCTAAACCCTTTCGGTGCTACCATTGCACCTTTACAAGATCCATCACCTTGTTTTGTAGAGTCTTTGTTCTCCTGGAAAGGCTGTCACTGGTCTCTCCATATAATTCAACTGCAGAATCATCAAGCAAACATTTCTGCAACTGAGAGACATGAAAATTTTTATGGATCTGACTGAGCTCCGCTGGCAGATCCAAATGATACGTAACCCTGCCCACCTGGGCTAACACCATAAAAGCACCAATATACTTGGAGCCTAGCTTGCCCCACTTCCTGTATCGAATAACACATTTCCAAGGTGACACCTACAGGAGCACAATGTTCCCAACCTAGAACTCTAATCTGACCAACATCTATCTACATAACTCTTTTTTCAGCTCTGAGCTGTTTGAAGTCTCTTGCGAACCTACTAAATCAATTACGTCGTCTTGAGTACCACCTTGGTACTCCTCCTGATCCGCTGACCGACCTCACCCCAACACGGGGTCCTACACTTCCTCTCGTAGAGCATCTCAAAAGGAGGTCGATCAATGTTGGCGTGATAACTGTTGTTATACGAAAATTCTACCAAAAGAAGATACGTATCCCAACTACCGCCAAAATCCAGAACACATGCCTGCAACATGTTCTCCAAAGTTTGGATAGTCCACTCACTCTGACCATCAGTCTGTGGGTGGAAAGTTGTGCTGAAATGCAGACGAGTACCCAACTCCTCATGGAATCTCTTCCAAAACCTGGAAGTAAACTGAACATCCTATCATAGACCACAGAAACCGGCACCCCATGACGTGCCACCACTTTCCAAATGTAGATATCGACCAACTTCTCCGTCGAATTGCTCTCCTGGATTGGAATAAAATGTGCGTTCTTGGTCAATACGTACACCCAATGTACAGATGGATACGCCCAACGTACGAGGGAGCTACCCTGTCTCATGCATCCTTCGAAGTACGTCTGGCGTACCTTATGTACGCCCAGCGTACTAGGGTCCTTAAGCCAAAAATAAAAGAAAATTAGTAGCTAAGTTTTTACTTGACATATCGGTCATTGCAATCCTTTTAAATAAATGTTTTAATTTTATTTTTTTTAAAATCCTTAGCCCTCAAAACTGGATGTTATATGGACATAGCGTAGAAATATAGGTCAACAAAACTCTATATACATCTTATTTATTGTAACCATACATGAGTGATACTTATTTCATTGTATTTGATATTGAAATCAATAAAAAAAAAATTATATTGCTTGCGGGCGTAGCTTGATCACATTAATCAAGTGAACAAGTTAAATTTGTTAGTAATTTTAGTAACATAATCATCTCCATTGTCGTGTCTTTCTGGTTGGAATTGCCCATAAACCCCAGCAATCTTCCCTTTTTCTCTCGCAAAATGTCATTGGGTTCCAATGAGAAGGGAAAATGATAAATAACTACTACCTTTGGTCCATTTACAAATTAAACCCATTTAGTTATTATTTTTTCAAACCGAACGTTATTTGACGAGAGATATTACATAAATAATTCTTCCTCGTCTTTTTTGTAGCATTTCAACTCCTACATGGGCACAAGGTCAGAATAGTCAAATCTTACTTTTTACAAATTGATGATTTTGGTCCCTCCAACATAATATCTTCACTTTAAGTTTTAATTTTCTTTCTAATAAATTAAAACTTCAAATTCCACAATATTGTTTATTTTAATTATTTAAAATTGTATCCTCAAATTTTTTATTTCACTAAAAGTATCCAAAAAGAGTAGACTTGTAACACGAATGTTACACCTATTCACCATGGAAGAACCTCCTTACGTGTCCCCCCATCCTCCTTGAGTGAATTAATTATCAGAATAAGGACACCAATAACAAAAGGGTTTTTGGCAAAATCAAAAATGTAATTAAATTGCTATTTAGGGGTGTTTGTCTTTACTTTTTAGATGCCAAATTTTTTTTTTGAAAAAGTTGCAAAAAGAATTTTTTTGATTTTTCCAAAAAAGTTTTTTTCTTTATATTCAAAATCCAAAAATAGCTTTAAAATTGTATTATATTAATAAAAATTAAAAATTCTATCCTATACATTATCAAAAATTGTATCCTATCTAATCTAAACTCTAAAATAAAAAATATTACACTAGTAGTACACCTCTAATTTATTAATTATACAATTATAAAACTGAAGATCAAATAAGGACAATACATAAAAGAAGTTCTAAATAACAAAACCATATCAAGACATCAAATAGTTGATATTTCTAAAATTACCAAAAAGCCCCTGAAAAAAAAAAAAAAACGAACAGAAATTTCATCCAATTTTCAGATCACCAGCTACCCAAAATGAGGGTTTTAACAACACCTTTCACTGCTGTTCTTCTCCTCTTCTTCATCATCTCTCCACCACCCACTTCCACCACGGCGGAGATGGAATCTCCGACGATCCAGTCCGATAACCTCGCTCCCTCCCCTTATGTTCACTCCTCCTTCAACAAAACGTGCGATCTGTTCTCATTCCTCGACCGGAAATGCGACCCTCAGCTCTCATCTGTTTACTTTGCATTTTCCATCGTTTATCTATCCTTTCTCGTACACTGGATTTTGGTTTGCTTCAAGGTGAAGCCAACTTTTCGCAGGATTCATCTACTGATGGCTGGGTTGATACAAGTGAAGGCACTTAACTTGATCTATGCTGCTGTGAACGCTACAGGTGGTAATCGATCAGGTCTCTTCTTCTACATTTCTAAGTTCATCAGTGTTGTCCGTTTGTCGATTGTAATCCAATTAATCGCTTCTGGTTGGTATTTCATGGAACCGATCATGCAAAATGCGGATAGAATCGTTTTACTGCTTTTGATCCTTCTTCAGGTTTTAACAAATGTAGTTAGAATAATGATTGGGGATGCTAACAATTCTGTTCTTGACTGGATGAATTTGAACGATATGTTAGGGCTGATAGATTTAATTGCTTGTGGTGTTGTAATGTTCCCCATGATTTGTTCGATGGTGTATACGCACGCTGATGGGATGAGGGATAAATTTTTTGAAAAGTTAACTGAATTTAGGTACTTCTGTACAATTGTTGCGTTTTACTTGCTATTTCTGGGTGTTATCGTGGGAAATGATAGAAAGACTGGCCATATTGGATTAAACGCCATTGATGCTCACAAGTACTTGATCGAGTCTAATATGGTGATTGAAATCAACAGTCTGACTTTCTACATGATCATCTGTACCAATTTCAGGAAACAATTTGCTTTTCTTGTCGATCATCATGAATAGGTAGTAGAGATGGATGCGTGGAAAGCGGGATTTGATCATCTTCAACGTTCAATGGAGGATCAATTCTTGTTTAGTGATTCATAGTAGAGTATTATATGTTGTTGAGTTAATCTTCAAGTAGTTTTTTTCTTGAACAATTTGATGTAATTTGGAATTAATAGCTGTTTTGGAGTAAGTTCAGGTTAAAGTTTGTGTTTAATCTGTTAACTATTTTTGTTGGTGTTGATATGGGGATTTGATTTATCATATTATGCATGTAATCATAAGCCGAAATATCTTGATAATTATTATTCATGCACTAAAATCAAACATAAAAGATAAATAAATTAATGGTATACGTAACTAAATTTGAAAATGTGTATTTTTAAAACGTATTTTGGATGTATTTTTGTATTACATTTCTCAAATCTCAAAAATTTCTTTTTGGATTAATTGTTTTATCGTAAATGTTAAAAATATGATTATTTTGTTCATTTTAGATGAATTTGCTGGATATTAAGTTCTAAATCATGTTATGATTAATATTAAATATTGATAGATTTGAGACAAAAAAAAAAAAAAAAAAAAAAAAAAAAAAAAAAAAAAAAAAAAAAAAAAACCTTAACAATTTTGTACGAAGATGTAGTTTCGATGCAGGTCGCCATAATAAAAAATTGATGTGTTTTACAATTACTTAACTTTAACATATTCTTTTATTTGGCAACAATAACACCTCTTTTGTATTATTATCTTTTTTTTTTTTTTACTTTAAAAACAATATTTGTTTGTTAGAAAAAATTATTAAATTCGCTCCTTGGATGCACTCTTTTCTGTATTTGTTGTATATTTTGCATTTTTTTGTTAAAATTTGAAAAAGAAGAAATCACAATATGATTTATTTTCGAAAACTAATTTGTTAGTTGTGGTAAGAGACTCATCTCATAAAATCTTCATATCGGATTACTTTTTCAAATTTATGTGATTTTTTATTTTTAACTTTTTACCAAAAATGAGTAGTATTTTTGGATCAAAATAAAACAATGGTGCTTATACCTAATTTTGGTCAAACTTTATATATTAGCTTTTATATGTTTTTTCTGTCCATTTTGGAGGGTAATTTTTTATACATATAGTCTCTAACTTTTAAAATACATTTCAATGTAATAAAATTTCATTTTATTTTAGAAAGAAAATGGAGACGCTACATTTAAAATTGTTTTAAAGCTAACAACGCAAGTGCTTAAAAAAGCTTAAATAAAATTCAAACCTAGAAAGCATGGTTTGTGTTGTCCGATATATACGGTTTATACTGTCGAAAATATGTATGTAGAAGTAGAAGTTGTATCGATAAATTAAGTCGTATGATTATACACATGTTCGAAAGGGGTAATGTGGCATTAATCCTAAATATCATAGCCCATGTTGAAAATCTTTTATGCTTTTAAAAACCATTTTTCACATAAAAGTTTGCAACGGAAAATCCCATATAATATTGTAAGCGATGACAATTAAATTTGGATGTCGTGGAATTTGGAAACTCAGTAAGTGAATTCGTTCGTTTTTAGCAATAAATTATTATTTGTAATGTCATGCAAAATTTTCTAAGGGTTGACTGGATAATTTAACAGGCCTTGCAAAGTGTGTTGAAACCATTTTTAGCAAAAAAGTTAAAATGTCGATTATCTTAAACCATTCTACTTCATTTCTAATCACCAAATTGTATCTTAACTAATTCATCACTTAATGATTTAAGTGACTTAATGCCTTTAGGATGACTATATACGACTTACTTAAACTCTACTTAATAACATCAAAACACGATCACCTAAACGGAGTAAATATTCAAATTATTGGAAGATCTTAAGCGTTGTACTTCATTTCACAAAATAGCAACCTCAAATGTAACTTGACACCTTAAGTAACAACTTATTTTCCAATAATCGTAAAGAGCCTTCTTATTAACTTTCATATATTATCTAAACATTATTGATGAATCTAAACTGTCATATATGATCTAATTGATGGTTTAGATTGTTCGATTATATATTAAATCTTATATGAGAGCTTAAAATCACCAATGTTGTAATAAATCAAATTAGCCATGTGATTTTGAACTTCATCTCACTAATGTTGTAATAAATCAAATTAGCCATGGAAAATAATTAAAAAATAATAAAAAACGTGGATAAATTATGAACATACACCAATAAAAAAAATAAATGGGGCAGATAGGTTTTATGAAGTAAACCTCAAATTAGAAAAACCAAATATCACTCCACTTGCATTTTCTTGGTTAATAATAATTTAGACCCAATTTCAAATAAAAACAAAAGAAGGAAGCTATCTTAAAATTAAAAAATAAATAAATAAAACAAATGTATCGGAGACGCCCCAATAAAAATTAGTCAAAAGTGTTTTATGAAGTAATTAAAAAGCCATATAGATAGATTGGTGTGTGAAAAAAATCCTTATATATAATCGGTTAATTCTACTTTAAATCTTCTGTTAACAAAAATTACAAATTATATCATATACTTTATAAAAATTGATATTATATGATCACATCTAGTCTAAAAAAAAAAATAAGATGCTAATATAGACCGTACTCATATAAAAAAAAAAAAATCAAACACACTCCTAAATATAAATCAATAAATAACATCAAACTAGTTATGCACCTCTAATATATGTAAAACCTAAAGATGTGTACATCACCATATTAATTATACAATTATAAAAACTTGAGATCAAATAAGGACAAGACATAAAGAATAGTATCATGAATTCTTAATATATCTCGATTTATTAGATCCTCATAAAATAGTAAAAGAAAAGAAGTTGTAAAAAATATATTTTAATTTGATATTTATCAAATCACCAAAATCTTTCTGAAAAAAAAAAATGCAGCCCTAGTGACCTAGTGTCTGGAATCTTCCTGACAGTATATATATAACTATTCCTTTCCATAAACAAAATACCACCAAAAATTTTCTTCCAATTTTCCGATCACCTGCAAACCAAAATGAGGGTTTTAGCAACACCTTTCACTGCTCTTCTTCTCCTTTTCTTCTTCATCTCTGCACCACCCACTTCCACCACCGCGGAGATGGAGTCTCCGACGACCCAGCCTGATAACCTCGCTCCCGCTCCCTCCCCTTATGCTCACTCCTCCTTCCACAAAACGTGTTCTCTCTACTCATTCTTCAACGGGAACTGCTTCCCTCAGCTCTCATCTGTTTACTTCGCCTTTTCCTTTGTTTATCTTTGCTTTCTAGTGTACTGGATCTCGGTTTGCTTCAAGGTCGTGCCAACTTTTCGCCGGATTCATCTACTACTGGCGGGATTGATTTTAGTGAAGGCGCTTAGCTTGATTTATGAGGCTGTGGACGTTACAGGTACTCATCGATCGGATCTCTTCTTCTACATTCCTAAGTTCCTCAGTGTTGTCCGTTTGTCTATTGTGATCCAATTAATCGCTTCTGGTTGGTATTTCATGGAGCCGATTATGCAAACTGTGGATAGAGTCGTTTTATTGCTTTTGATCCCACTTCAGGTTTTAGCAGATGTAGTTAAAACAGTGTTTGGGGATACTAGCAATTCCGTTAATGACTGGATGAATCTGATAGATCTAATTACTTGTGGTCTTATGACATACCCCAGTACTTTTTCACTGTTGTCAATGTGCACTGGTAGGATGAAGGCTAAGGATTTTGAAAAGTTGAATGGATTTAGGTTCTTTTATATGATTGTTATGCTTTATTTGGTGTTTATGAGTCTTGTCGTGGAACCCGTGAGAAAGAATGGTGCTATTGGATTAAACGCCATTGATGCTGAGGTGTACATGTTGAAGGCTAATGTGGTGTTTGAATTGAACAGTATGTATTTCTACATGATATGCATGTGTAACATGGTCAGGAAACACTTTGCCCTTGTTGTCAATCATGATGAATCTAAAGGTAGATGCGTGGAATCAGGAATTTGATCATCGATCTTCAACTTTCAATAAATGGAGGATCACTAGCTCTTGTTTAGTGATATTCATACTAAAGTACTATTGGGTTGTCGAATTAATCATCAATTAGTTTTAATCTTGAAGTAGTTTTCTTGTGGAACAATTTGATGTTAATGATATGGGTTTTTCGGAGTAATTTTGCAGGTTAAATTTGTGTTTGATTGTTAATTATATTTGCTGGTTTTGATTCATCATATCTCTGAACGTAATCATAAGCCGAAATTTCCACAATATGTGATAAGATGATGCAAAGGAAATTTAAAATTATTTTATTTTGTAAAATATGTATTTTCAAAACGTATTTTGGATGTATTTTGTATTACATTTATCAGAATCTTGAAAAAAAAAATCTGAAATTGAACATTGTTTTATTGTAAATGTTAAGAATATGGTTTTTATGTCCATTCTATAATTTATACTAACAAAAACCGTTACAACTATTATTAAATAAAAAATCTAAGTTTTATAATTAACGGGCAAACTAATCATTCTCTAAAAAAAATACAAAAATAAAATACCGTCTTTGACAACTTTTTATAATTTCAACAATATTATCTAACAAAAAACATCACTTTTAACAAAACAATTAAAAATGCTAAATTTTATTATAGTGTTCATTAAATTTTGGTATCTTTAGTGATAAAGATATCATCTTATCCGATTTGTTTTAAACAGATTATAAATGGTCACAATGGTTTCATTGAATTTTTTTTTCAAACATTAATTGTATTTAAGAACACTGAAAACTAGCGGTTGCTACTACCTTGTGTTTAAGCACATTATATGTCATTTTAACCACATTATGTATCTTGTATTGTGACATAACTTACAACTATATAAATGATCCAATTAATTCCCATATTTACACATGTCATTAATAAGACTACTATATTAACATGATAGCTTTATGGTTTCCATTACTTTTATAGGCCAAGCCATTACAACACTACCTTAAAACATGGATCTTGAATCCCTAAGAGCCTAAAAAGTTAATACCCTAAAATTCAGCAATTAAGTAGAACACTTAATGGCTAAAACAAAGATGTCAAATCCTTATACACACTTGCAAACCAAGCAATAACGAGTACAATGAACAAGTACTATTTCTCTATTCAAACACTTCCAACATTGTCTTCTTTCCATATAATTCACAAAGAAACTTATTGGTTAAACCTTAATACTTGTCATTTAACTCCGAATCAACCTATCTAAATTTACAATCTTTTCTTGAACCCTGAACAATGAGGTAAGAACTAAGTCAATACAAAAGCTTAAACTATTAATTGTATCCATTTATGAACTAACCCAATTAGGACACCCATATAAAATTGTCTTGAAGGGTTCAAAGGTGTAGTCGATATCCACATTCTGACTTTGGTTTCATGTTTACAATAATCTAAAACTTTTTTCCATCATTCTCCCTAAATACTTACAAATTAGTTAAAACCGGAAGGTAAAATCTAGGGTTTTTTTAGCAAAAATAGTTGTTAGTTCGAAGCTAATAGTTGGTAGCGGGTATCTGGAAACAGGTAACTGATAGTTTTTATTTGTTATATGGGTTTTTGACATAAAATAACTGGAAACTTTTGAAATATATAAAATTACGTAAAATGACAGCTGTTTAAAACAAATAAATATATAAATATACTTTTATGGACAATTCTTGAAATTGATTTTAAAAGTTCAATAACGTTTTGTTAAACGTTACATGAAGTAGATTTTATATTTGAAACGTTTTGTTTAAACTAAAAGTTAAACGTTCATATTACAAAACGAGACTTTTTTGTTTAAACTGAAACGTTTTGTTAAAAGTTAAAAGTTCGAACCTTCTATACGCTGCTCAGCCATATAAGACCATAACGTAAGACTTTTTCTGAACATAAATATAGTTTATAGTTTTTCTACATATATATAGATAAGTTTGACTTTTTCTATAATTTACCCAAAATAATGATTAACATTATACACAAATAATAGTTTATTCAGTCGTTCAAAATAATGATTAACATTATACACAAATAATAGTTTATTCAGTCGTTCTAAGTTATGATTATTAGATTATATATATATATATATATATATATATATATATATATATATATATATATATATATATATATATATATATATATATATATATATATATATATATATATATATACTAGCCGTAGACCCGCGCAAAGCGGCGGCGAAAAATAGTTTCTCATTCGGCAATAAAATCTATACGGAAACATGTTAGATTTCAAATAACACAAAACATATGCATATTGTTATCGATCGGTTTTACGGCAACAAATAAATGTAACCCTCGCAATACAAAAGAAAATAAATATTTTGGTGTGTAGTGTACGTTTATAGTCCTTCATTTTAGAAATCAGGACACATCCATACGAAGTGACTTGCTTATACATTTATTGGTATTGATAAAGTTAATAAAAAGGAGAATCAAAATTAATCTTAACAACCCGGTTTGCTTGATACAGATAAGTCTAAACGGATATATCCTATTATGCATTTTACTATCTAAAGTTTTAAACCGAAAAATAATAAAATTAATACAACCATATTTCATGGAACATGAATAACAAATGGAATATTAATTTTCTATTAGTCATAAATCATACATAGATATTTTTTTTTTAATATTAAACAAAGTATTTGATTTTACAACTGATTGGTCAATTTCGATTAGAGGGCATAAATAATAAATAAAGCTTAAAAAAAATTACAAATAAAAAGGCCTATATAATGGATTATTTGTTTTATTTTAATTGGATAAGAGATTGGGTCAAATTTTTGGAAGAGATAAGATTTCAAAGGTAATCAGATTAAAAGTTAATATTATTTTATTCATAATTAGTTGTACTTTACGCTTAGAGAGTTGAACGTCTTAAAAAAATAATATTATTTTATTGGATCTATTTATAGAAATAGTAGGATTTCTTTTATAAGTTAGTAAAGATATATATATATATATATATATATATATATATATATATATATATATATATATATATATATATATATATATATATATATATATATATATAATGGTTATTTGGAAAACAAAAAACTCATAAAAAAACACTAAAAATCATAAAAATGCATAAAAAAAATAACTAGACATTAGAAAACTTTATTTTCAATTTTTTTATCAAAAAATCGCAGCCCTTTTGACAATTTCGCTGAAAAAAAAAATATAAAAATCTTTTTTTTGCAAAAAAGTTTTCAGCGATTTATGTTAAAAGCTACGCTTTTTTAATAAAAAAAATCCAAAAAAAGTTTTGTGATCTCTAAATATTTTTTTATGTATTTTTATGATTTTTAGGGTTTTTTTGTTTTCTAAAACCTAAACCTATATATATATATATATATATATATATATATATATATATATATATATATATATATATATATATATATATATATATATATATATATATATATATATAGGGTGAGGTTCAATAAAGAACCATAAATAACCAATGAACCAATCTTTTTTTCAACTTTTAGAACTTATTTTTTATCAAAAAAAAAAACTTAAAATACAGAAATTCATAACTTTTTATCCTTTTTCCAATGATATCAAATTTGAAAAAAAAAAAAAAAAAGAAAATCGTCAAATTCATAATGTGAATCTTTGAAAAATCACAATGTGAATCCAAAAAATATTTTTCATATTAACAATGTTAATATATAAATTTAGATATTTTTACATTATTTTTTCGATAAATAATAAGATTTAAAAATTAAAAAAAAAAAATTGATTCTTTGAAAAAAACCAATAATTATGGTTTTATATTGAACTTTTTCATATATATATATATATATATATATATATATATATATATATATATATATATATATATATATATATATATTACTCTTTTAATTCCTCCTTTATTTTCACATCAAATGTCATTTCAGCACATTCTTCTTCCTCGATAAAAACTTTATTGCTTGTTGCTAAACCTTTTTCTGGTGGCCATTAATTTTATAAGATTTATGTAATCTTTTTATCCATTGTACTTTCATTATTGCCCATGAATTTAATTGGATTTATGGTAAGTTTTTAGATCTATATGTTTCAGGCACTTTTCTAGATTTGGATATTTATTAGTTATCAATATGACGGAATTTCTAGCAGTTTAAATGATCTTCGTTACAAATTAAATTTATCGCTATTTTAACATCCTAAAAAATACATATTTTGATTTCAAATTAATATTTTTGTTTCGTGGAGACAGTTGCAAACGTATTTGGAAAAAAGAGAGTAGCATCCAGAAGCATTAGCACCATTTACATGTAACTTGCAGTCTTGCACCAATTAAGTAACCTCCACATAGAGAAAGGAGAAAGAAAAGTGCCAAGAATAGAAAGGATTGGGACTGGAGTAATGGATGCAGGCATAGATGACTTTATCAGCAATGCATAGCCGATGTGTATATATGCAGAAAACATTTTCGTTTTTATATATGCTAGAAACCATAAGCATAGTTGTGCAGAATATAAATTAAATTATCCTTCATCCGTTGTCTTGAGAACATAGAAACATTTGCATATTAAATCAATTAAGATTTGTTACCTTTGTCACATAATATAAATTAAATTAGCATCTAATGTAGTACACTAGAACTTACGGTTTTAAGTGGTATGCTAGAAAGGAAATGAAAAGAAACTATGTGAGTTGGTTGGCTTAAAAACCTACAACTTGCTATTTTTTCTTGATGTAATTTTTTCCTTGTTAACTCCTTGGTAGTGTGCTTCGTTTTAATAAAGTCATGTTTAAAACCCTAGTATTTTGAAATGTTTAAAATACACCCTATACTATTATAATATTACAAGATTAATATATATATATATATATATATATATATATATATATATATATATATATATATAATGACAGTCTTACCGTTAGTAGGCCTCATTCATGAATTCGATCTATAAGGGGGGTATAAAATTATGGCCCATAAAATGGCCATTTAATGGGTATCCATTTTCACCCACCGCTTCCTTGATTGGTGGAGGGTCGTTAGCCGAACGGGTAGGATAAGGCAAACCCTTCATCATTAAGAAGTATAATAATTATAAAAGTAACTAAATGTTTTAAAACAATTCTTAATCTTAGTTACTTTAGGAAAAGTGAATTAGTGCAATTCCATGAAATTACGTTTTGCACCCTTGCTAAGACGTTAGTGGAACGCGTGTGGTTAACCGACAAACTGATTGGATTCTAAGCAAAGGTGGCAAAGGGTGACTCATTGTTTGTCATAGTTCGATGGAGCGTGTATGGATAACCGGCACATCAAATAGGTGACTGTAACAATGAGGACACCATGTACATTTGCATGGTTATTCACACTCGCTTTGTGATCGTCGGCATCCCAGTTACAAACAAGAGGGGCACATCGAGATTGAAACTTGTCATTGAAAAGTTCAATGAATCTCAAAGGAATCTAGGAGTTTTCAATACATTTAAAACTTAATCTCTTTTCGTTTTTCATGGTGGAAAATTAGTGAATCGTCATTCACTCACCTTCAAATTATTTGCATGTTAGATTTGATGGATTTTGGCCACAAGAACAACCTATGTGCTCATGCAAACCCTAATGCTTGGATCTAGGTTTCTCTATTGTATATGCAATTCATCCAAGACTTTAAACCCTAGATCTAGCATCCAATTAATCAAATTAACTTATGAATGGGGTTTAGATCTTACCTTGATTGTTATGTAGCAATAACAATCTCAAATCCTCCTTGTAATGACTTTAGAAAGCTAAGAGTCACAAGTGTCACTCCTCTAATGGTTCACAAACACCAAGAGCAAGAGGATGAAGAATAAGGAGAGAGGAGGCTGCCAAAAACGTGTGGAAACCCTAAGGAACAAGTTCACCATGTTTTTGAGTCTCAAGGGTCCTTTAAATAGTGAGGCTATTAGGGTTATCTAACAAGGAAACCCTAAATTGGATGCTTAGGCCCTAAGCAACCCATGGACTCCCTCCTTAGAGGCCTAGGACAATTTCTAATGGGTTTCCCCATAGAATTCGTTCACCCCTCTAATATGGAGCCCATTAGCCCAATATTCAACTATGACACAATTGACAACTCTAGTCCTTTAAGTTTAATTAATGTCTTTTAGCCACAAACTTAATTCTTATTAATTCTTGACTAATATTAATTAAACAATATGATTTCTCCTTTAATATATTATTCTCATTATATATTAAGAAATCATAATTAATCCTCTCTCTCCATAATTCATCCTATCAAGTTGCTTTGGTGAAGGCAACCCAAAAGGACCATGCACCATCGGGTCAAGTACATACCAAAATAGTTATGGACTTAGACACTAATCCAACAGTCTCCCACTTGGATAAGTCTAATAAATATTCTGCGTATGACTTCAGATCCTGATCTGCAATCGTAGCTTTCCAAAGCCGCTGTCAACTCTGATCTTATCAGATACGCGTGTCCTTTAGATAAGGGATCATATATTCCTCCATTCTAGATATCGTATACATATAAGACGTGAATTCTAATCATTCTCTCTATACTATTTCCCGACTTCCGATTTATGACGACTGACAACAGACTACAATTGATCACATCAAATTAGTCCCGGCTTGGCCAAGCGCTTAGGTGCCATCACTAAATCATCGAGGGGCCCAAAGATATCGCTTTTATCCTACTTTGGATAAAAGGAACGGATAAACTTTGACTCAATGCTCGCTTGCACTCACTTACCGAATCACACACAACAATATGTTTTATAACACCAAGTTACTGGTGCGTTTACATATTATCAATGTGCAACCGACTCGCAAGATACAACTCACACATCTCGGTTTCAAGAATATAAGATGTTATCATCTCACCAATCACTCGTGATGAAATCCATGAAGTGATCCAAGTGAGCGTGGGTTTAATCCAATGATCAAATCATATTCATAAGCACTCATGAACATTGCAGCAAATATTTGCTTATGTCTAATACTCTTTAGACAATCCACACACCAATTCACGACAGTCTTCATTCATATGTACTTCCAACATATGAACGACTGTGACCCGTTCGAATAATTTGACTGTTCTAAACCAATTAAATTATTCAGGAAGTCAAAACATGCAAAGTGAAACACAAGAATAATACTAATCCCATATGGCCTCAAACCTTTGAGTATAAATAAAACACCTTTTATTTATCACCATATTGATTACTCATTATTTGTTGTTTCGGGTAATCAACTTTTTACTTGAATTATTACAACACTTGTCCCATGCTCTTAGAATGCACACAATGTTTACCTATGGTTCTTACTTTGTGAAATAGATCAAATGAACACATTTCTAATCATACTCATTTCACAACTCCCAATCCTTTTCACAAGTGAAAGAATATCAAATTCTTGCCACTTATAGAATATGCTAGATTCTAACATTTTATGCAATGATCCTTTCGTAACGTCATAGCACAAAAGTCACAATGACTATTGCCAATGGAATTACAAAGTCCTCTATTTGAGATTGTTACAATACAATTCCATAGACAAGATGTCTCTCACTCAAAGTACATTCCTTTGAACATCCTTTTGCATAAAAATTTTCTAGTCTAGACATAGACTTTCAATATCCAACTCCCAATATGGAACCATTTCCATGTTTGCCATATGATAATTCATTCTTAATAGAATCTTTTCTATCCATAATAATGTCGATATGTACCATCCAATACTATACTTCCAACTACTCACAAGCGACCAATCCTCAGCGAGCTTTGGATCATCCTTTGATAGTTGTTTAATTATCTTAGTCAAAACCGATTCTTGTACTTTTTCCCTCTTAATGCGCTAGACATTTGGAAAAATTTTAGAATGGTCAAATATTATAGCATTTGCAATCGATCCTATACCTGAAGTGTACGGGACACGATACATAATGTCTTACATAAAGATACGATACTTTATCAATCTTTTACCATAATATTTTATGTGTCACATTCTCACAATTTGAACTATGAAGAGAGATGCCATGATCATAATCGAAATTTAAGAACACACTTGGTATCATTGACTAAATTTATTAACATTCCACAACCTAAGTCTTTAGATTTGAAATGAAGCATAATATTCTCTCCCTTAATTATAGCAAAACAACTTTTCAACCCTTACGACTTTGCAAAGTCTAACTCTTGTTTTCTATCATTAATATTGCTAACTTGCAATACTTGCCTTAATAATCATACAAGCACAACATTTATACTCCCACTATCATGATGATTATTATCATGTAAGCATAAAACTTATGCTCCCACTAGCTTTGACATGTATTCAGAAACCAGCTTAACTTCCAGAAAAAACAATACCTATTGAATTTCTTAAGTTCATGATTCTAAAGCCTAATGCTTTGATAATCCTTTATCTAAGCTTATACACCTTTGCCTTAGATAGCTCATTTGTGTGTCTAAGCAATTCAGACTAATTGCCCAATCTCACAATTCGAATCATGGAAAGGGATACCGTAACCATAGTCGAATTCGAGAATCCAATTTTCACAATCACTATCTTCTTAAAATCTCTCTTAGTGAAAGCATTTCCTCATAGTCATTTTCATGAAGGAGAGAATCTCATGACACTTAGATTTTAATGGTGTATGTGTTCCTATCTATGTGAATCTTTCAAAACCAAAGTTTGCGACAAATCCAAACTCAGATGGATCGAACTTTCTCAATCTTGATTTCTTGCCTTATGGTAACACGAGCGCCCACCATGTCTTCCAAGTAGTTAAGCAGCTCACCCTTTCCTATCAATGTACTTTCATTGATTAAGGTGCTTGCCTTTTATGCGTTCAAATGAGAACTCATAGAACTCACATGCATAATTAACTCAATTGGAACGCTCACAGAAACAAGATAGTGTCAATACGATAGGTTGTAAACCTCAAGTCGTGTGCTAGTGATGATTGATAAGGTTTATTATTGATTAGTTCTTGAACTTTTCAAGACCATTAAGATTCCCACTGACTCCTTGACATATAAGATTCTTTTGTCAATAAACTTTTCTTGACAAACAAATATTCAAGAGTTAGTGTAGCTTTTATCAAGACAAAACACTTCACAAAATTGGTCCTAGTTGGTCTTTGTCTAATCCAAGACATCACAACTTTCCAATTTCAAATGTGCAAGAATAAGAAAACCTTTTTCCAAATTTCTACATTTGATGAATGTTATAAACCTTCTTAATACTTGTCACTCAATGTCACAATCTTAACTCTAAGACTTGTTTTGGAACGAAGTATGATTGCCTTTTTGATTCAACCATTTCTTCAATTCTTGAATCCTCTTCTCAGACATATAATTGTACTAAGACTCACTTAGAGGATTAATTGAGATATGGTTCTTAATCATTAAGACCTATCATAAAACATAATAAAAGGTACTCCCCCTTCTTCTTAGAATAGAGAAACTTTTGTCTTTCTGCCTACTTGAGTCTTCTTATTTGTTCTGCTATTGATTTAAACTCTTTCAATCAATTCAGAATTACACTTAATCTTATAAGTATAATCATATTTACTAAACTTTTAGTTAATCATGACGAATATCTTTGTTACTCTTGTGGTGGACTTGATCAACACACAACTTTGTGTACTCGATCTCCTAGTCCTTCACTTGACACTTTGTCAACGAATTAGTGTAATTTCCAAATATGAAATTTCTCATTCATCGTGCAACCAAGTTGCATGATTCCAAGTTTCTGTCCAATTGAAATTTGGGCGATGAGAAACTCTCCCTATTTGGTAAATTCTTGACATTTCCACAAACAACATAATTAAGAATCAAATCCATTATTGCTGTCCAATTGAAATTTGGGCGATGAGAAACTCTCCCTTTTTGATTCAACCATTTCTTCAATTCTTGAATCCTCTTCTCAGACATATAATTGTACTAAGACTCACTTAGAGGATTAATTGAGATATGGTTCTTAATCATTAAGACCTATCATAAAACATAATAAAAGGTACTCCCCCTTCTTCTTAGAATAGAGAAACTTTTGTCTTTCTGCCTACTTGAGTCTTCTTATTTGTTCTGCTATTGATTTAAACTCTTTCAATCAATTCAGAATTACACTTAATCTTATAAGTATAATCATATTTACTAAACTTTTAGTTAATCATGACGAATATCTTTGTTACTCTTGTGGTGGACTTGATCAACACACAACTTTGTGTACTCGATCTCCTAGTCCTTCACTTGACACTTTGTCAACGAATTAGTGTAATTTCCAAATATGAAATTTCTCATTCATCGTGCAACCAAGTTGCATGATTCCAAGTTTCTGTCCAATTGAAATTTGGGCGATGAGAAACTCTCCCTATTTGGTAAATTCTTGACATTTCCACAAACAACATAATTAAGAATCAAATCCATTATTGCTAATAATAGAAACCTTCAAACATCAATTTTTCATGCATGCCATTGCAAGGATAAATAAATAATATAAACAAAAATTTTATTTTATTGCGGAAAAATTTGTCCTTATAATGCAACTCATCAAAAAACTATGTTAATACATATTTCTTAGCAATCTTTTCTAACTCTAAGTAGTAGCTCAAGAATCCAATCTTCAAGCAATGCGATCGAAATCCATTTCTTCACAATTAGATTCCGCTCACTTCTTCCCTTAAGTTTCCTATCTTTTCTTCGATTCTACAAAACATCAAATGTAATCTTATCATATCATGTATTAAGAATCTAAAATAGGAACTTAAAAGAGTTAGTTAATGGATTTTACCTAAATTAGAGTCATACGCTTTGACTCTCCCATCTCTTAGATCTCTTAGGTAAATAGGGTTGTTTCGTCTCCAATGCCCCTTCTCTTGGCAATAAAATCAAATGGATTCCTTTGGAATGGCACATGGAACTATCTCAGAATCTACCTTTTCTGGATCTCTAATGTCACCATATGATTCATCATATAGTAATCTTTAACGAACTCACTATATGATTCAGGAAGCGACTGAAGAACCCAGTCAACAGCCAACTTACCTGAAATCTCGACACCCAACAACCTTAACCTTTCAATGTGTGACTTCATCTCTAAGACGTGTACACACACAAGTTTCCCATCTTTACTTGCCAAAAGGGCTTGAGTGAGCTTGAACTTTTCAAGCCTTTGAACTTGTGGATTAGGGAGAATAATTTGGAGGAGGTGGAGGAAGTGACGTATGATCTCTTGTTCCTCGATCGAATCATGGAATATCATCTTCATGTGGAAAGCTTGTTCCACAGAATTTGGGAATACCATAGTTGTCATACTTTGACATCTACAAAATGGGAGAAAAAAATTCAAGATAGTTGATTAATTGAGTCCTTAATAAATCACCCAAATGAGATATTAAGGCTAGGACCCAACACAATACGCTACAACCTAGAAAAGGGATGTCGTAATCTAGTTGCAGAATATTTGAAGGTAAGTGAATGACGATTCACTAATTTTCCACCATGAAAAACGAAAAACCGATTAAGTTTTAATTGCTTTGAAAACTCCTAGATCCTTTAAGATTCATTGAACTTTTCAATGGCATGTTTAAATCTCGATATGCCCCTCTAGTTTGTGACTGGGATGCCGAGGATCACAAAGCGGATGTGAATAACCATGCAAACTTACATGGTGCCCCCACATGTTACATTCACCTATTCGATGTGCCGGTTGACCACACACGCTCCACCGAACTATGACAAACATTGAGTCACCCTTTGCTACCTTTGCTTAAAACCATTTAGTGTGTCGGTTAACCACACATGCTCCACTAACGTCTTCGCAAGGGTACAAAGTGTAATTTCATGGAATTGCATCAATTCACTTTTGCCTAAAGTAACTAAGATTGGGAATTTGTAAAACATTTAGTTACTTTTGTACTTCATTATACTTATAATGGAAGGTTTCTGTCCTATCCTACCCGTTTGGCTAACGACCCTCCACTAGCCAAGAGTGCGGTGGGTAAGAGTGGATACCCATTCAATCGCCATTTTATAGGCAATTTCCTTAAACACCCCTTATAGACCAGCTTCGTGAATGAGGCCTACTAACGGTAAGACTGACTTTTACTCATACATATATATATATATATATATATATATATATATATATATATATATATATATATATATATATATATATATATATATAATGTTAGAATTTTAATGTTATATATAGTATAAGGTGTATTTTACACTTTTAAAATACTAGGTGATCAAATTTAACAATTATACTTTTAATTCAATTAAATCGTGAACCAAAACTTTATGGATTTATCAAAGCTCTTTTAATTATACACTTTAACTAATCAATAAAACCATAAGGGTGTGATTTGAACTTTTCAACTTTTAAATTCCAAAAACTTGAGGGCAAGTTTTGAAACATTTCAAAACATTAGGGTTTCAACTATTTAAATTTCAAAAACAAAACTTTTAAGTTCAAATTTAAACTATAAAACCTAAAGGGATTAATTTGAAACTTTTCCAAACTTTGTCAAGAATATTCTAGATCACATAATTCAAATAAGGCAATTAACAAGTAATTTGTGGTTATGTAATTAGATCTAGTTCAAATTCTTGCAAGATAATGATCAAATAATTTAACATTTATCAAATAAGGTAACAATTATCTAATTAAATGACCAAAATGTTTTATTTTGACAAAGATAATCATAAGGAATCAATAACATTCGTATTTTATTAATTTTAAACAATTATGGCAATTATCCTAAGTCAAAATAGGTAAAAATACCTAAAATCCGCCTAACTGACGCTCGAACTCACCGAGTTCCTCTATGGACTCGCCGAGTTGGAGCTACTCGCCGAGTCCACATTGGAACTCGCCGAGTTCATCAGTCAGGGAGCCAAAAAATCGATTTTGCAACAAGAATGAATATGCTAGGCATCAATACAACAGAAACCAACCTAGCTCTGATACCACTGATGGATTTTGGCCACAAGAACTTCCTATGCGTCATGCAAACCCTAATGCTTGGATCTAGGTTTCTCTATTGTACATGCAATTCATCCAAGACTTTAAACCCTAGATCTAGCATACAATTAATCAAATTAACTTATGAATGGGGTTTAGATCTTACCTTGATTGTTATGTAGCAATAACAATCTCAAATCCTCCTTGTAATGACTTTAGAAAGCTTAGAGTCACAAGTGTCACTCCTCTAATGGTTCACAAACACCAAGAGCAAGAGGATGAAGAATAAGGAGAGAGGAGGCTGCCCAAAATGTGTGGAAACCCTAAGGAACAAGTTCACCACGTTTTTGAGTCTCAAGGGTCCTTTAAATAGTGAGGCTTTAGGGTTATCTAACAAGGAAACCCTAATTTGGATGCTTAGGCCCTAAGCAACCCATGGACTCCCTCCTTAGAGGCCTAGGACGATTTTTAATGGGTTTCGCCATAGAATTCGTCCACCCCTCTAATATGGAGTCCATTAGCCCAATATTCAACTATCACACAATTGACAGTTCTAGTCCCTTAAGTTTAATTAATGTCTTTTAGCCACAAACTAAATTCTTATTAATTCTTGACTAATATTAATTAAAGAATATGATTTCTCCATTAATATATTATTGTCATAATATATTAATAAATCATAATTAATCCTCTCTCTCCATAATTCATCCTATCAAGTTGCTTTGGTGAAGGCAACCCAAAAGGACCATGCACCATCAGGTCAAGTACATACCAAAATAGTTATGGACTTAGACAGTAATCCAACAAGATTACGGCATCCCTCTTCTAATTTGTAAATAATGTTATTGGATCCTAGCCCTAATTTTTCATTTGGGTGTTTAATTGAGGATTCATTTCTAATCAAACTTTGTTCTTTTCCTTTTCAGATGTCGAACACAAACAACAACAATGCTTTTGGCTCGAGTTCCTCTGGCTCATTCTCACTCATGAACTTGTGTGGGAGGGTGATGTTTAATGGAAACAATTTCAACGATTGGATCCGCAACATAAGAATAGTCACTCGTTATGAGGATAGAAAGTATGTCCTTGACAAGGAGCTAAAGGAGATCGACATGAAAGCTGCCACTCCCGAAGAGATCACTGCCTTTGAGGCCCACGACCGTGATGCTACGAAAGTCCATTTCATCATGCTAGCGACCATGACTTCTGAACTCCAAAAGTCCTATGAGGATATGTATCCCTACGAGATGCATCAAGACTTGTTGGACCGGTACCACCAAAGTGCGAGGCAAGAGAGGTATGAGATCATCTCTTCGATGATCACTGCTCGAATGGGTAGTGGAGAGTCCCTTACCGCTCATCTGCAAAAGATGCAGAGATATGTCGATCGCCTGCTAAAGTTAAATGCTAACTTCGATGAAGAGCTGGCAATTCACATCATCCTTCACTCCTTGCCTCCTAGTTACAACCAGTTCCGCATGACCTACCATATGAATAAGGAAGAGGTCACCTTGAGCAAGCTTCAAGGCTTGTTAAGGACTGCTGAGAGCAATCTCAAGGACAAGTCTATTGCACCGACTCCCACTCCCACTGTTGCGCCTGTCTTGGAAATAGGTCAAGGGAAGGGCAAGAAGAGGAAGGCTCCCTCAAAGAGCCACCACAAAGGAAAGTCCCAAGATGGCACCTCTTCTAGTGGAACCAAAGTTGGTTCTGCTAAGCCCAACTCTAACCCGAAAGAGACAGAGTGCCACCATTGCCACAAGATAGGGCATTGGAAGAGAAGCTGCCCGGAATATCTGCAAGACATCAAGGATGGTAAGATCAAGCCATCTTACGTAGGTATTTACACAATTAAATCTAATGATTCATCACATTCCATTTCTTGGGTACTTGATACGGGATGTGGTTTTCACATTTGTTCTGATTTGCAGGGCCTAAGAAGAGATAGGGATGTGGAGCATGAGAGAATAAATCTAATCATGGGAAACAGAAGATGTCTCTTGTCACCAAAATTGGAGTGTATTCTCTAGTGCTTACTAATAGATTAGGATTAGATTTAAATAATTGTTGCTATTCGCTAGATATGGCAAGAAACATCATTTCATTTCATGGTTTGTTTAGACAAGGATTTAGATATTCATTTTATAATGAGAAAGGTTCTATTTATGCTTATCTAAATGGTGTTTTATATTTTGAAGCATTGCCTTGTAATGGAATATATGAAACTTTGATGGTTGTAGATAACTTAGGAAATGATTTTTTGTGTGTGGATTCTTCGAATAGTATGGATAAAGCATGCTTATGGCATTATCGTCTTGGACATGTCAAAAAGAAACATATAGCCCAACTCCAAAAGGATGGAGTGTTGGAGTCATTTGACTTTAGGGACGATGACGTGTGTGAGTCTTGTTTACTTGGAAAGATGACCAAGTCACCCTTCACTTGCACTTGTGAGAGGGGTGAGGGTATATTGGATCTCATACACACCGATGTGTGTGGGACCTTTAGATCCACCACAAGGGATGTGAACCGCTTCTATGTGACTTTCACCGACGATTATAGCAGATATGGGTATATCTACTTAATCAAGCACAAGTCAGAAACCTTTGAAAAGTTCAAAGAGTTCAAACAAGAAGTGGAGAATCAATTGGGCAGGAAAATCAAGATGCTTCGATCCGATCGAGGATGAGAGTACCTAAGTCTTGAATTCCACGACTACCTCAAGGAATGCGGAAATTGACACCACCTAGGACACCGCAGTTAAACAGTGTAGCTGAGAGGCGCAATCAAACCTTGCTCGACATGGTTCATTCCATGATGAGTCTTGCTTCACTACCTATCTCATTCTGGGGGTATGCCTTAGAGACTGCCACCCATATCCTTAACTTAGTCCCTACGAAGAAGGTTGCCAAAACACCTCACGAGATGTGGACAGAGAAGGCTCCCTTGTTGGCACATATCAAGGTTTGGGGTTGCGAGGCTTTCGTAAGAAGAGAGACTCATGACAAGCTCAAACCTCGTAGTGAGCGATGTATTTTCATTGGCTACCCACAAAAGTCCTTTGAATATCTCTTCTATAGACCGAGTGACAATTTTGTCTTCGTTGCGAGGAGAGGGGTTTTCTGAGAGATAGAACTCATAAGCCAAGGGGACAGTGGGAGTCCATTCGACCTTGAAGAGATTCAAGAGTCGAGCGATGAAGGAACCTCTAACGCTGGTGCTCAAGCCGAGGAGGAAATTCCGGTTGAACCGATTGATGAGTCCTTACCTCTTAGACATTTCGAAAGAGTTAGGTTTCAACCCCAGTTTTATGGTTTTCATATTACTACTAAAGGGGATACGTTCATTAGTGATAGTACACTAGTGAATTTGGACAAACCTAACAACTACAAGGAAGCCATGGCAGGCCCAAAGTCTTCGAAATAGAAAGATTCGATGGATAGCGAGATTCAGTCCATGTATGACAACCAACTTTGGAATTTGGTTGACCATGTGCCCGGACGTAAGACGGTCGGGTGTAAGTGGATCTTCAAGAAAAACACCAACATGGATGGGAATGTGCACACTTATAAGGCACGATTGGTTGCGAAGGGCTTTACTCAAACTCCCGGAGTTGACTATGATGAGACCTTCTCGCCAGTTGCGAAGATAAAGTCTATTAGAGTGATGTTGGCCATTGCTGCATTCATGATTATGAAATATGGAAAATGGATGTCAAAACCGCTTTCCTCAATGGGAAGTTGGCTGAGGATGTTTACATGGCTCATCCAGAGGTTTTTTTCAATGCAAAGCATCCTAATAGAGTGTGTAAGCTTGAGAAGTCCATTTATGGTCTTAAGCAAGCGTCTCGCAGATGGAATCTTTGTTTCGACGAGAAAGTCAAAGAGTTTGAGTTTCTGCGAAGTGAAGATGAATCATGTGTATATGTCAAAGACAGTGGAAGTATAGTGAGCTTCCTGGTATTGTATGTCGATGACATACTACTCATAGGAAACGACATCCCGACACTGCAGGAAGTTAAGTCCTGGCTCAGGAAGTGCTTCGCTATGAAGGACCTCGGAGAAGCTGCCTATATTTGGGAATAAGGATAGTGAGAAATAGGAGTAAAAGACTAATAGGACTTAGTCAGAATACTTACTTGGACAAGGTACTAAAATGTTTTAGTATGGAGAATTCCAAGAAAGGGGAGTTACCGATCCAAAGTAATGCCAAATTGGGTAAGACTCAAAGTCCGAGTACTGAAGCCGAGATAGCATAGATGAGTCGAGTACCTTACACTTCCGCAGTTGGCTCGATCATGTATGCTATGACTTGTACTCGCCCTGATGTGGCCTTTGCTTTGAGCATGGTCAGTAGATATCAAGGGAACCCTGGAAAAGCACATTGGACCGCAATCAAGAATATTCTTAAGTACCTTCGGAGGACCAAGGAATGGTTTCTAGTCCTCGGTGGGAGTGATGACTTAAAAGTGCGAGGGTATAGTGACGCTAGTTTTCAGACCGACAGGGACAACTACAGTTTGAAGTCGGGCTGGGTCTTTACCCTTATTGGAGGAGCAATGACTTGGAGAAGTTCCAAGTAAGAGACCGTAGCTGATTCAATGTGCGAATCAGAGTACATTGCAGCGAGCGAAGCATCAAAAGAGGCAATATGGCTGAAGAATTTCATTGGAGACCTTGGAGTTGTGCCAGCCATACAGGAGCCCATGGAAATTTTATGTGATAATGAAGGAGTGGTTGCCTTGACCAAGGAACCGAGAGATCATGGTAGATCTCAACATATCGACAGAAAATATCACTTTATTCGGCATCGAGTAGAAGAAGAACTCCTCGTAATTGAAGAGGGTATCGTTGGAAGATAACCCAGCTGATCCTCTTACCAAGGGACTGAGTTTGGTTAAGCACTTGCAGCACGCTAGGAGCATTGGGCTGAAGGACAATATTAGTTTAGATTAGATAGTTTGGAAATGTGTAATAGATATATGTAATTGACATTCGATGATTAAATAAATGAGTATTATACTGTCTTATGTTAATTATCTACCTATTGTTTCGTTCTGCATGTTTTTGTTGGATTAGTGTCTAAGTACATAACTATTTTGGTATGTGCTTAACCCGATGGTGCATGGTCCTTTTGGGTTGCCTTCACCAAAGCAACTTGATAGGATGAATTATGGAGAGAAAGGATTAAATATGATTTATTAATATATTATGAGAATAATATATTAAAGGAGAAATCATATTGTTTAATTAATATTAGTCAATAATTAATTGGTATTTAGTTTTGTGACTAAAAGAGATTAATTAAACTTAAGGGACTGAAATTATAATTATAAGATAATTGCAATTTGGGCTATGGATTGCCTTATAATAAGGAGTAGACGAATTCTATGGGGAAACCCATAAGGAAATCGTCCAAGGCCTTAAGGAAAGGAGTCCATGGGTTGCTTAGGGCTTAAGCATCCAAATTAGGGTTTCCTTGTTAGATAACCCTAATATCCTCACTATATATAGACCCCTTATGACCCAAAAACGTGGCTAAGCTTCCTTCTAGGGTTTCACACGTTTTTGGGCAGCCTCCATCCACTCCCCTCTTCATCCTCTTGCTCTTGGTGTTTGTAAACCATTAGAGGAGTGACATTTGTGACTCTAAGCTTTCTAAGGTCAATACAAGGAGGAATTGGGATTGTTATTGCTATATAACAATCAAGGTATGATCTAAACCCTAATTATGTGTTATATTGATTATCATATTCTAGATCTAGGGTTTGTAGTCTTGGATAACTTGCATGTACAATAGAGAAACCTAGATCTAAGCATTAGGGTTTGTATGAGCACATAGGATGTTCTTATAGCCAAAACCCATAAGTGGTATAAGAGCCTAGATTGGTTTCTATTGTATTGATGCTTTATGTTGCTTAAAATTCGATTTTTTGGGGTTCTGGGGGCTGGACTCGCCGAGTCTGTAGATGAACTCGCCGAGTCCATGCTGACTCGACGAGTCCATGCTTGACTCGACGAGTCAACTCGTCAGATTGAGCAAACTTCGGGATTTCTTGTTGTTTTTGCTTAAGGATAGTTTCCTTATCATATTAGATCAATATAAATCCGATTTTTTGATATATATGAGTATATTCTTGATCTAATTGAAGATATTTATCAATTAATAAAATATTTGTTTCCTTATGTGATAATTGATTAATTATTTTGATTAAATTGTTAAATTGTTTTGCAAGAAATCATTAAATAAATCAAATATGGATAATTATGAGATTAAATGTTAATTTAGATTATTTGTTATTTGATCCTTGTTGTTATGAAAGGTTTCATATTTTCCCCCTTAGGTTTTATAGTTTAAATTTGAACCTCAAAAGTTTTGTTGTTTTGAAATTTAAATAGTTGAAACCCTAATGTTTTGAAAAAGGTTTCAAAACTTGTCCTCAAGTTTTGGAATTTAAATTTTGATTAATAGTATAATTTTGATGTATATTTAAATTCTAAACCCTAATGTTTTGAAATGTTTCAAAACTTGCCCTCAAGTTTTGGAATTTAAAAGCTGATTAAAGGTTTAATTAGGAATGTTAAATTCTAAAACCCTAGTAGTATTTTGAAAAGTTCAAATCACACCCTTATGGTTTTATTAATTAATTAATGAGTATAATTAAAAGAGGTTTAATAAATCCATAAATTTTTGGTTTACAATTTAATTAAATTAAAAGTATAATTGTTAAATTTAACCACCTAGTATTTTAAAAGTGTATAATACAACCAATCCTATATATAACATTAAAAGTCTAACATTATATATATGTATGAGTAAAAGTCAGTCTTACCGTTAGTAGGCCTCATTCACGAAGCTGGTTTATAAGGGGTGTTTAATGAAATTGCCTATAAAATGGCGATTGAATGGGTATCCACTCTTACCCACCGCACTCTTGACTAGTGGAGGGTCGTTAGCCGAACGGGTAGGATAGGACAAAACCTTCCATTATAAGTATAATGAAATAGAAAGTAACTAAATGTTTTACAAATTCCCAATCTTAGTTACTTAGGCAAAAGTGAATTGATGCAATTCCATGAAATTACACTTTGTGCCCTTGTGAAGACGTTAGTGGAGCGTGTGTGGTTTACCGGCACACTAAATGGTTCTAAGCAAAGGTTGCAAAGGGTGACTCAATGTTTGTCATAGTTCGGTGGAGCATGTGTGGTTTACCGGCACATCGAATAGGTGACTGTAACATGTGAGGGCACCATGAAAGTTTGCATGGTTATTCACACCCGCTGTGTGATCCTCGGCATCCCAGTCACAAACAAGAGGGGCATATCGAGATTTAAACATTCCATTGAAATGTTTAATGAATCTCAAAGGATCTAGGAGTTTTCATAGATTTAAAACTTAAATTTCTTTTTCGTTTTTCATGGTGGAAATTAGTGAATCGTCATTCACTTACCTTCAAATATTCTGCAACTAGATTACGGCATCCCTTTTCTAGGTTGTAGCATATTGTGTTGGGTCTTAGCCTTAGTATTTTATTTGGGTGATTTACTAAGGACTTAATCGATCAACTAACTTGAATTCGTTTTCTCCCGTTTTGTAGATGTCAAAGTTCGACAACTATGGTCTTCCTAAATCCCGTGGAACAAGCATTCCACATGAAGATGATATTCCACGATTCGATCGAGGAACAAGAAATCATGCTTCACTTCCTCCACCTCTTCCAATTATTCTCCCTAACCCACAAGTTCGAAGGCTTGAAAAGTTCAAACTCACTCAAGCCCTTTTGGCAAATAAACATAAAGAAGGAAAGTCGATGTGTGCACACGTCCTAGGGATGAAATCACACAATGATAGGTTAAGAATGTTGGGATCCGTTGTCTGTGAGGAGATGGCTCTTGATTGGCTTCTTCCGTCACTCCCTAACTCATATAGTGAGTTCGTAAGAGAGTACTATATGATGAACCACGACGTAACCCTTATAGATCTCACCTATATGCTTATTGCTGCTGAATCAGCAATGGTTTGGCGCAATAGAAAAGCAAAGTTGATTGGTGAATCTGCCTTCAAGACCTCTATGGATATAGACAATGGCAACAAAAGACATGCCATGATCGAAAAGTTTGATCATGAGAGAAAGACAAAGTCTGAAGTAGTTCCATGTGCTATTCTAAAAGAGTCAATTTGTTTTTTATTGCCATGAGAAGGGGCATTGGAGACGAAACTGCCCTATTTACCTAAGAGATCTAAGATATGGGAGAGTCAAAACGTATGGCTCTGCTTTAGGTAATATCCATTGACTAACTCTTTTAAGCTTCTATTCTAGATTCTTAATACATAATGTGATAAGATTACAATTGATGTTTTGTAGGATCGAAGAAAAGAAAGGAAGCTTAAAGGAAGAAGTGAGCAGAATCTAACCGAGAAGGAATGGATTTCAATCGCATTAGTTGAAGATTAGATACTTGAGCTACTACTTAGAGTTAGAATTAGATTGCTAAGAAAGATGTATTAGCATAGTTTTTCAATGAATTGCATTGTAAGGACGAATTTTCCGCAATAAAATAAAATTTTGATTTTATATTATTTATTTATCCTTGCAATGGCGTGTATGAAAAATTGATGTTTGAATGTTACTATTATTAGCAATAATGGATTTGATTCTTATTATGTTATTTGTGGAAATGTCGAAGAATTTACCGAATAAGGAGAGTTTCTCATCGCCGAAGTTTCAATTGGACAGAAACTTGGAATCATGCAACTTGGATGCACGATGAATGAGAAAGTTCATATTTGGAAATTAGACTAACTCATTGACAAAGTGTCAAGTGAAGGACTAGGATATCGAGTACACAAAGTTGTGTGTTGATCAAGTCCACCATAAGAGTAACAAGATATTCGTCATGATTTACTAAAAGTTTAATAAATATGATTATACTTATACAATTAAGTGTAATTCGGAATTGATTAAAAAGGTTTAAATCAATAGCAAAACGAATAAGAAGAATCAAGTAGGCAGAAAGATAAAAGTTTCACCATTCTAAGAAGAAGGGAGAGTAGCTTTTATGCTTTATGATAAGTCTTAATGATTAAGAACCATATCTCAATTGATCCTCTAAGTGAGTCTTAGTACAATTGTATGTCTTAGAGGAGGAATCAAGAATTGAAGAAATGGTTAAATCAAAAAGTCAATCATACTTCGTTCTAAAACAAGTCTTAGAGTTAAGATTGTGACAATGAGTGACAAGTATTAAGAAGGTTTATAACATTCATCAAATGTAGAATATGGAAAAAGGTTTTCTTGTTCTTGCACATTTGAAATTGGAGAGTTGTGATGTCTTGGATAAGACAAAGACCAACTAGGACCAATTTATGAAGTGTTTTGATAAAAGCTACACTAACTCTTGAATATTTGTTTGTCAAGAAATATTTATTGACAAGAGAATCTTATATGTCAAGGATTCAGTGGGAGTCTTAATGGTCTTGAAAAGTTTCAAGAACAAATCAAAATAGACCTTATCGATCATCACTAGCACACGAGTTGATGTTTGCAACCTATCGTGTTGACACTATATTGTTTCTGTGCCATTCCAATTGAGTTAATTATGCGTGTAAGTCCTATGAGTTTTCATTTGAATGCATAAAAGGCAAGGACCTTGATCAATGGAAAGTACATTGATAAGAAAAGGTGAGCTGCTTAATTACTTGGAAGACATGGTGGGCAGTTGTGCTACCATAAGGCAAGAAATCAAGACTAAGAAAGTTCGGTCCATATGAGTTTGAATTTGTCATAAACTTTGGTTTTGACAAATTCGCATGGATAGGAACACATACACCATATAAAAATCTAAGTGTCATAAGACTCCCTCCTTCATGAAAATGATTGTGAGGAAATGCTTTCACTAAGAGAGATTTTAAGAAGATAGTGATTGTAAAATTGCATTCTCGAATTCGATTATGGTTACGGTATCCCTTTCCATAATTTGAATTGTGAGGTTTGGCAATTAGTCTTAATTGTTTGGACACACATATGAACTATCTAAGGAAAAGGTGTATAAGTTCAAGAAGCCTTGATAAAAGATTATCAAAGCACTAAGTATTAGAAACATGAACTTAAGAAATTCAATAAGTATTGTTCTTCTGCAAGTTAAGTTGTTTCTGAATACATGTCAAAGCTAGTGGGAGCATAAGTGTTATGTTTATAATAATCATCATGATAGTGGGAGCATAAAAGTTATGATTGTATTATTATTATGGCAAGTATTGCAAGTTAGCAATATTAATTATAGAAAACAAGAGTTATAATTTGCAAAGTCGCAAGAGTTGTAAAGTTGTTTTTCTATAATTAAGGGAGAGAATATTATGCTTCATTTCAAATCTAAAGGGTTAGGTTGTGGAATGTCAATAAATTAGTCAAATGTACGTAGTGTGTTCTTAAATTTCGATTATGATTACGGCATTCCTCTTCACAATTCGAATGTTGAGAACATAGGAAATAAAATATTATGGCAGAAGATTGATAAAGTATCAAATCTTTATGTAAGACATTATGCATCGTGTCCCATACGCTTCGGGTTTAGGATCGATTGCAAATGCTATAATATTTTACCATTCTAAAATTTTCCAAATGTCTAGCGCATTTAGAGGGAAAAGGACTAGAATCGGTTTTGATTAATATAATTAAACAACTATCAAAGGACAATCCAAAGTTCGCCGAGGATTGGTCGCTTGTGAGTAGTTGGAAGTATAGTATTAGAAAATATGGAAATGTTTCCATATTGGATGGACCATATCGACATTATTATGAATAGATAAGATTCTATTAAGAATGAGTTGTCATATGGAAATTATGGAAATGTGTCCATATTGGGAATTGAATATTGAAAACCTATGACTAGATTAGAAACTTTTATGCAAAAGGATGTTCAAAGGAATGTACTTTGAGTGAGAGACATCACATCTAAGGAATTGTATTGTAACAATCTCTAATAGAGGACTTTGTAATTTCATTGGCAATAGTCTTTGTGACTTTGGTGCAGTGACATTACAAAAGGATCATTGGATAAAATGTTAGAATCTAACATATTCTATAAGTGGCAAGAATTTGATATTCTTACACTTATGAAAAAGGATTTGGAGTTGTGAAATGAGTATGATTGGAAATGTGTTCGTTTGATCTATTTCACAAAGTAAGAACCATAGGTAAACATTGTGTGCAAGCTAGGAGCATGGGACAAGTGTAATAATTCAAGTAAGAAGTTGATTACCCGAAATGACAAATAATGAGTAATCGATATGGTGATAAATAAAAGGTGTTTTATTTATACTCAAAGGTTTGAGGCCATATGGGATTAGTATTATTCTTGTGTTTCACTTTGCATGTTTTGACTTCCTGAATAATTTAACTGGTTTAGAACAGTCAAATTATTCGAACGGGCCACAATCGTTCATATGTTGGAAGT
The DNA here is from genome assembly GCF_002870075.4 of Lactuca sativa. NCBI lineage: Eukaryota > Viridiplantae > Streptophyta > Magnoliopsida > Asterales > Asteraceae > Lactuca > Lactuca sativa. The sequence continues at coordinate 351,625,041 of NC_056626.2, forward strand.
AGGTATGAATGAAGACTGTCGTGAATTGGTGTGTGGATTGTCTAAAAGAGTATTAGACATAAGCAAATGTTTGCTGCAACGTTCATGAGTGCTTATGAATATGATTTGAGCATTGGATCAAACCCACGCTCACTTGGATCACTCCATGGATTGTATCACGAGTGATTGGTGAGACGATAACATCTTATATTCTTGAAACCGAGATGTGTGAGTTGTATCTTGCAAATCGGTTGCACATTGATAATATGTAAACGCACTAGTAACTTGGTGTTATAAAACATATTGTTGTGTGTGATTCGGTGAGTGAGTGCAAGCAAGCATTGAATCAAAGTTTATCTGTTCCATTTATCCAAAGAAGGATAAAAGCGATATCTTTGGGCCCCTCGATGATTTAGTGATGACAAACGTAAATGCTCGGCCGGGATAGGCCTAATTTGATTTGTTCAATTAGTCAGTCGTCATAAATTGGAAGTCGAGAAATAGTACAAAGAGAAGGATTAGAAATCATGTCTTACGATATCTAGAATGGAGGAATATATGATCCCTTATCTAAAGGACACACGTATCTGATAGGATCAGATTTGACAGCGGCTTTGGAAAGCTACGATTGCAGATCAGGATCTGAAGTCATACGCATAATAGTTATTAGACTTATCCAAGTGGGAGACTGTTGGATTAGTGTCTAAGTCCATAACTATTTTGGTATGTACTTGACCCGATGGTGCATGGTCCTTTTGGGTTGCCTTCACCAAAGCAACTTGATACGATGAATTATGGAGAGAAAGGATTAAATATGATATATTAATATATTATGAGAATAATATATTAAAGGAGAAATCATATTGTTTAATTAATATTAGTCAATAATTAATTGGTATTTAGTTTTGTGACTAAAAGAGATTAATTAAACTTAACGGACTGAAATTGTAATTATAAGATAATTGCAATTTGGGCTATGGATTGCCTTATAATAAGGAGTGGATGAATTCTATGGGGAAACCCATAAGGAAATCATCCAAGGCCTTAAGGAAAGGATTCCATGGGTTGCTTAGGGCTTAAGCATCCAAATTAGGGTTTCCTTGTTAGATAACCCTAATAGCCTCACTATATATAGACCCCTTATGACCCAAAAACGTGGCTAAGCTTCCTTGTAGGGTTTCACATGTTTTTGGGCAGCCTCCATCCTCTCTCCTCTTCATCTTCTTGCTCTTGATGTTTGTGAACCATTAGAGGAGTGACATTTGTGACTCTAAGCTTTCTAAGGTCAATACAAGGAGGAATTGGGATTGTTATTGCTATATAACAATCAAGGTATGATCTAAACCCTAATTATGTGTTATATTGATTATCATATTCTAGATCTAGGGTTTGTAGTCTTGGATAACTTGCATGTACAATAGAGAAACCTAGATCCAAGCATTAGGGTTTGTATGAGCACATAGGATGTTCTTATAGCCAAAACCCATAAGTTTTGACTTCCTGAGTAATAGATTATTCGAACCATCTGTATTTGTTTATATGTTGGAAGTAGGTATGAATGAAGATTGTCATGAAATGGTGTGTAGATTGTCTGAAAGGTATTAGACATAGCAAAGGTTTGCTACAACGTTCATGAGTGCTTATGAACAAGTTTTGCCCATTGGAATAAACCCACGCTTGATGGAATCACTTCATGGAATTTATCTTGAGTGATCGCAAGACGATAATATCATATGGTCTTAAAACCTAGAGATAAGGTTTATTGTTCGTTGATTGGTTGTGCATTGATAATGCGAAAACACATCAGTAACTTGATGTTATAAAACGCACTGTTGTGTATGATTTAATTAGTGAATATTAAATGCATATAAGTCGAAGTTTATCTGTTCCTTTTCTCCAAAGAGGGTAAAAGCGATATCAGGGCCCCTCGATGATTTGGTTTGACTTATGTGTCGGGCCCGGTCAGGACTAAATTGATGTGTTCGATTAAGTTCTATGTCAGACAAATCTGAGGTCGAGAAACAAATTGCTGGACAATAAGTATGACTATGTTCCATGTTATTGTCCGCACAATATCTAGAATAGAAGATCATTCGATCCCTTATCTAAAGGACAGGTTATTGAAAAGATCAGAGTTCGACAACATCTTTGAGAGCTACGATTGCTAATCGGATTCTATTTGCATTTATGGTTACTAGACTTATCCAAGTGGGAGATTGTTGGTTTAGTGTCTAAGCCCGTAACCATATTTGGTGAGTACTTGACCTGGTTGTGCATGGTCCTTTTGGGTTGCCTTCACCAAAACAACTTAACTGGAGAAATAATAAAGAAATAGGTAATTATGGGTTATTAATATGTTATAAGAATAATATATTAAAAGAGAAATCATATTATTTAATTAATATTAGTCATAATTTAATTAAGAATTAATTTGGTGACTAAAAGAGATTAATTGAATAAAGGGACTTAAACTGTCAAATGTGTGATAGTTGGATTTTGGACTGGGAAACCCAATGCGACAAAGGGATGAACAAAATTATGATGGGAGCCCATCATATTTTCGTCCATGGCCTTATTCCAGAAGGTTCCATGGTTTGCTTAATGTCTAAGTTGTCCATTAGGGTTTTGGAGGAAGCCTTAGTTGCTCACAATATAAATAAGGACCCTAGGCTACAGAATTTGTGGACTTGCTTCTAAGAGAACCCTAAGGCCAAATTTTGTAGCCTCCTCCCTTTCTCTCTTGCCTCTCCACTTGCTCTTGGTGTTTGTGAGCCATTAGAGGTACTACACTTGTGGTACTTGCTTTCAAGGATAAGGAGATTCAATATTTGGGTTTTTATTACTACATAACAACTAGAGGTATGTAATCCATCTCATCTTATGAATTTTGAAATTCATAGAAGCATGTTAGGGTTCTTCATGTGTTCATAATGTTGTGTATCTAATAGTGAAAACATAGATCCAATTCTAGGGTTGCATGCACACATAGGATTATTTGTATAAAACCCATCAATTTTATGTAGTAATAACAATTAATCCTTGTAGATCTTGAACTCTTGAGAGCAAGTGCCTCAAATGTGACACCTCTCATGGCTTACAAACACTCTATGTAAGAGGATGAGAGGGCAGAGGAAGAGATTGCTCTTAGAAATTTGGCTCTTATATGGTTAGAAAACAAGTGGCTGAAAATCCAGGGGATTAGGATCCTTTTATACTTGAGGTTGCTTAGTCCCAAAGCTAGGGTTTGTTGGAGGAAACCCTAATTTCCTGCTTAAGGCCTAAGCAACCCTTAGACTCCTCATCTAGAAGCCTTGGACAAAAAACTTACAGGGTCACCCTATATTTTTCTTCCACTCCTATCTAAGGGGTCCAAGAGCCCTATTTCACAACTATTAATTAATTGCAGAACTGCCCCTGTACTTTTAATTAATTCCTTTAATCCCAAAATTAATTCCAAATTAATTTCTGATTAAATATTAATTAATCAACATGATTTCTAATTAATATATTATTTTCATAACATATTAATAAATCATTTATATCAATTTATTGTTCCAAATAATAAATTTAACTTCTCTCTCCAAAAGTCATCCTGTCAAGTTGCTAGAGTGAAGGCAACCCAAAAAGACTGTGCTACTATCAATTCAAGTACACACCAATTATAGTTATGGGCTTACACACTTAATCCAACAATAAGTATTGTTAATTATTATATCATAATTTATTATACAACATTGATATGCTCGAATTATTAGGATAATATTATGCCTAGTAGTTACTTTAGCCAAAAGTCATGGATCATATTATGCCTAGTTGTTATAATGCATGAAACCATAAGATAATATTATGCTTGGTACTTACTCTGCCCAAATTTTAAGGATAATATTACACCTAGTCGTTACTCTGGAAAAATCTATCAAATAATATTATACCTAACCGTTGATATGGTCAAATCCTTCAAATATTATTATACATAGATGTTATTATGGCCAAATCTCTTGGATAGCATTGTACATAGTCGTTACTTTGCCCAACTATCCATTAGAAACAATGATCGATAGATTTGATAGGGGAACACCTATCATACAATGACCAATAGACAAAGAACAAATGTTACAATACCAATTAATAGTAAATACTACTTATGAGTTAAAGGTACCTTGGCAAAGTAAAGCGAAATACTGAAACAATTACATAGGTTGAATAGGATGGTGTCTTATTAATCTACAATGAATACTAAAAGTGATTAGAAAGAAATAAGTACCTAAATAACATAATGATATTTTTGAATCAAAGGTACACCAACATTAAAAATTTAAGATACTTATACAACTTAACAAAAGTCATGAATAAAAAGTATCTTCAAGTTATAACAATTCAAACTTGTGAGCTCACCAACATTATGTTGACGTTTTCAAATCCGCATGTATTCCTAGGGAATCGAATGATGGAAGCTTGCATCACAATAGATCAAGACACAAAGATATAGACTAGTAATATTTTATTATGTAAGCCAATTGTTTAAGGCATTCGAACTAATGTAACCATTGTTTTCGGTAATGAAATAGTCACAATTTATGTTATATTATTATATTGTTCAAAGTATGTTCAATATCTGTGATCCAATATCAAACGTCGCACACCCTGACAATTCATCTGCCAGCTGGGGGTGTGACACCCTTCGACTAGGAACGCTACTACTCATGAAAAAGAGAGTGCGAAATGGATTCCTTATCCTAGAAGACCATGCCCTCAAAAATATAATGACCACAACCACTCAAAAAATCCATAATGTGGATGACCATGATCCAAAGGGCTTTCATTGCTCACTTGACTTCCTGACAATTCATCACTATACCACTGTTCCCACTAACATGCCAATGAACGAATCATAACCTCGTGTCATAACTAATTTACCATTCCGAAACGTAACCACCTGATAGATAATAAACAACACAAAAAAAAACAAAGTTCCATGAATGCAAAAACACAACTAGGAACTTTGGATGCACAACTATGACTTTCTAGAAAGTCAACATTTTACCCAACATATGACCTAAATCCTGTCAGCGACTAGGCAAGCAATAGCCTTACCACAATGCTCCAAAACACCTAACTATGCCAAAAGACTAAAGAATCAAGACATAAGAGTCTCATCCACATAATTGTTGGGTTCCACCCACACAAGTCGTACACATGCTGATTCACAATATGTCGTGACACCATCTAAACATTGGAATGATATCTCACGGTACGACACTGCTCTTAACATTATTCCTCCACGTGCCTGAAAACTCTCGACCATCACCTCGATAGTCCTATAGGCACATGACCATCATGTCAACGACCTGCAAGAAGTCAATCAACATCCTTTCTGCTACTTGCTAACTACATGGACATATTCTGCCAAACATGCAATACCGTCGACCAAAATTGGCTATGCCTACATATGCTACCAACCATCCACAACTCTTTATACAATTTCTATTGTCTAACCATAGTCTTCCATACCAATCCTACCTCTATCACAGGTGTATACATTATCATTATCGAAATAACTTATAAAGAGAACATACTAGTCGCCTTAGACCCTCGTCACCACTACAATACCACCTTGCTAGAGAAATAAAGTACCTCACGATATGATATTCTGATCACAATCAGTTGAAATCTCAAATTTCCACACAATACCTAAATACAACCTCAACATATTTATCCTTGGTTCAAATTGATTGTAGTACACCAAACCATTAACAGCAATACTCTCATATCAACCGAAAAAGATCCCAAACCTTGGAAAAATCTTAACAGGTCTCCAGTAATACCCAACTAACTCAGTGAAATTCTCGATTTTGGAAGAGAACTGCAAAACCATTCATAATGATGTTGACTGAACTCAGGTCGAACCGACCTATCTGTTGTCCTTTCCGAAATGACTTTCCATAGTTGAATTTCATGCAACTCAGGGTCACATATGGAGAACTGACAAAATGCACTCTTGATATCAGAACTTTTATAACCACATGACAAAATCCTCAACTATTTGCAGATATCCGTGATAATCATTAAAACCAACCAAACCAACATGGTTCGAATGATCTCAATCCATAATCCTCATGCACATTATTGTTGAACTAACGAACTTCAAACTGCACCACCACGTACCCTTATGAGCACACCCAATGTGAAGATTTCCCTCAATCACTCAATTACTCCCACTCTTATGAGGATATCTGATAGAACACACAAAGAAGAAAGCGCACATACCCATTTCTGAAATTGATCCATAATTGCTAATCATTGGCAATAGATAACTGAACCATGTTGGGAGCTAACTAATCTCTCTAAATCCAATACATGACCTGCGTGATTCGTCTGCTTTCTTAAAAAAAATAAAATTGGAGCTTCACTACAGGCCCGAGCGAGTCCCTTGTGTAGTAGCTCCTATGTTATAAAGACAACTCATGCATCCTTGAAGACATAAACCCATTCGGTTACCCGATCTATACCTGTAATATGCTCAACTCATGCGTTCTTAATGATGCTTGGAAGGAAGTCTGACAAACCCTAGAGAAACATATTGTGGAGCTTTATAATCGAGAGTACATCGAGGGTAAATTGACCCCCCCCTTTGCAACGATAAGTATGAACTACTAATCTTGTATACTCGAACTATGGATTCTTCCGACCAATTATGATGGAACTGGAAGTTGAACTATCCTTTAAACTCATAATCAAAATACTCAGTTCTGACCCACTTATGGTTCAAAATACCACCAATCGTCACACATATCCATCAAATCCCCAACCGACCCACCCAAAACATTCCATCCTTGAGAAACATACAACAAGTCGGACCTTGCCTCTTCGGGACAGAAATTGGTGCGGAAAATACCTTCCTTCTCTTCTATCTATCGACTAATAAGAATCTGATCTCTTCTCCATCGAACACGGAGAGTGGAAAAATATATCTCGGTCCTAGTAAATGACAACACCAATAATCGTCCAACCATCCATGATAAAGGCCGCAATCCTCATGTTAACTATAATGAACACTTCCTTCTTGAGTCTCACAACTCATGTTGATACTACCTCGAACAAGATCCTCGAGACCTTATAGTCAAACAACCCATATAGGTTTGCACCATTTAGACCCAATCCATTATGGCCACTTAGCACCAAATTAATACTAGAATCACCCTCTTCCTAACCAACCATAACTATAAGACCGATAGATACGAAGACATGATCCAAGGAACCATAGTTCCATATCACATTATCTACCATTTTCAAGCTCCTTAGTAACCTTTTTTACTCTTCTTAATCCTTGTATACATCTTGTGCTTCTGATAGTATGGGCCCAAACCACCTTCCACTCCTATCCGTACTTGTCCCAAGAATTGCCTCAAAGTTCACAAGTCACTACATATGACTACTATTAAACATTCTAATCACATATATACGCGCTCAAACAATCATAGATTCTCCTTATAGGATTCCTCCCACCCTCGCTCTCGTACCGCCAAAAGCTTCTACTAATATTGCTAGACGTCTCATGAATGCAAGTTGTACATAATCAAGAATAAGATAGACATTTCAATGTATGTATCTACCCTAAGGCCTTCATTCGACAAGAACAAGCAATAAAATCGAAAAAAAATTACAAGGTTATTTAATAATAATTATGTACAACTTGTCAACTCTAAAACACTCATCTAACAACCAATAAAATTAATATGAATTTCAAGTAGCATATTCCAAGCATCTCTAAGGCAATAAGGCGTCAAAAAGATCAAGCAATTCTAACATGCAGTTCTTGAAAAGACCCTTAGCCTACACACTAACATGTATTTCTAACAGTTCATATATCAATAAATATATAATAAGTATGGATATTTGGGAATCACTTACTTTAACTTTAAATGATTGCATGCATCACATCCTTTTTCTTCTATAATTTTTTTTAGAAAATATGTTTATTAAATGAATTTCTCAGTCCTAAATTTTGAGTTCAGACACACCAGTGCCAGTTTGAATCCTTCAAACCAAGGCTCTGATACAAACTTGTAATGTCCCAAATTTTAAGGTAATATTTTCATTTAAATTTAAAGCATCTGTTCCAATACTAATCTCAAAATCTATAACAACCATTTTCTTTCGTAAACATCAATCCCAAATCAAGTCAAAGTCGTAGCATGTAGTAAACGATAAGTGCAGAAATCTCTTAAACATAAATACAGATACGATGCAATCACGCTGGGCTCTTCCTCTGTAACAACCTAAAAATCATGTCTAAAAATTTTCGTTTAATGCATTACTTTAATTAAAACGTTTGTAGAAAAACATTGCCAATTCATAACATTTCATAAACCGTGTAAAATGTTTGAGATTCCATAACATAGAATAGTGATAATATCAGAGTACAATCCCAAGGAGAACTCATAAAGAGGAATATGAGGTGTGTATGATGTGCAGCTACCGCGCCGGCTCTTTCCCTTTAGCTGAAGAAGTACTTGAAACAAAAACTGAAAATTGTAAGCACGAAGCTTAGTGAGTTCCCCCACAATACCACATACCATACAATCACATAATATACAAACATACATACATATTGTCAGACATATCTGGGTGCCTGACCTACCCCTTCGGCCCTCTCGACCTGATACTGCCTAGCATATCTGGGTGCTGGCCTCCCCTTCGGTCATCTCGACCGGATACTGCCTAGCATATCTGGGTGCTAGCCTCCCCTTCGGTCCTCTTGACTGGATACTAGGGACTATTTCAACCCTCTACTACTACCACATAACATGTAACATATAATCGTATTCTATCTAGCATGACTGGGTATGACTACCCCCTTTGGCCCTATCGACCGGTAATCGGGGGACTATCTCTCTTACTGTCACTAGCACATAGCATCATATCATACTAACACATAAACATATCAGGTAGTAGCAACCTAGATGAATATCACGGAGACAATCATCTAATCATACAAATTCTACTGGTGGGCGGACATTATGGCCGTAGAACCACCACTACTGGAAGGTAACTCACCTCGATCAAGTAGCTGCTGACAAACTATGTGGGAAGTCTCTGACTGCTGCCGCTCCGGAAATCCTCAGGCTACAATCCCCACAAAACACGCAGTCAGAATTGGTATCTACTCTTAGGGTAAAATGACTATTTTACCCTCAACCAAGTCCAAGTCAAAGTCAAAGCCAAAGTCAACTTCCCGTTGACCTGACTCACCGAGTTGGGCCGCCAACTCGCTGAGTCCCTATCCTCTTAACTGTCCTCATCTACGTCCCTACTCGTCGAGTTTAGAAATGACTCGACGAGTTCTCCTTCTATACGAACATCGGGTGAACCTTCATCTGACTCGCCGAGTTGTATGAATAACTTGTCGAGTCTATCCTTATCCAATGAACCAGTCCTGTCCTCAACTCGCCAAGTTCTATGAGCAACTCGTCGAGTTCATCTTCAAGAGTTCGGAGATTGCCTTGGACTTGCCATGTTTGCTCATGCACTCGCCGAGTCCTATGCACTACAGGAATATGGCTTGGCCCAATACGTTGGGTCACTCACTTGGACCCTCTAAAACCTTTCCAACACTCTACTGGGTCTCTTCAACCCATAATAGAAAAGGGGAGTCTAGCCTCGGACTCGCCGAGTCGACACTGTCCAAGTCTATTTCTTCGATTTTTGGTATACAACCTTTGATCAAAAGATAGATCTAGGCTTCTACAATCGATATAGCACGTAAAGTTACAAACTTTATGTGCATGCATGGGAGTTTAAGCTCAAAATGTCCTAAAACAAGTTCTTGGGTTGCATGGGGTCTTCTTTGGGTGGAAAAGCACCCACTTTCTGCCTTGTGACCCCTCAAAGGACGTGGATCCGAAGCCTTGTCTCCAACCATGCTTGCATTCATGGTTGGCTACCTAAAATAGCTCATAAAAGCCCTAATTCTCCACAAGGTGGGATCTATCAATTGAACAAGCAAGTTAGCAAGTTTATACCTTCTGAGGACTGAAGATGAAGCACAAACTCGGACTCCTCTGGTCTTCTCCTATTTCCTCAAGGTCTTCTCCTTATTTCTTAAGATTACCAACAACAAAATCCACCAAAATGACTTAGATTGCTTCTACAACGGCTAGGGTTCTCTATAGAGGGTTTCTGGGAGCATAAGGGACGAGGGCGGTTGTTATAAGGTTGCTTAAATAGGGTGCAAACCCTCAGATTAGGGTTTTTTGTCCAGACAATGTCTACTCATCGAGTCCGGGACCCGACTCGACGAGTCCACAATTTAAGTCCTGCATCCCAACTCGCTTCTACTCGGCGAGTTGGTCTTTCAACTCGCCGAGTCCAAGGCCAAAATGTAAAATATTTAGAAAGAGCACATACCAAAACAGCTCGGGATAATGCTCCATCATCTCATCCACCGACTCCCAAGTCCATTCTGAGCCCTTCCGGTGCTGCCATTGCACCTTCACGAGCTCCACCCTCTTGTTCCTCAAATCCTTCAACTTTCAGTCAAGGATTGCTACAGGTCGCTCAATGTAATTCAGGCTGCCATCAACCTGAATGTCCTCCAAGGGTACCACTGCTGAGGCGTCCACCACGCTCTTTCGCAGCTGAGAAACATGGAAAGTGTTGTGTATCTGACTGAGTTCGGCTGGCAAATCCAGCCTATACGCCACCTTGCCCACCCGGGCTATAACCCTGAACGGTCCAATGTACCTGGGGCCCAACTTGCCCTGTTTCCTGAATCGGATAACGCCTTTCCATGGCGACACCTTCAGGAGAACCATATCCCCGACCTGGAACTCCAGGTCTGAGCGGCGCTTATCGGCATAGCTTTTCTGCCGACTCTGAGTAGTCTGAAGCCTGCTCGGAATTCTGTTGATGCTCGCACCGATTGATCAACGGCAATCTCTACCTCTAAAGGGAAATCCAATATGCCCAAAGGCTCGGGAAACCTCTTGCTAAGCGCAAGAGAAAAAAAAGATTGAGTGGCACCTGAATCAAACAACACCTGTACAAGAATACCGTTCACATGGAACGACCCTAAACGTGCATATACCCGACATATATCAATAACATGAACATCATAAAAATAAATTAGTGGAGAAGAAATCATACCCGTCACCACATCGGGTGCGGCGCGTGCCTCCTCGGTAGTCAACTAGAAAGCCCGGCTCCTCACCACTAAAGCCTCCACCTTGCCCTGCCGACCATCAGTAATCCGTAGGGTCGCTGGGGCTGGCGCCATCATTGGCGTGGCTGCTGCTGTTGCTGTCAACTGGAGACAATTGGCCTTCTTATGGCCCCTCTGGTTGCAGTGGAAGCACAACAACTCCGATGTCTGAAAGGTGCATGCAGGGGTGGTACAATCC